>NC_091282.1:1110342638-1110647083 GCF_032444005.1 Ranitomeya imitator
AGCATAAGAATGTGCATATAAAATATGAAGAAATTACGGCAGCACTCACCAATCTTCTGTGCAGGTAACTTTTATTAGTGCAACAACATCACGGCACGGGGGTCTATTCCAAAGGAATGTGAGGGCTGAACGACGGCCGTTTCGCACCTGACCGGTGCTTCCACAGGTTCAATCAGTGGACGGACGTGACGCCTTAAGAAGAGCATGGATCCCCACACTTCCCTCTGGCCTCCCTCCGCCCACTGACCGTACAAACATAAAATCACAAAAAACTCGCTATAAAAACAGCAACATTAAAAAGCATACACATATAGCAAAAGGTTTATGCAGATACAAGATAATTAATAACGAAAAAACTTATCACCTCCATATCGTATCCATCTAAATTCACTGACTTACGGTAGAAACCAACAAATAACCAGCAGACCCTCTATTATTGAAAAGAGTATATGTATATCAATCGATCACAATTTCCCTACCTACCTACACTTTCCAAAAAATAATAGTACCACCGCAAGACTAGCAAAACGTATCGTGTACTTATTGACTCTATTCTCTATGCACCAATTCTAACAGCAAACAGGCGAAATATAAACGTTTCCAGCAATACCGACAAGGGATTATACATAGCAATTCAAACTATTCTCTCTGTCCGTCTATCCCCCCATGATCCGAATGGGACCTGACAGGCCCAATCCAAACCGAATATCGGGGAGGCTCCAATGCGCAAGGACCCAAACTCATGATGCATCTAATTTATAATTAAGAAGGACCAATATACTCACGGGCTCTGTATGTCTCATAGAAAGATCGACATATCTATTTTCTCATTGAGTCCTGCAGGACCCGTCGCACCTGTCCGCAGGATCCATTCGGTTTCTCGTCTCAGTAGGAGATTGTGGTGGTCACCTCCTCTTGCAGGCATTTTAACCTGCTCTATACCGGCGAAAGTCATGACTACTGCATTGCTACCATGCAACTCCTGTATATGACTAATGAGTATGGGTACCCCTTTACCTGTAACAACTGATCTACAATGCTCTCTAAAACGTATGTGCAGGCACCTAATAGTTTTACCTATATAAAATTTGCCACACGGACACCAGATCACATACAGTTAGGTCCATATATATTTGGACAGAGACAACATTTTTCTAATTTTGGTTATAGACATTACCACAATGAATTTTAAACAAAACAATTCAGATGCAGTTGAAGTTCAGACTTTCAGCTTTCATTTGAGGGTATCCACATTAAAATTGGATGAAGGTTTTAGGAGTTTCAGATCCTTAACATGTGCCACCCTGTTTTTAAAAGGACCAAAAGTAATTGGACAGATTCAATAATTTTAAATAAAATGTTCATTTTTAGCACTTGGTTAAAAACCCTTTATTGGCAATGACTGCCTGAAGTCTTGAACTTATAGACATCACCAGACGCTGTGTTTCCTCCTTTTTGATGCTCTGCCAGGCCTTCACTGCGGTGGTTTTCAGTTGCTGTTTGTTTGTGGGCCTTTCTGTCTGAAGTTTAGTCTTTAACAAGTGAAATGCATGCTCAATTGGGTTGAGATCAGGTGACTGACTTGGCCATTCAAGAATATTCCACTTCTTTGCTTTAATAAACTCCTGGGTTGCTTTGGCTTTGTTTTGGGTCATTGTCCATCTGTAGTATGAAACGACGACCAATCAGTTTGGCTGCATTTGGCTGGATCTGAGCACACAGTATGGCTCTGAATACCTCAGAATTAATTCGGCTGCTTCTGTCCTGTGTCACATCATCAATAAACACTAGTGACCCAGTGCAACTGGCAGCCATGCATGCCCAAGCCATCACACTGCCTCCGCCGTGTTTTACAGATGATGTGGTATGCTTTGGATCATGAGCTGTACCACACCTTCGCCATACTTTTCTCTTTCCATCATTCTGGTAGAGGTTGATCTTGGTTTCATCTGTCCAAAGAATGTTCTTCCAGAACTGTGCTGGCTTTTTTAGATGGTTTTTAGCAAAGTCCAGTCTAGCCTTTTTATTCTTGATACTTATGAGTGGTTTGCACCGTGCAGTGAACCATCTGTATTTACTTTCATGCAGTCTTCTCTTTATGGTAGATTTGGATATTGATACACTGACCTCCTGGAGAGTGTTATTCACTTGGCTGGCTGTTGTGAAGGGGTTTCTCTTCACCATGGAGATTATTCTTGTGATCATCCACCACTGTTGTCTTCCGTGGGCGCCCAGGTCTTTTTGCATTGATGAGTTCACCACTGCTTTCTTTCTTTCTCAGGATGTACCAAACTGTAGATTTTGCCACTCCTAATATTGTAGCAATTTCTCAGATGGGTTTTTTTCTGTTTTCACAGCTTAAGGATGGCTTGTTTCACCTGCATGGAGAGCTCCTTTGACCGCATGTTTACTTCACAGCAAAACCTTCCAAATGCAAGCACCACACCTCAAATCAACTCCAGGCCTTTTATCTGCTTAATTGAGAATAACATAACAAAGGGATTGCCCACACCTGTCCATGAAATAGCATTGGAGTCAATTGTACAATTACTTTTGGTCCCTTTAAAAACAGGGTGGCACATGTTAAGGAGCTGAAACTCCTAAACCCTTCATCCAATTTTAATGTGGATACCCTCAAATGAAAGCTGAAAGTCTGAACTTCAACTGCATCTGAATTGTTTTGCTTAAAACTCATTGTGGTAATGTCTATAACCAAAATTAGAAAAATGTTGTCGCTGTCCAAATATATATGGACCTAACTGTATACAACGTATTTGGTTTGGCATGTAATGAGCTGCATCACTTTATGCTCTACTGGTCCAACTTTGATAATTCTATTGGTAACGTGTTGCCTACAGTGTGAACAATGTCCACATCGGTAGTTGCCCAGGGGTGTGGCCTGCTCTAACCAATTCTTAGCCCTATTGTCCGTGACGCGATTCCGAACCAATATATCCCTAATCCGGGTACTTCTTTTGTTGGAAATTAAGGGACCCCTAGCTACCACTTCAGCCAAAGTGCTCTCCCCTTTTAACAGGTGCCAATTATTTCTGATGGCTGCCCTGATCTGTTGGTCCATCGGGCCGTACTTAAAACAGAACGTGAACTTTTTACCTGTTGATTTATCTGCATTTCTGAGCCGACTGGTCTGATTCCTCATTTTCCTCTGTGCGTCCTGCCAAATATGGTCAGGGTATCCCCTCTGTGTCAATCTCTTTTCTAATTCCAGGGACTGTGTGTAATAGACCCCTTCAACATTATTGGCACGCTTGGTTGTAAGTAATTGCCCATACGGTAGTGCACGTTTCGTATGGCTGGGATGATAACTATCGAAGTGCATAAGGGCATTAGTGGCCACTGATTTCCGATACAAGGAAGTCTTAATTCTATCATCCTCTATATCAATAGCCACTTCTAAAAATCTAAATGGGTTCCTCCAAAAACTGAAATGAAACCCATGCCCATATCGTTATCGTTAAGCCAGGTAACAAAATCATCAAAATCTTCAGCTGGCCCGTCCCAAATCAAAAACATGTAATCGACATAGCGTAAGAACATTCAAATATGTTTGAGAAAGATATTCTTAGTGGAGTACAAGTACCGCTCCTCAAAGTGTCCCAAATAGAGGTTTGCAAATGTACATGCTGCCGGAGTCCCCATAGCAGTGCCAACCACCTGTAGGTACCAGAGGTCCAAAAAAGTGAAGGCATTATGCGTGAGAATGAATTTGAGACTATGACAAATAAACTCAATCACGTTACTCTCTTTCTGTGTGGTCTGCAAGATCTGACGTATTGACTCTACACCTTGTTCCTGTGGGATCCGCGTATATAGATTAATAACATCAATAGATGCCAATTTATAAGACGGTTGCCATGAAAAATGCTGGATCTCCGTTAAAAATGCCCCGGTGTCTTTAATATATGCAGGAATATGCTTGAGTATCGGACGCAATAACCAGTCTATGTATTTTGAGAGTGGTTCAGTAAGAGAACCTACCCCCGACACTATTGGTCGGCCTGGGGGATTGTCGATAGCCTTATGAATTTTAGGGACATGGTACCAGTGGGGCCTAATGGGGAACTCCGGCAGCAATTTACTTGCTTTTGTATAAGATAGAACTCCCGTTTCTACTGCCTGTCTCAACAGTGATCTTAACTCCCCTTTATATTTATTAGTGGGGTCACCTTTTAGTCTTTGATAAGTGCCACCATTTTGTAATTGTCTAAGACCTTCCGCGATGTACATGTCTCTGGGGATAAGTACAGTTTTTCCCCCCTTGTCGGCGGGTCGGACTATCGTGTCATTCCACCCCCTTATATCATTCAAATTCCTATGTTCATCGGGCGTGAGGTTGGGTGGTGCTTTGGGGTAAATTAAGGCCTGCACATCTCTAAGTACTTGAGCCCCAAACAGATCAATAGAATTGCCAGGGACTGTCGGAGGCATAAATCGGGACGCTACTCCCCCTGTGAAGGGTGTGATAGGCTCTACATCCGAAGTAGAAATCTGTGATGCTTCTCCACCTATACTAAGTAACAACTCCGCCTCATTGTAGGTGTCAGCTAAGGTGTGCAATCCCGCCCCCGCCATAAAGCCTATAGGGCCGATGGTACATGGTTAAACAAGTGTATTTTACGTATGGATTTAAATAAATCGATCTGAAATTCAATAAGATCAAAATCATTAGGGATGCAAAAATTAAGCCCCTTCGCAAGTAATGATAAATGTGCATCATGTAGATCGTGGTGGGTCAAATTAACGACATGCGGCGCGTTGGAATCTCCTAACGCTTCTGTCGCCACGATACAAATTTCCTTTTTCGTTCCTGCACAACTCTGCCGTCTCTGTCCTCCTCGGCGTGTCCTTCTCTTCCTCCTAAAGGGACGGATTCTTCGAGTGCAGTTCTCACATCTCGACATTCCGCTGAGCTTCCCGAGGGAACCGCTCCTTCACTCAAACTCGAGTCGGACTCGGTGGTGACGTAATCTCTTCGTTGGGAGGTATGGCGTTTCCGAAACCTCTTCCTATTGCGGCTGAAATGTGCTGGATTATTGTGGTGCTTATTCTCGGCTGCCTGTTGTTTTTGCCAAGTAAAGATTAACCCCTGATCGAAGTCCTTTTTATCACGTATATATTTATCACGTTTTCTCTGCTTAGTCTCCGCTTGGATAGGGATAAGTCTAGTCTCCATTTTCTTAAAAAATTGTGACCATTGGCTATCAATTAATCTGGATTTTAACTCCGCTTTGGTTTTTTGAATGTCAGACTCGATTTGATCGTAATTCCGAATATTAGAGGTTAGGACTAACTGTAGCAGCTCTTGTGAGCATTTGAGCATAATCCGCTCCCATTGTGCCCGAAACTCAGAATCATTGGTGAAATGGGATATATTTTTCCAAACTCTCAGTCCTCGTGGGACTCGCCCACTTTCCACATATGAGGATAATGAGTTATTAGTCCACGGGTCAGGAGGGCGCGAAACGGCCGTCGTCAGGCTTGCCGCACTGTATGTTTTGTACCCCCGGCTGTGATGGCTTTTAAGTAATAAAGTTACCTCTCGTAATGGACCGGTGAGTGCCGCCTTTCCTTCTTTCTTCTTCGTTTGGACTTGGACTTGTTTTGTGGCTAGAGCACCTCGGATCCGGCGGTCAAGACTCCCATCCCAGGTGAGCAGGCGTATGTTGTTTCCTTTGAGCGGTGGTGCTGTCAGCTTTTTTTCTTTAAGATGGAAATATATATCCTTCTATGCCTATTGGACATGCCGTACACATGAAAGAACGTATGAGAATATGGAGTTACTGTTGACCCACATTAATAATAGAAATTTTAACTGGAACATATGTGGTGATCAAAAAGTCGTTGCACCTCTTCTTAGACTACAGCTTGGATATACCAAGTATCATTGTTTTATTTGTGAGTAGGACAGTTGTGCACAAGAAATGCACTATTTCAGAAAGGACTGGCCATTCCGCAAAAACCTAGTTGCTGGACCGAAGAATGTTAAACATAAACCTCTCATTGATCCATCAAAGATATTTCTCCCTCCTTTACATATTAAACTTGGTCTTATGAAGAATTTTGTCAAAGCAATGAACAAAGAATCGGAAGCCTTTTCTTACTTGCAACAGAAATTTCCAAGAATAAGTGATGCAAAGATTAAAGAAAGTATTTTTATTGGCCCACAGATCAGAGATATATTGAACGACAGTAGCTTTGATGGTATTTTGCAAGATACTGAGCAAGTGGCATGGAGAGCCTTTAAAGATGTAACCTTCAACTTCCTTGGCAACAGCAAGGCACCAAACTTTGAACAACTCGTGGACAACATGCTCACAGCATATCATTTGATGAAATGCAATATGTCACTAAAAATGCATTTTTTACATTCTCACTTTTTTCCAGCCAATCTTGGTGCTGATAGCGATGAACACGGTGAAATATTTCACCAAGACATTGCGCTGTTGGAGAAAAGGTACCAGGGAAAGTGGAGTACGTCAATGCTGGCTGACTATTGCAGGAATCTTATTCGAGAAGCATCTGACTCGGATTATAAAGAAAGTCATCTACAAAACACTTTTGAACAATTGCTTTTGCTACTGACATCGATGCACATGCATGTAGTGTCTCAGATATCATAATGTAGACTATAAACTGTTGTTTCTTAACCCCTTACTGCCAGCTGATGGAATAGTACATCAGCTGGCAGTATCCCCCACTTTGAGGTGGGCTCCAGTGGTGAGCATACCTCAAAGCCATAACATGTTAATTTTAACAGCTGACATGTGCCCGCAATAGGTCCAAGTGGAATCGTGATCTTCCCATGCCTATTAAGTAGTTAAATACCACTGTCAAACTCTGACAGCAGGCATTTAAATGCACTTCCGGACACCGGTCCGGAAATACGCACAGCGACAACCCCAGTCACGTGATCGGGGGTCATCGCTGTATTGCCATCACAACCAGAGGTCTCCTCAAGACCTCTATGGTTGTTGATGGCAGTTTGCTATGAGCGCTACCCTGTGGGCGGCACTCATAGCAAGCCTGTAATTCTGCTGCATAAAGATGATCTGAGCAGCACCTCTATGTAGCAGAGGTGATTGTGCTATGGCAGCTTCTAGCCTCCTAAGGAGGCTATTGAAGCATGTCAAAAGTAAAAAAAAAGTGGTTAAAAATATAAAAAAACATAAAAGTTCAAATCACCCTCATTTCGCCCCAAGCAAAATAAAACAATAAATAAAATCAAACCGACATATATTTTGTATTGCCACATTCAGAATTGCCCGATCTATCAATAAGAAAAATAACATTATCGTTAAATGGCGTAGCAATAAAAAAATATCAAAATGCCAGAATTACCTTTTTTTGGTCGCTGCAACATTGAATTAAAATGCAATAACGGGCAAACAAAAGAACATATCTGCACAAACGTGGTATAATTAAAAATGTCAGCTTGTCCTGCAAAAAATAAGCCCTCACATGGCCATATTGATGGAAAAATAAAAAAGTTATAGCTCTGGAAAGAAGGGGAGCTAAAAATGAAAACGAAAAATCGAAAAAAGCTCCGGTCATGAAAGGGATAAAAACCTTACAAGAAACAGACTTTTGGAGCACATATTTGTGTTCAGCATATCAAAATCTATAAGATACTATAGAATTTTCTCAGGGGACAAGAACTTTCCTGAAATTTCTTGCGCAGTGTAATTAAATGGGAATAGGAATGATCCCTCTACACTGTGACATCCCTTGCAATATTTGTACACAGCTACTTAATCTCCTCTTAGCCTTCTTTTTTGCAAGCTAAACATTCTCAAATTCTGTAACTGTTTCTCATAGGACATCCTTTGTAGTCCATTTACCATCCTGGTAGCTCTTCTCTGAACTTGCTCCAGTTTTTCAATGTCTTTTTTAAAATGTGGTGCCCAGAACTGAATATAGTATTCTAGATGAGGCCTGACCAAGGAGTAGAGGAGGCTTATTGCTTCATGAGATCTAGACTTTTTACTTCTCTTTACACTGTATATCCTAGAACTGTGCTAGAATTGCTTTTTTTTGCTGCTGCATCACACTGTTGACTCATGTGCAGTCTGTGATTTATTAGTATTCACAAGTCAAACACGTGCAGTTGCTTAATTCTATTCCTCACATTCTATAGATATCATTTTTGCTTTTATTGCCCAGATGTGGAATATTGCAATTGTCACTGTTAAATACCATTCTTTTAGTTGCTGCCCATTGTTCAAGCTTGTGTAGATCCTTCTGAATTCTTTCTCTGTCTTCTTTAGTATTAGCCATCCCTTCTAGGTGCGCATTCTCTGCAAATTTGATTAGTTCATCTTCAGTTTCCTTATCTAGATCATTTATAAAAAATATTGAACACTGGGGCCAAGGCAGAGCTTTGTGGTATTGTTAGAGAATGGATTTCTAACCTACTCAGGTGTTCTTTTACTTAAGTACCTAAGCAATGAAACAATAATCAGAGAGACACACTGCTCATAGTCTTTCCAAATTGTCTCTGTCTAATGGGAGGGTTAGGGTGTTCTTTTATAGTACAACATCAAAGGGAAATGAGGCATTACACAATAATCTGGCAGAAATTTGAGTTATACGATGGGTTGTCAAACACAACCTGGGATATGAGATAAATTACATAAAAGAATGTGGGGGTACTCCCACATGTCAATGTGTTCTGGTTCAAAAGTTGAAGTTCTCAAGAGACTCTGGCTGAAGAAATAGAATTTTTAGGTCATTACAGACCATATTGGAAACAACATATGTATTTAACAAGTTCTGGAAATTGCAGGAACTGACCATTAGCCATAAGAATATCAGCATGTAGACAGATGATAACTGGAACATAGGCTATTATTGCATAATACTATTTTCTTCTATTCTGTTTACAATAGATATTAACCACTTATTTCACAGTATCTCACTTGAAACACTTTTCCAATTGTATGCGCAACCATTTATTTCCATTCTTTGAGAGCGATCACTGAGCCAGTTATGAATCCACCTAAACGTAGCCTTGTCAATCCCATAGTTCATCATTTTTTCAATAAGGATAGGATAAGCTACTTTATCAAATGCTTTGCTGAAGCCAAGATATACTATACCTACCGTATTTCTCTAATCCACCCAGTCAGTGATTTCATCATAGAAAGAAATTAAATACATCTGGCATTACTTTTTTGCTACAAACCAATGCTGTCTCTGGTTACTTGCTGTATTCTTATCTAAGTACTTACACACATGCTGTTTAATATTTTGTTCAAATATATTTCCTGGTATAGAAGTAAAGCTCACAGGCCTGTAATTTCCTTGTTCCATTTTTTTTTACTTTTTGAAGAAAGGGACAACAATTGCTCTTCTCCAATATTCTGGGATTTCTCCTATTTTCCAGGATTTTTCAAAGATTCTGGCTAGTGGCTCTGCAATTTATTCTGCTAACTCTTTCAGTACCATAAGATATAATTTATCTGGATCAAGAGATTGAAATTTATTTAAATTAGCTAAGTGTCCCTTGGCCATCTCTCTGTATATGGAGAGTGTGGATTCTTTTATTCCTTTGATTGCACCATGAAGATCAGTTGATGTTACAATTGCTTTCTTAGAGAACACAGATGCAATATAGGAATTTAAAAGTTCGGCCTTCTCAACATCATTTTTTACCACTTCACCCTTTTCAGCCTGTAAAAATCCTATAGTATCTTTGACTTTTCTTTTGATTTTGACATACCCATGTTGCAGTCGGGCTTTCAGCACCAGGTAGGTTTATAACATGACATTGTATGTTATGATGTCTCGCCACACCAAAGCCCTATCCCCACATGTAGAAGGCAATATAGGATGTCACGTGCAGCAGGGGAAGTCAGACAGTAGTGTCTGGATGGTGGACTGCAGCAATGGCATAACTAGACAGTGGTGATATTAATATATTGTTTTCTTATGACCTATATTTGTTATGCTTTGGGGGCTAGAGATATCCTAGATCATAAAAAAGGATTATAAATGATATAGTCTACCCTTACACTAAACTATATAGAGAAAGACATCACACCATAATATTGGATAAAGATGTTGCAATGATTTCTTGTGGGTTAAATAACCAATAAATAATCAAATAGAATAATGTTAAAAAAAGGCTTAGTCTTTAATTGACTTGAGTCAGCAATTAATCCACTTCAAGTTTCCATAAACACCCAGCAAAAGAGCTCGGTGTCATTACCCTCTAACAAGGCATGCAACAATGAACAGAATAGAGATGGGTGGGTCAGGAATTTTAAGACTTGTGGTAAGGAATGCAAAGACACTGTCAACTGGGTGTTATAGTTAAGAGAAAGTCCTTATATGCCCTCCAACCCAGGGGTCCTGAAATCTGGTGGGAATTTATCTCCAGTGATTGTTTTCTGCCCAGCAATGAGGTTGCCCACTAAATTGAGGAAAATATTAACTCTTAAATAAAATCACAAAAATACCTATGATTTTTACAGGGCAAAAGGTCACAAAATAAAACAGATTGCATTATTCCCTTTGCCTCCTTAGTTTAGGGCATGGGGGCTTAACATTCAATTCACTTTTAATAATTTATATGTGACTCAGATTCATCTGTCAAAGTCAATCTAATTTCAGCAGTTTCACTCATGGTTACATTTTAGTGAACTGCTTTTGCATAAATGCATATATAGACTGTATATATGTTTTCACGAATATTTGAGCCCATGGATCCATTCTATGTCCATTTTGCAAGCCGGCGAGAAAATCTCGCTGTACGGAAGCCATACGGATGACACACGGATAATTTTTGGAGAAAAATTTGCATCCTCACATTGAATACGGATCACTGTTCAGAAAATTTTCTGCATATCTCTGCAGTAAAAAACGGACGGTATTTTGATATGTTAGGTGTGACCCCGGCCTTAGAGTCTGAAGTGACAAGTGTGTAGAGCTGCTGTTGGGTGAACTACAGCAAAGAAGACAAAAGGACGATGAGGCAGCGTGACTAGAAACGGAGAAGAGGCAGAGTAGCCTTTTATCTAAAATAGGTCCTTGAATAGGACAACGTTTTAGAAGAAACCCTGAGCTTGAGAAACGCCGAAGAAGTTACAGACCTAAAGAGGACTGAGACTGTGGGACTAGTGAGAGTCCCGAATGGTATATACCAGGGCATCCATAGCGATAGGACGCAGAGCCACCGAGCTGGCATAGGGGAACTCGCTGAACTGTACTGTGGTGATAAGCTAGGCTGTGACAAAGTAGGGCAAAGCAGTGTGCTATACTGGCCATGGAGCAGACTACAGTGGAAAGATGATGTCAGTGAGAAGGCTTCTTGCTGTGAATGAAAAGTGCTTAAGACTGTGTACTCGCTGTCACTTGTATATAACCCTCATCAAGTTCAGTAAAGTTCCCATGTCTGAACAGAAGTCTCCTTTGCTAATCTGTAAAACTCATGGTCCTGGCCAGCAAATACTATCGGCTATCAGCAGCTTGCATGGGCACATGGCCCTCACAACACTAACACCCAGCCAGGACCCACGATTTTCTGTAGGATGCCAAAGCGAGTGGGAACAAAAGTTCAACCATGACTACCTCAGTTGGGCATCTTACACTTTCCTCAGGGATGTGTATAGTTATGTGTCTATATGATCATGATGACTGTAAAGAAACACATTTATAATGCTACAAATCAATAATGTTTTCAATATTCATCTGAAATGAAAATAATTCACAAAAATCTGATAATAAGCACAGCATAAAAAAGAAGTTATATGTGGACTAGATCCAAGAAATGAACAGATAAAACTCCTAATGACCACTGCATGAAAACTGCTACGGAGCAACACAACTATTTATCAACAATGTCAGGAATATTTGTATATTCCCACTATTAAATGTAAAACATATTTTAAACATTTCTAAGTAACTGTGATCTCTATGAGTACTAAGATATAGACATATGTAAAGAGTTTCAGCAGTTATTCGGTTCACCAATATCACAGGGTATATCCGCTAATCTTACAATCTCTAAAAATGGTCTGTTTTCAGATTTTGTCAAAAATAAAAACATCTGTTTTCTGATTTCATCAAACATAATCAAAGGCCTTTATTCACCCAAAATAAAAAAAAGAAGAAAGAATGTCCTTTTGACTTCCAACAGGGTGTCATGAATTTAGCCGCTCATGAAAGCACAGTAAATTGTTCTTATATTTTGAATTTTTGATTCTGCTGATTATGTCATTGCTCAATATGTGCTTCTATGCCATATAGTCCCAAGAAGACATTTGATAAATGATAGGTGACAATAAACCTCTTTGAATAGTTCATAATTTATTAGCTTCAGGAAACTATTAATAATAAAGTAAAGGGAAACTGCAACAAAAAAATCGATCAACCTGATATGGGATTAATCTGCAGGTTATTAGCGTTAATAACCTGTCTGGTGCCCGCACTTAAGCGAACAGTAGATAATAGGGGATAATTTGACTAAGGAGGAAAGAATCCGGTTTAAACATCTTCAAAATCTTCCGGATGTAGTGCTGAAGCCAGCGGATAAGGGTGGCAATGTCGTTGTGTGGCCTAAAGTGATGTACGAGAGGGAGGCGTTTCGTCAGCTTAATAACGCTGTATGTTATAAAAAACTCACATACAATCCCCTCTCGGCATTTAGTGCAAAATTAGAGGTAATTCTCAAAAAAGCGGTGGACAACGACATTGTCACCAAGGACCTGGCTTCGGCGCTACTAGTTAAAGATCCCACTATCCCCACACTTTATCTCCTTCCTAAAGTCCATAAGGATATTAAGTCACCACCCGGCCGACCTATTGTATCTGGGAGGGGGAACTTTTTGGAACAAGTGAATAGGTGGATCGACTACCATCTGCAGCCTTTGGTGCTTAATCTACCTTCCTTCCTGAGGGATACTGGGGATTTGCTGCGCAGGGTCGACGGCCTGTGCTTGGAGGGTGATACTCTTCTGGCTTCAGTTGATGTTGAGTCCCTATATACGAATATTCGTCATTGTGATGGGCTACGTGCCGTTAGATTTTTTCTTAGTACATCTATGCTTTCTATAGCTTTGAGGGACCTCATCCTGGAGTTATTGGAGTTCACCCTCACACACAATTTTTTTGTGTTTAAGGGATCCTTCTACCTACAGCTCCAGGGCACAGCGATGGGTGCGGCCTTTGCGCCGGCCTATGCTGGGTTGTTCCTGGGGCTGTGGGAGAGGGATCTCTTCCTGTCGGACAAACAGGGGTCAGTGGATCGCGTCCTTTTATGGACGCGATACATTGACGATATCTTCTTTGTCTGGCAGGGCACCGCCGTCGACCTTGCGCAGTTTATCTCCTCTTTGAACAGCAACGATCTAAATATACGTCTCACCCCGGTGTAGGACTCTGAGAGAATTGATTTTCTCGACGTTACTATCCGTAAGGATGGACGGAGCCTACTCCAGACGGATATCTTCCGTAAACAGACAGCCACCAACACCTTGTTGCATGCGTCTTCTTGTCAACCGCACCATATGATCCAAGCGATTCCAGTGGGCCAGTTCCTCCGGCTCCGTCGGATCTGTTCTACTGATGCCGATTTCAAGTTACGAGCGGAGGAACTGAGACAACGCTTCTTGTCTAGGGGGTATAGCGGTCGGTGTGTGAAGAGGGCATACCACCGTGCTAAATACTCCAACCGTAATGGGTTACTATATAATAAAACCACAACAAAAAAATCTGGCGGTAATAATATAGTTAGATTTATTACATCTTATAACCCTCAGCATGAGAAGCTACGCCTGGCCCTCAAAAATGCTTGGCCTATTTTGAAGGTTAATCCAATCATGAAAAATTTCCTCCCGGATAATCCTCCAATCACGTTCAGACGTGCTAAAAATCTGCGAGACCAATTGACGCGTAGTCACTATGTTGGGCAAAATACAGCAACTTTTCTGGATGATATGCGGCAGGGTGGTTGTGTTCCGTGTGGGAGGTGTGTCGCCTGTCCCAACATTGACAAATGTACTACATTTGCTACCTCTGATGGTATGAAGCAATTCACCATCAGACAACGCATTTCATGTATATCCCGTTACGTCATATATTATGCTACGTGCCCATGCGGCCTGATTTATGTGGGTTTGACCACACGGCAGCTGAAGGTTCGGGTACGTGAGCACGTGTTGGGTATACAGGCGGCAGCCTCCTGCATGGACGTAACCACCCTTAAGACCTTGCCGCGTCATTTCAGGGAATTCCATCATAGTGACAGTACATTATTGCGCGTCCGTGGTATTGACCTCCTGCATATTAACATCAGAGGTGGTAATCTCGCTAAACGTCTGGCGCAATTGGAAACGAGGTGGATATGGACATTAGGGACAATCCACCCTAATGGATTGAACGAGAACATCTCATTTGCGCCTTTTTTGTGATCTTCCCTTTCCATCTACGGGTATTTTGTTTCTATCATAAGTGTCATGTACATTGTTTTTTAATTTGTTTTTAACTTGTGCATTTGTTGTTATTTAGGATATTCTATATCGGTGCTATTGCTATGGATAGGCGAAGAAGATATATCCGAATAACACTATACCAGCGGGATGTGCGTCAGTTCAGCCATCGCCCTGCTGTACATATATATATATATGTGTTTATAGATGTATTATCTTTCTGCGTTCTGTTCGGTGCTATATATGTATGTTGCATATGTTCTTTTTCTTTTATTGGGGTGTTTTAATTGTGGGATTTATTTTGGTATATTTTGTATATTCCTGTATTTTTTTGTTATTGTATATGATTTGTTTTGTGTCGTGATTTTGCCATATTTGGTATATGTCCTGTCTATGGATTATTGTGTATGGGCCATGACGATTCTATATTTATAGATTTGAGGCGTTGCTTATTTGTTTTTCTATGTGGGTTTTTTTCGTATATACATGCCTTTGTGTAGCTTTTTCTGTTTCTTCTTTCACCCTGCTATGTCCGCGCAGACGCTGTCCCTGTAGTTAGTTGCCGGCAGCGTCTCCGTCGCCATGGATACCGGATCACGTGGGCCCGCGTGTTTCCGGTTCCGGTTGGCGGCGTGAGCGCTGTGGTTGGCAATGGCTGCCGATGTCGGCGTCCTCGCCGCCGCATGGGGCTGCATCACGTGTCTTTGCACGTGTTTCCGGTTCCGGCGGGTGGGGGTGGCGCCGCGGTCGGCGGCATCTGCAGGTGCTACATTTTCTTGGAGGTAATTACCTCTGTCTGACTTATTGGGCGTATATAAGGTCGGCTGATTGCATTTGTCCCTCACGCCCCCTGAGGAAGGAGCTGGTCTGTGGCTCCGAAACGCGCATTGGGGTGGGCTCTGGGTCCCCCATTGCTGAGTGTACCAGGTAATGTGCATTATATTATTTCGTGATACTCTCTTGCCCTTTGGATATCAGGTCATAGTACCAGTGCTTTGTATATCTTTGCCCATATTCATGGATTGATATCCAATATATTTTGAGGATGGTATGCTTCGGCGGTGGGTGGTACCTTGGGCCCCTTTTTTGTACTGCCACTTAGTGTTGTATTGTCTATACCTGTGCTTTTTTGTACCTGCTTCTATTCATTGCTTTTAATTTGTATTAATAAAGCTATATTTTTATGTGATCTATCTGCATTGTGTGTGGTGATTAGGTTAAGCGAACAGTGCAGGGAGAAAATGAACTTTATTCCCCCCAGCAGAATTCCGGTTTCAGGCAAGGGGATGGCACCGGCACTGGTTCTGTCATTACTCTGAGTATACAAAACAGCGCTGTTACTGCACCCCCGGCTCTGATCGTCAAACGACCCTAATGTAGAGCCACTGTCAGTCAAGGCCAGGGGTACCGCTACAGCCACATTGCTATATACTCAGAGCGGTGACTAAACTAGCGCCAGTGCCGCCCCCTGTGGCTGAAACTGGAACACTGCCAGGGAGAATAAAGTGCATTTTCTCCCTGCAGTGTTCGAGTAAGTGCGGGCATCGGCAGATTAAGGCTAGTTTCACATTTGCGTTAGAATCCGCAGCGTTTAATCCGCATCCGCAAGTGCTGGAAAAAACACATATAAATGCATACAAAAGCTGCATTTTTTTAGACGCATGCGGGAACGCATGCGGTTTAAAAAATGCCGCGTTTGAACGCGTTTATATGCGTTTTTTCTGCGTTTCGGTTTTTGGTGCGCATGGTGACAAATTTTACAGGAGATAAATCTTGATAACCAGACACCGCCAATGTGACTACAGAGGGCGTATATTTTGGGATCTCTATATATAGATGCTTGAACAGCTGAAATCTTCAGATTTTGCTCCTGTATGCTGTGTCATAATGGATCTTCAATTGAAGAGCTTTTATTTCAACCTGGATTTAAGCATCAAGCTGTTTCTTGCCTGTGTGTTTGCTTGAAAGCAAGACAGAAATCGCGAAAGATGGAGAAGGAGACATCGTATTCGTTTTTGGAGACACCCCATTATCGAACTACGTGAGAGCCGTGGAGCCTATCACACGCTGTATGGCGAGCTTAATGCCAATCCGGAGAAATTCCATCAATATACAAGGATGTCGCAAGACTCGTTCCGGGATTTGCTTGCTCGTGTCCAAGGAGCCATACGAAGACAGGACACCCAGCTCCGTAGAGCGATACCACCCGAGGAACTTCTGCTGGTTACATTAAGCTACGTTCCAAATCTAAACCAATGACAGTACAAATTTTGGGTTTTCTGCCATGTATTTTTTGTGCATTTTCCTTTCTGTTTTTAGCGTAACCACACCATAAATAGAATAGATTGCAATATTTTTTTATTATTTTTTTCCAGATTTCTGGCAACCGGAGAGAGTTTATCATCCCTCCACTTCCAATACCGACTTGGAATATCCACCCTGTCCGGAATAGTTGCGGACACCTGTTGGGCTTTGAGGAATGTACTCCAGGATGAGTTTATACCCCTACCCTCCTTGGAGATGTGACTTGAAATTGCGGAAAAATTCTGGAGTGTGTGTGATTTCCCAAACTGTTTGGGAGCGGTTGATGGAAAGCACATTCGCATTTTGAAACCAGCCAGAACAGGATCGGAGTACTTCAATTACAAAAAATATTTTTCTGTTGTGCTCATGGCTAGGGTTGAGCGACTGTTACTTTTTTAAGGTCGAGTCGGGTTTCGCGAAACCCGACTTTCTCAAAAGTCGAGTCGAGTGAAATTGGCCGATTATTGCGAAAAGTCGCGGTCTGGGATCGACCGAAACACGAAACCCAATGCAAGTCAATGGAAAATCTCTCTCTCTCTCTCCATATATTTATATTTACTTCAGCGTGATATAGCAGAAAAGCCGGTAATTCAATTGCCGGCTTTTCATTTCTCCTTCCTAAACCCGACATGATATGAGACATGGTTTACATACAGTAAACCATGTCATATTCCCACTTTTTACATATTACACACTACTAATTTTAGTAGTGTGTATGTGCAAAATTTGGGCGCTGTAGCTATTAAATTTAAGGATTGAATGGCGGAAAAAATTGGCATGGGCTCCCGCGCAATTTTCTCCAGGCAATAACAGCATAGGATACCCACTGTTTAATAATGCCCTTTAAGAATATTAATGCTGCCTGATGCATCTCTATAAATAGGCTTTGTGAATTTAAGAGTCCCTCCTTCATAAATGAAACAAGATGTGTCTTCTTATGTGTCAAACACCATATAGCCAGCTAGGGTTGTTAAATGTTACACTGACATTTCCAAGTGAATGCATTTGTATTGGTTGAAAGCAATGTTAAAGTTGAAAAATGCATCAAAAATGCTGTGTGTGAGCATAGCCAAAGTGGTGGAGGAACATTTTGGTCTGGGGTTAATTATTTTGCCTTATATACAAGTCACTAGATTGTGGCCCGATTCTAACGCATCGGGTATTCTAGAATATGCATGTCCCCGTAGTATATGGACAATGATGATTCCAGAATTCGCGGCAGACTGTGCCCATCGCTGATTGGTCGAGGCAACCTTTATGACATCATCGTCGCCATGCCTGGCGGCCTCGACCAATCAGAGACGCGGGATTTCCAGGACAGACAGACGGAAAAACCCTTAGACAATTATATATATAGATTACCCTGGAAAGGATGTACCTTAGCAGATTTCCCTGCAAAATCCATTTTAGTTTCATTTTTGTATGTTTTTTGGTGCTCCTGTGAAAATGGTGTGAAACTCTGACAACATTGCTTAAAGCTGTGGCCTTTGAGTCAGAAATGCTTCTGGGGGCAATCCTCATGATGTGCCCTTGTCATTTGAGCAGTGTTTCTATCATTTTCAGATATTTTTAGACCTTAAAAGGACCCCCGGGGGAATGCAGTAAAAATACTCGGGTTTCCCATAGACTTACATTGGGCTCGTTGCTTGGGTAGAGTGCCCAAGTATTCCAATTTGCTCGACCCTGGCAGCAAGTTCCAGAGCATTTTAGTGCTCGCCAATCATTCATCGTTAATAACCATGTTATTTTCCTTTGAGGAGTGTAGTGACTGTGTACCAGTCTGTCCCCTATAGATTTCCCCTTCTGGAATGTAATTCTGGGGTATGGACCCACCATTTCTCCAATGTCCTCATCCATATGAAGGATGGGCCAATGTTTTTGCAATGTTGCCCAAATTTGTTGTGCACCATTATTATAAGTTGTAACATATTAACATGTAGGCATTTCATCTTTTTTGGGAGTTGGTACCAATAATTTATTTCTACTGACTTTTTCAACTTCATTGTATGCCTTCCTCAGAATTACATCTAGATATCCCCGTCCAGGAATATTTGTCCGCAAATCATGTGCTTGATTCTGATAATCCCTTATGGAGGAGCATTTGCGTCGTGCTCTTAGGTATTGTCCCTTTGGGATGCCCTTCTTCAGAGGCACCAAATGGTGGCTGTCCCACCAAAGAAGGGCATTGGTTTCCTGTATGTTTTGGTGTTTAAAACCTTCATGACCTTGGGATTTTCCATTTTTCCGTGTTCGTTTTTCACTCCCCTCCTTCTCAGAGCCATAATTTTTTTTTATTTTTCTGTCAATATGGCCACGTAAGGGCTCAATTTTTGCAGGATGTTTTGGATGCCGAGCTGACGTTTTTAGTGATACCATTTTGGTGCAGATACGTTCTTTTGATCACCCGTTATTGCATCTTAATGCAATGTCGCAGCGACCAAAAAAAATGTAATTTTGGCGTTTCAAATTTTTTCTCGCTATGCCGTTTAGCGATCAGGTTAATCCTTTTTTCATTGATAGATCGGGCGATTCTGAATGCAGCGATATCAAATATGTGTATATTTGATTTTATTTATATTGTTTTATTTTGAATGGGGCGAAAGGGGAGTGATTTAAACTGTTATATTTTTTTATTTATTTCATATTTTTTAAACATTTTTTTTACTTTTGCCATGCTTCAATAGCCTCCATGGAAGGCCAGAAGCGGGCATAACTGAATCGGCTCAGCTACATAGGAGCAATCATCAGATCGCTCCTGCGCAGCTGAATTACAGGCTTGCTATGAGCGCCGACCACAGAGCGGTGCTCACAGCAAACCGGCATCAGTAACCATAGAGGTCTCAAGGACCTCTATGTTTTCTATCCTGACACATCACTGACCCCCAATCATGTGACGGGGCGGCGATGCTCACATTTCCGGCCGCGCGTCTGGAAGCGGTAGTTAAATGCCGCTGTCAGCGTTTGACAGCGGCATTTAACTAGTTAATAGCGGCGGGTGGATCGCAATTCCACTCGCCACTATTGTGCGCACATGTCAGCTGTTCAAAAAAGCTCATCACCGGAGCCCACATCAAAGCAGGGGATCTGACCTAGGACGTACTATCCCATCCGAGGTCAGAAAGGGGTTAAGTGACCATCTGTCATTTTTTGGATGCAAAGATCCAAAAAAGGTAGCTGGTTCTCATGATATTCAAAAGTGAAGAATAATCCCAAAGGGTTATTGTTAAGTTTGGACATAAAAAGTGGTCAGCTTGTGACACCTCCATTTCATATCAACAATACGTCGTCGATATAGCGAGACCAAAAAGCTATTTTTGCCTCTTCTTCAATATAGGAGTGACCAAAGATGATAGTCTCTTCCCACCAGCCCAGGAGCAGATTAGTATAAGATGGCGCACAGGAATTGCCCATTGCTGTGCCCCTGAGCTGTTGGTAAACTGAACCATAAGCAGAAAAACATTTTTGGTCAAACAGAAATCAAGTAGATCTAATAGCAATTTGTTATGTTTAGTAGATTGTTGACCTCTGCTCCTAATGAAGCATTCCACTGCTCTCAAACCATCCAGATGGTTAATGGACGAGTAGAGAGCTTCAGCATCCATACTGATCAGAAGAGCATCTGGTTCCAAAATTAAATCATCCATTTTCCTCAAGAGATCCATCAAATCTCTTGTATAAGAATTTAGGAACGTAACATGGGTTTTAGTATTTTATCCAGATAGACCCCTACATGCTGGCAAATACTGTTGATCCCTGAGACTATTGGTCTCCCATTTAAATGTGTCAAACCTTTATGAACTTTGGGGAGACAGTAAAAGGTCACTGTTACTGGATACTGTAGAAAGAGGTAAGTATAATTAATTTTTGTCAATAAGAGAATCCCCCAAACCCCTGACCAGAATCTCTTTGAGTTGTTTAACAAAAATGGACGTGGGGTTGGAGGATATTTTCTCATAGTACCTTTGGCAATTCAAAATATTCTGGCACATATCAATATAATCTCCATGATCCACGATCAGAGGGTTTAATTACGATGTTGGGATCTTTTTCCAACATCTTCAAGATTTCCATTTCGGATCTGGATAGATTGCACTTTCCACTCTTAGGCCACATTCACACGTTCCTTTTTATCCTGCGGGTTCTCCCGC
The DNA here is from genome assembly GCF_032444005.1 of Ranitomeya imitator. Lineage (NCBI taxonomy): Eukaryota > Metazoa > Chordata > Amphibia > Anura > Dendrobatidae > Ranitomeya > Ranitomeya imitator. The sequence continues at coordinate 1,110,363,538 of NC_091282.1, forward strand.
AGCAGATTTTATAAATCTGCAGGGCAAACCCGCTGCGGTTATCCCTGCAGATTTATCGCGGTTTGTCCTGTGGGTTCCGCTGTGGGATTTACCCCTACTATTGATGCTGCATATGCAGCAATATGCAGCATCAATAGCAGTGTTAAAAATAATAAAATCATGGTATACTCACCCTCTGACGTCCCGATCTCCTCGGCGCTGCAGGCGGCGGTCCGGTTCCAAAGATGCTGTGCGACCAGGACCTTCGGTGACGTCACGGTCATGTGACCGCGACGTCACCGAAGGTCCTGGTCGCATAGCAAACCTGAGACCGGACGGCCGCGTGCAGCGCTGAGACTTCAGAGGTGAGTATATCATTATTTTTTATTTTAATTGTTTTTTTACAACAAATATGGTTCCCGGGGCCTGGAGGAGAGTCTCCTCTCCTCCACCCCAGGTATAACCCGCACATTATCCGCATTACTTCCCGCATGGTGGGCACAGCCCCATGCGGGAAGTAAGCTGATCAATGCATTTCTATGGGTGCAGAATCGCTGCGATTCTGCACAAAGAAGAGACATGGTCCTTCTTTTTTTCCGCAGCAATTCAGCGCGGTTTTTTTCGGGTTTTTCCGCATCATGTGCACTGCGGTTTCTGTTTTCCATAGGGTAACATTGTACTGTACCCTGCATGGAAAACAGCTGCGGATGCGCAGCGGCAAAATCGCCGCGGTTCCGCAGTAAAAACCGCAATGTGTGAACATGGCCTTAGTTTCACTTTCCAATCTCTCCAGATCTTTAGTTACAAACTCCACAAAAACATCAATGGTAGATTTGTCACTTTGTAGATGGGGCATTTTTTACTTTTCTCTTTCAATTTGTTAAAGGGTCCTTCATCCATTAGTTCCGGAGGAGAGTCCGCCAAACCATAATGAAATCTGATATCTGTTAAGAGGGAATCTGGGCTGTTCATATCCTTGCACACCCTCTCTAATAAAATATTTTTTCCACATCAATTTCCTTGTAAAGAGGTGAAGGTCTTTAATACTTTCAAAAAGTTGGAAATCTGAGGTTGTCACAAAATTGAGGCCTTTGTTCAAGATCTGTATTTCCAAATCACTAAGAATTTTAGAAGAGGGGCTGAATACTTGGGGGGACACAAGAATGCATTAATTATTGTTGGGACCCGATCTGTTCTGTAAAAAGTTATCCCGGTCTAAAAAACGCGTGCTCCCTGACCTATCACTGGGATGTCCCCTCTGGTTACGTTGCCACCTTTTTCTAACTCTAGCAGTTTTTGGGCATGTGTCTGTGTCAGAAAGATCAGTATCTGTTGAAGAGATATCTGTTTAAAAATTTCTCAAAGGGTGCTTGTTAGTTGTAAGTTGATACGCCTTATTCTATTTGAATTTCTGCAGATCTCTCCATGTTTCCATTCTTTAAGATGGAACTGGTATCTGTTAGGAGTCGAGTTTCCTCTGCTGCACAGGGGGAATCTCGATCCGTCTCCGCTGCGGTCTCCCATTCTCCTCCAGCCGCAGTGGAGTCTGCTCAGCAGGGACGTCGATCCCAGCGTCTCGCTCAGTCTGACTCTGTGAGAAGAGTTATTGCTGCTTCTCCAGCTTCTGCCTTTGAAGCCTATTCTGGTCAGCAGCGAGCGGACTTCTCTGGGACTAAGTCCTTATCTGCACACACTGAGCATGCCCAGGGCAAGATCTCCCGTTGGAGATCGAGGGTCATGTGCTCAGGCTCTGCGGCACATTCCATTGGTCCTCTTGGCAGGTCCTAGAAGGGCAAAAGTTCTGTAGCCATTTCCTGTGCTGCAGCTATATAAACTGCGCATGACCGCACGGCCATGCGCTAGTATTGTCTTACAATTGATATGTGTGTATGTGTGAGTGCAAGTCGTTCTTGGTTACCCCTTCCCTATTGAATGTCTGTTCGCGGAAGGTGTACGGCTGCTATCTAGCGCCCGACTTAGCCTACTACATTAAACACACATCACAGCGTCCTGTAGCTGTGCCTGCCAGTACGGCGCCGTGCGCCTGCCTTGCGCTTTCCATACCCAAGTCTGGGTGGTTAGTGGCGTCCGTTAGTGCGGCATCGCTCGCGCACTTGTGCGCTTATATTTCTGAAGGTTCTCTACACACCCAGTTGCGGTGTTGTGCCAGCAAGGGCCTAATCGGGCTTCAATCCCTTCTGGGGTTAAGTCCGCTGGCCACTTGCTCGCTCTCTAGTGCGGTATTGCGGTCCTGTGAATTAACAGGATCGCTTTCCTCACGCTGGGTGAGGTTTAACCCACGCGTGTTTACTTTAGTGTACCGCTATAGAGTCTGCAAATTGCTAGCAGCAGGTTCTCACCTGCACGGTGGACCCCGGACTGCGAACGCATCTTCGTCACCTGTCTTGGTGCGTTCCGCCAGTCCTAACATAATACTAGCGCCAGGGTCTGGCTAGTAAATGGCAGACGGTCAGCGTCTACAGCAGTACATCCAGCAGCTGGAGGGTAGGTTGGCGGCTCTCGAGCGCACAACCTCAGCTGTGGACGTTACTGCTGTCGCTGTTCAGGCTGCAAGTGCAGCTGCAGCCAGTTTGTCCGCTGCCACCCCTGCTCCGACCTTATCCCGTCTCCCGCTTCCAGACAAGTTTGCTGGTGACAGTAAGCCATGTCGGGGATTCGTGAGCCAGTGCTCCATACATCTCGAGCTGCTGGCTGCACGTTTTCCTACGGAACGGGCGAAAGTGGGATTCATTATATCTCTCTTGTCGGGCAGGGCGTTGGAGTGGGCAACGCCGCTTTGGGAACGTGGTGATCGTGTGGTGCAGAGTGCTCCTATCTTCCTGGACGCTCTGAGGCAGGTCTTTCTGGGACCTCGTGTCACCCACGATACCGCGCTCCAATTGTTGGCAATTACTCAGGCTTCGTCCATGGTCAGCCAGTTTGCCATCCTATTCCGGACTCTAGCTTCTGAGCTGGAATGGCCGGATAAAGTCCTTATTCCGGTGTTCTGGAAAGGACTGGCAGATCATGTGAAGGACGCCTTGGCCACCAGGGAGATTCCCGCCACACTGGAGGAGCTTATTACTATAGCTACCCGCATCGATCTCCGTTTTAACGAGCGGAGGTTGGAGCGGACCCAGTGTAGGCAGAGGTTTCGGCTGGCTCCCATCTTTGCCAAACCTCTAGAATCTCCTGTTATGGCGTCCGACTCCCATGAGGCCATGGAGGTTTCTCGAGCGGGATCTAGGTCTCAGACCGCTCGAGTACCTGTGCTATGTAAAAATTGCCAGCAACCGGGACATTTCGCTAATAAATGTCCACGGCGGTCGGGAAAACGATCGCGTCTAGTGTCCATTGGAGGAGGTTCACTGGACACCGCGGCATTTTCCTCAAAATTGTCCTTTAAAGGGACAATCCTGTTAGGCACATCCACTCTTACAGTAGAGCTTTGTGTGGATTCAGGAGCAGAGGGAAATTTTATGTCTTCTGCTTTTGCTCAGCGCCACGCAATACCTCTGGCTATGCTAGCCAAACCAGTAACCGTGAGAGTGGTGAATGGGTCGACACTTCCATTACAGATCACACATCAGACTGTCCCTTTCACGTTAGCCATGTCCCCATCCCACCAGGAGACTATTTCCCTTCTTGTCCTTCCCGAGGGAATGGATGAGATTCTGCTGGGAATGCCCTGGCTTCGTTTCCACTCCCCACATATTGAGTGGACCTCTGGGAGGATATTGGGTTGGAGTGAATCCTGTAAGGGCAGATGTGTGAAAGAGTGCGTTCAGGTTTCCACCACTGAGATACCCGCAGATCTCTCTACTCTCCCCAAACACTATTGGTCTTATGCAGACGTCTTTTCCAAAAAAGCCGCGGAGACCCTTCCGCCTCACCGTCCCTATGACTGTCCTATAGATCTCTTGCCTGGAGCAGAACCTCCTCGGGGACGTGTCTATCCCCTCTCTCTCCCGGAAACGGAGGCTATGTCCCAATACATCCAGGAGAATTTGGCAAGAGGATTTATTAGGAAGTCAGTGTCACCAGCTGGGGCAGGGTTCTTCTTCGTACAGAAGAAGAATGGAGAGTTGCGTCCTTGCATAGACTACAGGGGTCTTAACGCCATCACCGTTAAAAATAAGTACCCGCTGCCCCTGATTTCTGAGCTTTTTGATAGGCTACGGGGAGCTAAGGTATTTACCAAATTAGACCTGCGGGGAGCTTATAACCTGATTCGTATTCGTGAGGGGGACGAATGGAAGACGGCGTTTAACACCAGAGATGGGCATTATGAGTATCTGGTGATGCCCTTCGGGCTCTGTAATGCCCCAGCCGTTTTCCAAGACTTTGTCAACGACATCTTCCGGGATATGCTTTCCACCTCGGTCGTAGTCTATCTGGATGATATTCTCATCTTCTCTCCAGATATTGACTCCCACCGGAGAGATGTTGGCAGAGTCTTCGACCTCTTACGGGCAAACTCTCTTTACGCAAAGTTGGAGAAGTGTGTGTTTGAGCAGGAGTCTTTACCTTTCTTGGGCTATATCATCTCTGCCCAAGGATTGGCTATGGATCCTGCCAAACTACAGGCTGTGATGGACTGGCAAGAACCCCATTCACTTAAAGCGGTGCAGCGCTTTATGGGGTTCATTAATTATTACCGCCAGTTCATCCCCCATTTCTCAACTTTGGTAGCTCCCTTGGTAGCCCTCACCAAGAAGGGAGCAAATCCCAAAGTGTGGTCTGAAGAGGTCTCCAGGGCCTTTTCTTCTACTAAGTCTCATTTTGCTAGCGCTCCCATCCTACATCGTCCCGATGTCGATAAGCCGTTTATAATGGAGGTGGATGCCTCTTCCGTTGGTGCTGGAGCAGTCCTCTTCCAGAAGGATGCTCAAGGTCGGAAGCATCCGTGCTTTTTCTTCTCCAAGACCTTCACACCAGCGGAGAGGAATTATTCCATCGGGGACAGGGAGTTGCTAGCGATGAAATTGGCCTTCTCTGAGTGGAGACATCTCTTGGAGGGGGCTCGTTTTCCCTTTCAAGTATTTACAGACCATAAAAATTTGCTATATTTGCAAACAGCCCAGAGGCTAAATTCTCGCCAGGCCAGATGGTCCTTATTCTTCTCCCGATTCCACTTCACCCTCCATTATGTCACTGGGGAGAAGAACATTCGAGCTGATGCTCTTTCTCGCTCTGTTGTGTCATCTGAGGAGGAGGAAGGAGAGCCTCGGCTTATTGTTCCTTCTGAGAGCTTGAGAACCGTGGCTCCGGTGTCGCTTGAGTCTGTGCCTCCAGGCAAGACTTTTGTGCCCATAAATTTGCGACCGGAGGTTCTCTCTTGGGCTCATTCCTCCAGGGTGGGTGGACACTTTGGGACTAAAAGGACATCTGAGCTGCTGGCGAGGACGTACTGGTGGCCGCATATGCTGCGAGATGTCAGGGATTACGTTCTGGCGTGTGTCTCATGCGCCAAAAATAAGTCTCCTCGACAACGGCCGTCTGGGTTACTCTATCCCTTGCCGGTGGCAGACAGGCCCTGGGAGATGGTCGGGATGGACTTTGTAGTGGGTTTGCCCAAGTCTCGCGGCTGTACCGTCATTTGGGTAATTACCGATCATTTCTCGAAAATGGTGCACTTGGTGCCGCTCCCACGGTTACCTTCTGCACGGGCCTTGGCAGCGTTGTTCATAAGACACATCTTCCGCCTACACGGCATGCCAGACAAAATTGTCAGTGACCGGGGTCCCCAGTTTGCGTCTCGGTTCTGGAGAGAGCTTTGTCGTCTTCTCAGCATTGAGTTAAATCTCTCTTCCGCATATCATCCCGAGACGAATGGGTTGGTAGAGAGGGCCAATCAGACTCTGGTCACATATCTGCGACATTTTGTTTCTGCCAGGCAGGATGACTGGGCATCTTTATTACCATGGGCAGAGTTCGCCCTTAATAACGCTGTAGCCGATTCCACCGGTCAGACTCCTTTCCTCCTTAATTACGGCCAGCATCCGCGGGTTCCTGTGCCTATGCCCGTGTCCTCTGCTGACTCCAGGGTGGCAGACTGGGCAGTGGAGGCACGGGACATTTGGGACCGCACTCAGGATGCCATTCGGGCCTCGAAGGAGAGAATGAGGTCCTCCGCCGATGCACATCGGCGCCCTGCTCCGGCCTTTGCTCCTGGCGACTTGGTGTGGCTCTCCGCCCGTAACATCAGGCTGCGAGTTGAGTCCACTAAGTTTGCTCCTCGCTACTTGGGCCCATTCAAGGTCCTCGAGCAGGTTAATCCCGTGGTCTACCGCCTGGCTCTTCCTCCACGCTTGGGTATCACCGACACCTTTCATGTGTCCCTCTTGAAACCCGTATACATGTCCCGGTTTTCCGAGTCATCTGCCGGGACATCGGGTTCGTCTACGGACGATTACGAGGTGAACGCTATTTTGGGGTGCAAGGTGGTACGCGGCAAAAAGTTTTATTTGGTGGATTGGAAGGGTTATGGTCCTGAGGACAGGTCTTGGGAGCCTGCTGAAAACATTCGGGCCCCACAGCTCATTGCTGCCTTTGAGCGTAGCGAGGCCCAAGGAGGGGGGGGCCCTAGGAGGGGGGGTAATGTTAGGAGTCGAGTTTCCTCTGCTGCACAGGGGGAATCTCGATCCGTCTCCGCTGCGGTCTCCCATTCTCCTCCAGCCGCAGTGGAGTCTGCTCAGCAGGGACGTCGATCCCAGCGTCTCGCTCAGTCTGACTCTGTGAGAAGAGTTATTGCTGCTTCTCCAGCTTCTGCCTTTGAAGCCTATTCTGGTCAGCAGCGAGCGGACTTCTCTGGGACTAAGTCCTTATCTGCACACACTGAGCATGCCCAGGGCAAGATCTCCCGTTGGAGATCGAGGGTCATGTGCTCAGGCTCTGCGGCACATTCCATTGGTCCTCTTGGCAGGTCCTAGAAGGGCAAAAGTTCTGTAGCCATTTCCTGTGCTGCAGCTATATAAACTGCGCATGACCGCACGGCCATGCGCTAGTATTGTCTTACAATTGATATGTGTGTATGTGTGAGTGCAAGTCGTTCTTGGTTACCCCTTCCCTATTGAATGTCTGTTCGCGGAAGGTGTACGGCTGCTATCTAGCGCCCGACTTAGCCTACTACATTAAACACACATCACAGCGTCCTGTAGCTGTGCCTGCCAGTACGGCGCCGTGTGCCTGCCTTGCGCTTTCCATACCCAAGTCTGGGTGGTTAGTGGCGTCCGTTAGTGCGGCATCGCTCGCGCACTTGTGCGCTTATATTTCTGAAGGTTCTCTACACACCCAGTTGCGGTGTTGTGCCAGCAAGGGCCTAATCGGGCTTCAATCCCTTCTGGGGTTAAGTCCGCTGGCCACTTGCTCGCTCTCTAGTGCGGTATTGCGGTCCTGTGAATTAACAGGATCGCTTTCCTCACGCTGGGTGAGGTTTAACCCACGCGTGTTTACTTTAGTGTACCGCTATAGAGTCTGCAAATTGCTAGCAGCAGGTTCTCACCTGCACGGTGGACCCCGGACTGCGAACGCATCTTCGTCACCTGTCTTGGTGCGTTCCGCCAGTCCTAACAGTATCATTCTATTGAATTTTGTAAAGTAGGTTCTTTTGAAAAATCTCAGCAGAAACCGATAAGGACATTGGAGAAATGATGGGTCCATACCCCAGAATTACATTCCAGAAGGGGAAATCTATAGGGTATAGACTGGTACACAGTAACTACACTCCACAAAGGAAAGAAACATGGTTATCTAATCATCTGAATTCGATGTTATAAATGTAGTGGCTGTGCTGCATGCCAGGTCATACTAACAGGATCTAATTTCAGAAGTGGCACGACAGGAAAGGAATATCAAATATATCATTTCATCAATTGTCGATCCAAGGGGATGATATATAGAGCAGTCTGCCCATGTGGCCTCGAATAAATAGGCAAAACCATATGCGAATATAGAAGACGAGTGGGAGAACATTTGAGGGACATTGCATTTAAAAGAGAAATCCCTTTATCTAGACATATGAATGCCAAGCATGATGGAAAAAGCTTTGATTTGAAGTTTAAGGGGATTGACAGAATCAATGCACCAAAAAGGGGTGAAAATTGGGACCAGGCCTTAGGGTACCGTCACACAGTGGCATTTTGATCGCTACGACGGCACGATCTGTGACGCTCCAGCATCGTAACAATATCGCTCCAGCGTCGTAGACTGCTGTCACACTTTGCAATGTACGACGCTGGAGCGATAATTTCATGACGTATGTGCGATGTAGAAGCTGTTGGTTACTATGCGCACATCGTATACAATATCGTGCACACCTTTGTTACACGATGCGATCATGCCGCCACAGTGGGACACTAGACGACGAAAGAAAGTTTCAAACGATCTGCTACGACGTACGATTCTCAGCGGGGTCCCTGATCGCAGGAGCGTGTCAGACACAGCGAGATCGTAACTATATCGCTGGAACATCACGAATCGTGCCGTCGTAGCGATCAAAATGCCACTGTGTGACGGTACCCTTACTGCAATGTGAGACAAAATAATCTATTGTCTCAAACACAAACACACAGAGGTCTTAATGAGATCCTCATCTACAGTTGCTTTATCTGAATAGGGCCCTAATATGGATAGCCGCCGAGGAGTGGGGGTGCCATCTCATGTCCGTTTTGGGTGTCTACCTCCACTGGTAGGCAGTATAGGTGTTAGTTTTTACATTATAACAGGACGGCCTGGCCCCTTAAACCCCATGCACAATCTCTGCCTTTTTTCCATAATTTCTACTTTCATTCATAGGGTTAGCCGTCACTAATGGGGGTGCCACATCTCGTTTTTCTATCCCTAGGGTGCCAACCCCCATTAATAGGTTGGTGACAGCTATTGAGACTATTGTAGGAGATTAGTAAACATCACATACATCTCTATCCCTCTCACTATTTTTTCCATGCACTAGAAGATGGATATTAGAGATTAATGATTGGTTTTTAAGGTCTCTCTATTTTGTGGTTTTGTACCATTTCGCCAATTTGTAAAAAAAAATCCCAAAAAACTATTTCATTATCTTTCTACGTTCTTTGGAGTAGAGTCTATTTTGAGCCAGTAAATATTTAATTGAGAGATAAACTGAACAATCATCTGTCTGAATTCGTCCCTATTTTTATTTAATGAGCAAATGCTTTGACTTCAGATCCTACTTCCTATATGGAGGTATTGTTAGGATCTTCTTGCTTTTGATGAAAATTCCTTTTTTTAGCATAAAGTGTCCTTTTGGTTCAAACACAATATTGGATATTATGCATTAAAGGGTTAACTATTCTGCAAACCTGAGACGCGGCTCTGGATATGACGTTTGAGGTCCGGCGCTGCTCTCCTGCTAATTACATACCGGAAACCACATGACTATATGCACATGCTGACACAGGAAATGACATATGCGTGTCACCAATGCGCTCCATTAGAGCGTGCATAGGATATGACGTTAGAACACTCTGAACACGAGGATCATTTGGCGGTCTATTTAATTGCTGCATTCAGCTGGTATGACATGCCGCTTCATTCCCCTATTTATAATGGGTTTCTGTGTAGATTGATAGACAGATACCCTGTTTCTTCAGCAATATCTCTACCTTCCCCTGATGCATATGATAAACAAAACACGTGGGGTAACAAAAGTATTGGAGTCACGGTACAAAGGGTCCTAGATGGTTTCCTATGTGGGGTATTGTATGGACAAAAAAAGTGCCTCCGCCCTTCTTTTTATACCAGAAATCACGGTCCCTGAACATTATTATGAGCAAAGGAATATGAGGTGAGATCGTTCCTTTATTTGACGTGGTTATACCAAGATATTGGACAATTTATTGGTCCATTTTGGTATGAACTTTCACACATGAGCACCATGTAAAATCTTTTGGACTGACTTTGCTCTTTTTTTCTGTCATGGATCCATAATTGACATTTAAGGTTATCCAAATGTGGGGTTAACATTAATTAATACCATAGTAACATAGTAACATAGTAACATAGTTAGTAAGGCCGAAAAAAGACATTTGTCCATCCAGTTCAGCCTATATTCCATCATAATAAATCCCCAGATCTACGTCCTTCTACAGAACCTAATAATTGTACCGGAGCATTATTTTTAACCAATGTGTGTGTATTTGCTCCTTGATCTCTTTTTTGAAGGACATTAGACTGTGCTCTGCTCACTGCCATGCACTAATGGTAATGCTCAAGATTGTAAGGGAGGAAATGTAGATTTTGGCACTCCTACAGTTGCCAAATTTACCCTAATTATTATCTGCTTTTATATACTGTAACTTACAAAATTATCTAAAATAAAAATTATATATTTTCTAAACTTATAGGCGTATACAGTAGTGTTCTCTAAACCTGGATGTACCACCATGATGTGTACTGTCTGAGCAGAGCAATCCTGATAGGAACCTATAGAAAGTTTAAGCAACCACCTTAAATGGCCAGACAATTTAACCTTTTCTTGCCATACTTCAATGACTAAAAGGGCAGGGTGGTCTTTACTGTTTATTAAGGGTGTAAGAAACATATTCCAAGATGCTTCACTTGACCAAGCAGTTTGTTTTGCCTTATTTTTTTTCTTGAGAATTCCTGTCAGATGAACTGTACTCTAAGCACATGCCATTTCTAAGAGATTGGTTTATAAAAGGTCACACAATACTTAAAGCTATCTTCTCTGCCAGAGTTTTTACAAGCCGTGGACAATTTAAAAAATGTAATTTCCTTTCTAAATTTTGATCCAAATAATATATATATATATATATATATATATATATATATATATATATATATATATATATATATATTAGATATTTTGAAACTCACAATATTATGACATATCAGGAAAAGTTACTTTTTATAAGCAAATCTTATCTTTTGTTCCACATTTAAAAAGAAAACTAGTTTGGGATTTTATTAGTGTTGCTTTCCAATAAGATTCATCTGACAGATGTAGCAGGAGCCAAAGTTCACACTTGTGTTATAAATTAAATTGAAAAAGTGGCCTTCAATTTGGCAAGGAAAAATTATTTTAAGCTTTACAGGGGGATTTTTCCTATTGCGAATACTCCAGAATGATACTATTCTAATTAGAAATGTGCAAGTAATGAATTACCAGTGAAGCAAAGTACCCACAAAGAATTTAAATAAGCTATTTTTACAGTTAGCTAATACTGAACTTTCAAAATAACAATTCAATTCCATTGGAAGACATTCAGCTCATTCAACTGTGTATGATTTGAATAGCCATTTGTCCCATAAAACTTTTAAATCACAAAAGGTTCGTAAATATATAAAAAATGTTTAGGAAGACAAAATAGATCTCTGTTTAAACTAATTAAGATTATTAAGAAGGTTATACCAAGTTTGAAAGCTGTTCCTTAACTATAGGAGAGGGAATAGCTTCTGGAGTTCCATCCTCCGGGACCCCCATCTATCCCGAGAACTGGCTATCTCTGGTGGTATCATTAACTCCTTAGCGACCGCCGATACGCCTTTTAACGGCGGCCGCTAAGGGTACTTAAACCACAGCGCCGTTAATTAACGGCGCTGTGGAAAAAGTAAATAGCGCCCCCCAGAGGCCGATTTTCTCCGGGGTCTCGGCTGCCGGGGGTAGCCGAGACCCCAGAGAACATGATTCGGGGTTTTTTTAACCCACCCCGCATTTGCAATCGCCGGTAATTAACCGTTTACCGGCGATCGGAAAAAAAAAAAAAAAGCGATCTCTTTTTAATTTCTCTGTCCTTTGATGTGATCGCACATCGGAGGACAGAGAAAAGGGGTCCCAGGTGGCCCCCCAATACTCACCTAGCTCCCCCGATGCTCCTCGTGTCTCCCGGTGGGCACCGCCATCTTCAAAATGGCGGGCGCATGCGCAGTGCGCCCGCCGGCCGGCACCGGGAGAATCTTTGGGGTCTCGGCTGCCGGGGGTAGCCGAGACCCCAAAGAGCATGATCGGGGTCAGTTTTACCGACCCCTGTTTTGCGATCGCCGGTAATTAACTGTTTACCGGCGACCGCAAAAAAAAAAAAAGTAAAGTGTAATTCTCTGTCCTCTGATGTGATCGCACATCAGAGGACAGAGAAATAGGGGGATTCGGGGACCCTACAATACTCACCTGTGTCCCTGGATCCTCTTGCTGCTCCTCCTGGCCGCCGGCAGAAGAAAATGGCGGGCGCATGCCCAGTGCGCCCGCCATCTGTTTCCATCTGCCGGCCGGCAGGAGAACAGCAGTTGGGGCTAAAATTAGGGTTAGGGGTAGGGTTAGGGTTAGGGGTAGGGTTAGGGGTAGGGTTAGGGGAAGGGTTAGGGTTAGGGGTAGGGTTAGGGTTAGGGGTAGGGTTAGGGGTAGGGCTAGGGTTAGGGGTAGGGTTAGGGGTAGGGTTAGGGGTAGGGTTAGGGTTAGGGGTAGGGGTAGGGTTAGGGGTAGGGTTAGGGGTAGGGTTAGGGGTAGGGTTAGGGTTAGGGCTAGGGTTAGGGCTAGGGTTAGGGCTAGGGTTAGGGCTAAATTTAGGGTTAGGGTTGGGGCTAAATTTAGGGTTAGGGTTGTGGCTAAATTTAGGGTTAGGCTTCTTTCACACTTACATCGGTACGGGGCCGTCGCAATGCGTCGGCCCGACATACCGACGCACGTTGTGAAAATTGTGCCCAACGTGGGCAGCAGCTGTAGTTTTTCAACGCATCCGCTGCCCAATCTATGTCCTGGGGAGGAGGGGGCGGAGTTACGGCCATGCATGCGCTGTCAGAAATGGCGGATGCGACTTACAAAAAAACGTTTCATTGAACGTTTTTTTGTGCCGACGCTCCGCCAAAACACAACTGATCCAGTGCACGATGGACGCGACGTGTGGCCATCCGTCACGATCCGTCGGCAATACAAGTCTATGGGCAAAAAACGCATCCTGCAGGCACATTTGCAGGATCCGTTTCTTGTCCAAAACGACGGATTGCGACGGAATGCCAAACGACGCAAGTGTGAAAGTAGCCTTAGGGCTAGGGTTAGGGTTGGGGCTAAAGTTAGGGCTAGGGTTGGGGCTAAAGTTAGGGTTAGAGCTGGGATTAGGGTTAGGGTTTGGATTAGGGTTGGTATTAGGGTTAGGGTTGGCATTAGGGTTACGCTTGGGATTAGGGTTAGGTTTGGGATTAGGGTTAAGGTTAGGGTTGTGATTAGGGGTGTATTGGGATTAGGGTTAGGTTTGAGGTTAGGGTTGAGATTAGGATTAGGGGTGTGTTGGATTTAGGGTTTTGATTAGGGTTATGGTTAGGGTTGACATTAGGGTTGTTTTGCGGTAAGGGTTGTGATTATGGTTAGGGTTAGTGATTAGGATTATGGATCAGGTTGGGATTAGGGTTAGGGGTGTGTTGGGGTTAGGGTTGGAGCTAGAATTGGGGGGTTTCCACTGTTTAGGTACATCAGGGGGTCTCCAAACACGACAGCAAATTTTGCGCTCAAAAAGTCAAATGGTGCTCCCTCCCTTCTGAGCTCTGCCGTGCGCCCAAACAGTGGGTTACCCCCACATATGGGGCATCAGCGTACTCGGGATAAATTGGACAACAACTTCTGGGGTCCAATTTCTCTTGTTACCCTTGTGAAAATAAAAACTTGGGGGCTACAATATCTTTTTTGTGAAAAAAAATATATTTTTTATTTTCACGACTCTGCATTCTAAACTTCTGTGAAGCACTTGGGCATTCAAAGTTCTCACCACACATCTAGATAAGTTCCTTGGGGGGTCTAGTTTCCAAAATGGGGTCACTTGTGGGGGGTTACTACAGTTTAGGTATATCAGGGGCTCTGCAATCGCAACATAATGCCCACAGACCATTCTATCAAAGTCTGCATTCCAAAAAGGCGCTCCTTCCCTTCCGAGCTCTGCCGTACGCCCAAACAGTGGTTTACCCCCACATATGGTGCATCAGCGTACTCGGGATAAATTGGACAACAACTATTGCAGTCCAATTTCTCCTGTTACCCTTGTGAAAATAAAAACTTGGGGGCTACAATATCTTTTTTGTGGAAAGAAAAAATATTTTTTATTTCCACGACTCTGCATTCTAAACTTCTGTGAAGCACTTGGGCATTCAAAGTTCTCACCACACATCTAGATAAGTTCCTTGGGGGGTCTTGTTTCCAAAATGGGGTCACTTATGGGGGGTTACTACAGTTTAGGTACATCAGGGTCTCTGCAATCGCAACATAATGCCCACAGACCATTCTATCAAAGTCTGCATTCCAAAAAGGCGCTCCTTCCCTTCCGAGCTCTGCCGTGCGCCCAAACAGTGGTTAACCCCAAATATGGTGCATCAGCGTACTCGGGATAAATTGGACAACAACTATTGCAGTCCAATTTCTCCTGTTACCCTTGTGAAAATAAAAACTTGGGGGCTACAATATCTTTTTTGTGGAAAAAAAAATATTTTCTATTTTCACGACTCTGCATTCTAAACTTCTGTGAAGCACTTGGGCATTCAAAGTTCTCAACACACATCTAGATAAGTTCCTTGTGGGGTCTAGTTTCCAAAATGGGGTCAATTGTGGGGGATTTCTACTGTTTAGGCACATCAGGGGCTCTCCAAACGCGACATGGCGTGCGATCTCAATTCCAGCCAATTCTACATTGAAAAAGTAAAACGGCACTCTTTCTCTTCCAAGCTCTGCGATGCGCCCAAACAGTGGTTTACCCCCACATATTGGGTATCGACGTACTCAGGAGAAATTGCACAACAACTTTTGTGGTCTAATTTCTCCTGTTACCCTTGTGAAAATAAAAATTTGTGGGCAAAAAGATAATTTTTGTAGAAAAAATGCGATTTTTTTTTTTCACGGCTCTACATTATAAACTTCTATGAAGCACATGGGGGTTCAAAGTGCTCACCACACATCTAGATATGTTCCTTAAGGGGTCATGTTTCCAAAATGGGGTCACTTGTGGGGGGTTTCCACTGTTTAGGCACATCAGAGGCTCTCCAAACGCGACATGGCGTCCAATCTCAATTCCAGCCAATTCTACATTGAAAAAGTAAAACGGCGCTCCTTCACTTCCAAGCTCTGCGGTGCGCCCAAACAGTGGTTTACCCTCACATATGGGGTATCGACGTATTCAGGAGAAATCGCACAACAACTTTTGTGGTCTAATTTCTTCTGTTACCCTTGTGAAAATAAGAATTTGTGGGCGAAAAATCATTTTTGTGTAAACAAAAGCGATTTTTTATTTTCACGGCTCTACGTTATAAACTTCTGTGAAGCACTTGGGGGTTCAAAGTGCTCACCACACATCTAGATAAGTTCCTTAAGGGGTCTAGTTTCCAAAATGGTGTCACTTGTGGGGAGTTTCCACTGTTTAGGCACATCAGGGGCTCTCTAAACGTGACATGGCGTCCGATCTCAATTCCAGCCAATTCTGCATTGAAAAAGTCAAACGGCGCTCCTTCACTTCTAAGTTCTGCGGTGCGCCCAAAAAGTGGTTTACCCCCACATATTGGGTATTGGCGTATTCAGGAGAAATTGCTTAACAAAATTTATGGTTACATTTCTGTTTTTACACTTGTGAAAATAAAAAAAATGGTTCTGAATTAAGATGTTTGCAAAAAAAAGTTAAATGTACATTTTTTCCTTCCACATTGTTTCAGTTCCTGTGAAGCACGTAAAGGGTTAATAAACTTCTTGAATGTGGTTTTGAGAACCTTGAGGAGTGTAGTTTTTAGAATGGTGTCACACTTCATTATTTTCTATCATATAGACCCCTCAAAATGACTTCAAATGTGATGTGGTCCCTAAAAAAAAATGGTGTTGTAAAAATGAGAAATTGCTGGTCAACTTTTAACCCTTATAACTCCCTAACAAAAGTGCTGATGTAAAATATACATGTGGGAAATGTTATTTATTAACTATTTTTTGTGACATATCTCTCTGATTTAAGGGCATAAAAATACAAAGTTTGAAAATTGCAAAATTTTAAAAATTTTCGCCATATTTCCGTTTTTTTCATAAATAATCGCAAGTAATATCGAAGAAATGTTACCACTAACATGAAGTACAATATGTCATGAAAAAACAATCTCAGAATCAGCGGGATCCGTTGAAGCGTTCCAGAGTTATAACCTCATAAAGTGACAGTGGTCAGAATTGGCTCTGTCACTAAGGGGTTAAGAATGACTGGAGCGGAGTTGTGCATGCTTTGTCACTGCTTCATTTACATGGTGCTTTTCAAAGCCTCGGTTTTAGGAATCTATTGTGTTCTAGTGATTAAACTCATAGCAATCGAAAAGTTATACCCTAGCCAAAGGAAATTTGTAAATCTTTTAAGTATATATCATAATATTCAGTAAAAATCTCTAGAAAAACATGACACAGGTGGGAAAATTTACCACTCATTCCCTTCTCTCTGTGACATCAAAACCCTGTCATGGGCAGCCCAATCTCCAGACCTGAACCCCATTAAAAACCTCTGGAATGTAATCAAGAGGATGATGGATAGTCGCAAGCTATCAAACAAAGAAGAACTTCATACATTTTTGTGCTAGAAGCAGTGTGAAAGACTGGTGGAAAGCATGTCAAGACACATGAAAAATCATGGTTATTCCACAAAATATTGATTTCTGAACTCTTCCTGAGTTAAAATATTAGTGTTGTTGTTTCTCAATGATTATGAACTTGTTTTCTTTGCATTATTTGATTTCTGAAAGCAATGGGTTTTTTTTTAATTTTGACCATTTTTCTTTTTCAGACAAAAAATACAAAATTTATTGCTTGGAACTTCGGAGACATGTTGTCAGAAGGTTATAGACTAAAAGAGCAATTTACATTTTACTCAAAAATATACCTATAAAGAGAAAAAATAAGACAAACTGAACATTTTGCAGTGGTCTCTTAATTTTTTGCCAGAGATGTATATTACAGTTCACTCAATCAAAAAGTGTTTAAATGGAAATTAGAAATGTTAAAGGGACTGGACATTACTTTACTTTTCTCAATCATGTGACCTTTCTGCTTTGGATAGGATTTATGTAAATACTTTTGTTCCCAAAATCTTTCTGTAACTTGACTTGCTTTCCTAGTCATTTAAGAATCTCCTGGTTTCCTGTGATGTCACATCAGGTTCTCCGTCAGTTCTTGGATTTGCAGTCTGATGCGACATCACAATCATGTGACTTTTCATGCTGTGCGGATAAGTGGGGTTCTATTCAGCAGAACTCCCTCACTGCTACTCTGCATATGCATGGAGACACAGCTATCCCATCTCTCTGCACATATCCCCTTCCAGATCTTCTCCTTGAACCTGCATACATTTCTATATAAAGGTGTACGAGTATATTAACAAACATACATACTGCTATACACTCTGAGATAATATATACCATGCAGTATATCTATAATTTCTTTAATACATACATCTCTCTTTTCTTCCATCCTATTACACTGGATCATGTTTAGTTAGTAAAGAGAGGTAGTAGGGCACACGCTTTATTGCTAGAGCTGCTGTTTTTGGTGCTTTGCATTACATTTATTTACTCTAACATTTATTTACCTTCAGTAGTGTCTTTGACAGGTGTTGCTGAGGCCCTCTGAGACAGTGACGGGTCATTCGTGACCAATCTGATACAAAGAGCTGACTCCCTTTTGCAAGCAATAAAAATCGTGCCCCAATGAGAGCTATTAACAGTTTCTGAATGGCTTTCAATAAAGTTCAAATGAAGGTGTCCAGTTGCTGGGATGACACACAGCGTGAAAAATGCCTTATCACTGTCTAGCTACAGGTGGGCAATGGTTTTGACCACATCAAACTGTGATGACTTTAATTCATGTATGTGTTCACCTTCAAGTGAATACAAATTTTATAAGGATCTGTTTGAAATACAAAAGACCTGGACTGCCCACCACTAGAATGAGAATGGGAAGATGACACTGGTGATGGAGTAAGATGGGATTAGATGGAGATGCATGGGGATATTGGGAAGTTTTTCAACAGCAGGGACAGGGAAAATGTTCAGAGACAATGGGAAGATGGATGGTGCAAAGTACAGGGATATTCTTGAGCAAAACCTGTTTCAGTGTGTCAATGTTTTGAAACTGGGATAGAGATTTACCTTCCAAAAAGACAATGTTAAGAAACATTATTTCCTGTATGATGACTTGTATATAAGGCAAAATGTAAAAAGGCTTTAATCATTTTTATCAGATTGAGCGTATCCACATTTTCAGTTGACAAACAAAAGCACCTGCTTGTTTCGACCCCAAAAAAACTCAATCAGAAAAGATGCTATTAGCAGGGCAGCATAACTCTTCCAAAGAATAGAGAGACAGCTCATGCCAGGTGTCAAGCTTTAAGGTCATGGACAAATTAGGGAGTATGCTGGTTTTGTCGGCCAGGTATTGCTTGAACATCTTTAAAAACTTTTCCCTCCTTGTCAAAAACACCAGATCATCAGGTCTTGGATGCTTGGAGGGTGTTATGAAATTGGCTCATGCCTTTGACCTAGTACTCCTTCCTATGCTGAACCTGGTGTGTGTCTCCTTCGCCTATCCAAATTGACAACTGCCGCTAGCATTGCCTGATGAGAATATATTTTAAACAATGGTCTTTTGGTATAGCAGTATTTTAGTAGACTTATCTACCTGGAGAAGGGGAGATGCAAGGTTCTATTTGTAGCATGGGTCTAGCAGGGTGAACAACTAGTACAGTTTTTTGGCTAAGATGATAGTAATGCAAGTGTCATGGGAAAAGTAGCAGTACATAAAGTTGGCTATATGTGTCAGACTTCCTATAGTCAACACTTCCCTGTCCCCACCATGATGACTACTCTCCATCTCCTCCTCCTCTATCACTTCCTTCTCATTCCCCTCCTCAGCCCATCCATGTAGGACAGACAGGACAAAGCTTGTGTAGGTACTAGCCTGTGTTGTGCTACCAACCAGTTCCTGTTCTCATTGTTACTCAATCTGTGCTGAACAGATGCAATGTGGCTGTGATGGGCAGTATCTTCCTGTATCATGTCTTCCTGTATCTCCACTTGGTCTGCATTCAAAGCTCCAGCTTTTATTGTGATCAGCGACTGTATAAGTAGGCACAGAGGCTGGATGGTTGCATTCATTATAGCAATGAAAGAAACGCAAATGCACTCACCAAGATGCAGTTTCAAGTGCACTTTATTGCAACACCAAGCGGTACATTCTTCACGGCACGGGGGAGTGAGGGGTAACAGAGGAGAGTGCGGCAGACGAGATGACGGCCATTTCACGCTATACAAGAGCACTTCTACGGGTCCATGGCCGAAAGGGAAGTGACGCCAGGCTAAGTAGGTCAGTGAATACGAACTCCACCTGTGTCATCAACCCGTCGGACAATAGAAAAAGTGCACAGTGTAATAAAAACAATTAAAAACAAACGCATGTTACTGACATAGAGAGGATACATACATATACAATCCTGCAATCAATCTATGATATTAACATATAATGCTACGACCGAGACATTGCTCACAACTAGTGCCTGCAATGTCCATCTAGGAAACGAGGAAAGAGGATTACATCATAGACACACCTACCAGTGTTATATCCAAGAAACATATAGACAATGTAACAACGTCGCAGCGCTAAATGATTTCAACAAGAAATTGGACAATGAAAGAAACGGAAAAGAACAAAAAGAAACCATTCAGCAACCACAGACCTACAAAAACACAGCCATATCAATTCTGTCATTAAGGCCAACTGGACCAGTAGCTTTCGTTCGTAGAATCCATTTTGCCTCCTGTCTTAGAAGTATTTTATGGAGATCGCCACCTTGCACTGGTAAGACTATTTTCTCAATACCCGCAAAGGTTAGAACCTCCGGGTTGCCATCGTGGCTCTCTTTCATATGATTGATTAATCTCGTAACACCTTTTGCCAGAGGTGACTGATTTAAAATGTTCTCTGAATCGCACGTATAACCTGCGGATAGTCTTACCGATATAATACCGCCCACAAGGACAAAACACTACATATACCACGAACTCCGTCTTGCAGGAAGTGAATTGTCGGACTTGATGTATCACCGGTCCAATGTGCAGTATCTGGCCCAAAAGATGAAACCGACAATACTGACAATGTTCGCACCGATGATTGCCTATCGGGACGGCTCGCTCTAACCAATTAGATCTATCTTTTGTGACACACGCCCACAGAAGCAGGACAACCTGACACCACAACAATAGGAGCCCTTAAAGGGACCACACTTCTTATTTTTCACACTATCTAGAAAATGCAGTTTGAGAAAGACCTGAGGCAGGGTCGAAACGTTACTACTTCGTTTATACTCCCTGCTGTGTGTGTGTATATATATGAAAATTTTGTCACAACACATGTGAATAAATACATCACATTTTTGCAAAGATATACCATAAGAGTGCGGCTGATTTTTCTATAAATACAGAATGTATCTGACACAAACAGCAAAGCACAAGAATAGCCTTTAGAAGGACTGTTAGTATGATTTAGCATCCACATCTGTATCAACACTAGAAGAATCTGATTAGTTAAACTGTGCACACATAGGCCTGGATAACTGCTTTCTCCCTCTGATTAGAACTGTCTCTGAGCTATGCAATGGCATCAGTTAGCTGAGCGTGGCAGCACCTGTAATTTTATAACCTTTGATGAGGTAATACGGTCAGCCAATCACAGTAATGCCACTACCGAGATAGCTGAGGTAATCCCCGCATGCCTATATGCTGTGTAAAGGGGGCCAAACATGCGGAGTGGGGATTCAATCATCAAATTCAAGCACCAGCCAATGCTCATCGAGTGCTGAGCAGATCCGAGCACGCAGGTGCTCATGTAATATCCAAATTCATTCATCCCTACATGTTATACGATTTTATACTTATTTAGATTTGTTTATCCAATTATTTCTATCAAACTCTATTAGGTATGCAATTTCACAAATCTTCCAAAAAAATATAAAACACTCCAATCACTTCTCATAGCTGAATATGAGATATAATACTACAGCCTGCAAGTTGTAATTTTATACTTTTCAGTTCCTCTGTAATCTCATCATAATTATACTGAGTAGGTCTGCTACTGATGGTGCAAAGCTGAAGATCAGTAATACATACTTTGACAAATCAAATGTTCCGTTACTCCTTCTCGTTGTACTCAGCATCACATAGTTTAACCCTAGAATGCGTAACCCGGCCTTTTAAGCCCAGTAGCTTATTTTTTGCAAAAAATTATAATTACAATGTTGTGAATTTTTTATTTAGTACTTTGCAATTTTGAAATAAACTTGTAAAATATGATTTGCACAAGGTCCAAAAATGTCCGGGTTAGGTTAAAGTGTACATTTCAGACGTCACGTATTCTTTTAAGGCAGAAATATTGAAACATCACTTGCCTTTTTTTTATCACCAGCGCTACATAATGATTACTTTTATCTACTTTTTTGTTGTTTTCTTTAATAACCCTTTTTGATTATATAGCTGGCTGTATTCTGCAGCCAAAAGCATATGGTGGGGGGTTGGTTTGGGGCAACTGCCGGGAGCGCAGCCAGAAGGGTGCGCAGTCGGACTGCATAATGCTTTTCCCCAGGCGGCTGTATTATGGCACCCCCCCAGTCTAGGAGTTGGGTGTTCTCTGAGCCGGCTGTCAAACAGCATGCCAGTTTACAGTATTGAATTGTACTCACGTCTGAAAGATGTGAGTACATTTGAAGCTCTGACTGCCAGGTTAGGGTGACGTCAGCAGTGTGATCATGTCACGTGATCTTCTTGCTGACATCACTCGCTGACACAGCAGAGGGGCAAATGGCGGCAAGTGCTCCAGTGGAGCTGAAGACACCGAAAATTTGTTGCTTGGGGCAGAATAAATTGCATTTCAGGACACAGTTTTGGGGAGGGAAAAGTAAATAAGATTTTAGGACACAGTTTGGGAGGTGGAGGCAGATGTAATAGGATTTAATGGCACAGTTTTAGGGAGCAGAAGAAATAGAATTTAAGGACGCACTTTAGAGTGGCAAATTAAACAGAAATTACGGACACAGTTTGCGATTGGGGTCAGATGTAACAGGATTTAAAGACACAGTTTGGAAAAGTCAGAGAAATGGGATTTAAGGATACAGTTTGGAAGGGGCAGAAGAAAAATGATTTAAGGACACAGTTTGTGTGGCAGAAGAGATAGGATTTAAGGACACAGTTTGGGATGTGGGCAGATGAAATAGAATTTGATAGCAGTGTTTGGGGAATGAGGAAGGAGTGGGTATGCACACAATATAGGTAGGTGGAAGAGGAAATTTGATGGGGGCATGGATGCAGAAACAATATGGTGATAGGAAGGATTGGGTATGGACACAGTACGGTAAGTGGGGGGATGGGTGTTAACACAGTATGAGAAGTGAGGGTGATAATGTATGCTGACACAGTGGTGCAGAGAGGAGTTCACAGCCGTTCAAATTCACCACAGGGTTGCACCTAGCGAAGTTCAATATCCCAGCTCGGAATGCAGCCTCAGTGACCGGCAGTAACCTTGATGACATTACCTCTGCTCACTGATGCTGTGCTCCCAGCAGCTCATTGATCAGTGGTTCTCAGCCTGGATCGTCACATCTTGGCATCTTTCAGGTTGAAAACTATTATTCCCCAGACATGGATTACAGTGTGGGACAGAATGTCACACAGGTGAGGGATATTGTTTTTTTTTTGTTTTGTTTTGTTTTATTACAGTAGACGAGGGATTCAATGAAATGGGAGAGAGATGAGTTTAACTGTTATTTTTAAATAAAAAGGACAAGTGTGCATTGTTTTTATTTCAAATAAAAGACTTTATCCTTGTTGTGTGTTTATTTACAATATAACTATAGGATTAGTAATGGATAGGTGTCTTATAGATGCCTCTCCATTACTAATCCTTGAGTTTGATGTCACAGGTCAATACAAAGGTGACTTCAAACCCACAAATATTGCCCCATTTGCCACCACTACAGGCAAGTGGGAAGAGCAAGGCAAAATACCAGAATCGGCACATTTAATAGATGTAGAGTGGCTGCGGACTGCTATTTTTAGGCAGGTGGGCCAATATCCATAGCCCATTATCAGTCTGAGAGTACCAGCACCCAGCTATCTGTTTTAGCAGGCTGGCTGTAAAAAATATTTAAAACATGGGGACCCCTTTATTCTTGTTAACCAGCCTTGCTAATGCTGACAGCTGAGGGTTGCAGCCCATCAGTTTTGCCTGGCTTGTTATCAAAAATACAAGGGAATCCATGACATTTTTTAAAATCCCTTTCTGACATCTGGCATAATAATACTGTCACGATAGGACTGGTGAGTAAACTGGAACCAGGGGCACCTTTCCTGACCCTAACACTAGGGGGCACCCTAACTTGCCCTGTTCCCTGGGATACCTCAAAAGGCAAGGATGCCAGGGACTCCACCCTTGCCCTGTCTCCTAGCTGCAGCCCTGCGATTATCCCTTTCCACCACCTGGGGAAGAGAGATGCTACAGTTTACCGCAGCACAGCAACCCGACAAACAAGGGAACCAAGACAAGGGTAAAAGAAAACTCCACTTACACAAAATATACTCTCATAAATAACAGAGGTATGGACGTCAGAAGCTGGAACCCACATCCTCTCCTCAGGACCATTCTTCTTCCAATGTACCATGTATTGAAGTGACCGACGAACAAGACAAGAGTCTAAGATCTTTGTTATCTGGAACTCCAGATTACCATCTACAATGACAGTAGAAGGTGGCAGAGATGAAGGTCCTGCAGATGCCACGTACTTCTTGAGAAGTGAATGGTGAAAAACATTATGGATTTTAAAAGTCGGTCGCAGAGCAAGGTGGAATGCTACCGGATTGACAACGGCTAAGATCTTATAAGGACCAACAAACTTGGGACCCAATTTCCAAGACGGAACCTTCAGCTTAATGTTCCTAGAGGACAGCCATACTAAGTCACCAACACACAGGTCCAGACCCACCAAACATCTCCGATCAGCCCCACTATTATACTTGGAACTCATCTTTTGCAAATTATTAGTCACCACCTGCCATATAGTAGAAATAGAAGAAGAAAACCGTTCCTCCTCCGGTAAACCAGAAGGGTGATCACCATTGTACAAACTAAACTGTGGATGCAACCCATATGCCCCCAAAAATGGGGACTTACAGGTTGATTCCTGACAGAGATTATTAACTGCAAATTCAGCCAACAGTAAGTAGGTCACTCAGTCCTCCTGATTCTGAGACACAAAACATCTAAGATATGTCTCTAAATTCTGATTAACCTGTTCAGTCTGCCTGTTAGGCGTCAGGTGAAAAGCCAAAGAAAAAGACAAATGGATCCCCAGATGGGTACAAAATGCCCTCCAGAAATTGGAAATAAACTGCACCCCCCCCGATCTGAGACAATATCGATTGAAATCCCATGCAGTCTGATTATTTCCCTTATGAAGATTTGCACCAGAGTTTTGGCATTAGACAAAGCTGGTAAAGCAATAAAATGAGACATTTTACTGAACCTGTCCACCACCACCAGGATTACAGTGTTCCCTGCAGACACAGGTAGATCCGTAATAAAATTGACCGACAAATGAGTCCATGGTCTGCTGGGAATTTCCAATGGCTGGAGAGCCCTGATGGATGAGTATGCGAGGTTTTAGAATGCACACAGATATTGCAGGCAGCCTCATACTCCCAAACATCCTTATGAGCACCTGGCCACCAAAAACTCCAAGTAAGTAGATATGCGGTGGCATCCAGCCAGCACCATATCATGATGTTCACTAAGGACTCTAAGAGGGAGATTGACCAAAACTAACAGTTTACCAAGTGGTCAGGTAGCAGGGGCATCCCCCTTAGCGTCAGCAACCTCTTTTTCAAGATTGGAGCACATAGACGCCATCAATACCGCTTTTTGTAGAATAGGTACTGGTTTGCACTTTTCGCCTCCCCCAGGAAAGCAATGGGACAAAGCATCTGCCTTCACATTTTTGCTCCCCGACCTAAAAGTAACAAAAATTTTAAAGATGGTAAAGAATAATGCCCATCTTGCCTGATGTGGTGTAAGACGTTTTTGCCGACTCCAAGTAAACCAGATTCTTATGATCAGTGATCACCATCACTGGGTGAACCGCTCCTCTAAGAAATGGTGCCACTCCTCAAATGCCCATTTGATCGCTAAGAGTTCCCTATTACCAATATCATAGTTTCTCTCAGCTGGCGAAAGCGTTTAGAAAATAATGCGCATGGTTGCCATTTACCAGGAGAAAAACCCTGCGACAATAGAGCCCCCACCCCCACCTCAGATGCATTCACTTCCACAATGAAAGGTTGAATGACATCAGGCTGAATAAGAAACGTGCAGAAGCAAAACACTTTTTCAACGTGTCAAATGCCTCCCTGGCAAGACTGAACCACCTGGAGAAGTCCATCTCTTCATGATAATATCAGTGAGCGGCTTGGCTTCTACCGCAAAGTTGTTTATGAATGTACGGTAGTAGTTGGTGAAACCCAAAAACCTTTGCAATGCCTTCAAATCCTCAGGATGATCCAACTCCAATACCGCCCGGACTTTTGCTGGACCCATGCAAAAGCCGGTGGCAGATATTACATATCAAATGAAAGGGATCTCCTCAACTGAGAACATACACTTTTCGGGTTTGACATACAATTTATTGTCACAAAGTATAAGTAGGACTTGCCTGACATGTCGCTGGTGTGACTCAGGGTCAGGTGAATATAAAAGAATATCATCCAGCTAGATAACTACAAGCCTACCTACTAGGTGACTAAACATGTCATTAATAAAGTTCTGAAAGACAGCGGGCGCGTTAGTCAACCCAAAAGTTATCACTAGATTCTCGCAGTGTCCTTCTGGCGTATTGCACGTAGTCTTCCACTCATCCTCCTCCTTAATGCGGATGAGGTTGTACACCCCCCTGAGGTCCTTATTAGAGAACCATTTTGCCCCAACAATTTTATTAAAGAGAACTGGGATCAGAGGTAACGAATATAGATCACAGACAGTGATCGCATTGACTTCCTGGAAATCCAAGAAAGGACGTAACCCCCATCCTTCTTCTTCACAAAAAAGAACCCTGCAGCAAAGGGAGAAGAGGATGGTCTGATATGACCCTTAGCCAGAAATTCGTTAATATAATTTTAAAAGGGTCCAAGTCGTACCCTACAAATATAGTAAACTTATCGTTACCAAAGGAGGAACTGTCCTCTATTGAGGACCGATATTAACTATTATCGCCGAACTTGGCTATTAATAATTAATATCCACCAAATATGCCTCAACGTTATCTTTTCCTTATACTATATACTAACTGAGACAAACAGTGTAACAGTAAAGGATATTTATTACACACAAGTCTGCTGTCTATAACATACATATATATTTATACCCAAGCTAGCGACTATAAATATATACAGTACAGACCAAAAGTTTGGACACACCTTCTCATTTAAAGATTTTTCTGTATTTTCATGACTATGAAAATTGTACAGTCACACGAAGGCATCAAAACTATGTATTAACACATGCAATTATATACTTAACAAAAACGTGAGAAACAACTGAAAATATGTCTTATATTCTAAGTTCTTCAAAGTAGCCACCTTTTGCTTTGATGACTGATTTGCACACTCTTGGCATTCTCTTGATGAGCTTCAAGAGGTAGTCACCGGGAATGGTCTTCCTACAATCTTGAAGGAGTTTCCAGAGATGCTTAGCACTTGTTGGCCCTTTTGCCTTCACTCTGCGGTCCAGCTCACCCCAAACCATCTCGATTGGGTTCAGGTCTGGTGACTGTGGAGGCCAGGTCATCTAGCATAGCACCCCATCACTCTCCATCTTGGTCAAATAGCCCTTACACAGCCTGGAGGTGTGTTTGGGGTCATTGTCCTGTTGAAAAATAAAAGATGGTTCAACTAAACGCAAACCAGATGGACTAGCATGCCGCTGCAAGATGCTGTGGTAGCCATGCTGGTTCAGTATGCCTTCAATTTTGAATAAATCCCCAACAGTGTCACCAGCAAAGCACCCCCACACCATCACACCTCCTCCTCCAATCGTCCATGGGAAGCAGGCATGTAGAGTCTATCTGTTCACCTTTTCTGCATCGCACAAAGACACGGTGGTGGGATACTACATACTAACTGAGACAAGCAGTGTAACAATAAAGGATATTTATTACACACACACAAGTCTGCAGTCTATAACATACATATATATTTATACCCAAGCTGGCGACTATAAATATATAATAATAATAATAATTTTATTTATATAGCGCCAACATATTCCGCAGCGCTTTACAAATTATAGAGGGGACTTTTACAGACAATAGACATTACAGCATAACAGAAATCACAGTTAAAAATAGATACCAAGAGGAATGAGGGCCCTGCTCGCAAGCTTACAAACTATGAGGAAAAGGGGAGACACGAGAGGTGGATGGTAACAATTGCTTTAGTTAGTTGGATATATATATACACAAATATACGGATACTACAACTCTAATACAGTAATATCACTACAGTATACAGTGATATCCCAACAATAACACACAGTAATAACCCACAATATCCAGTAATATCACAACAATAGCACACATTATAAAAAACCCACAATTAACTGCTCAATTACCCAAATCACACACGCAATATCAGCCCTCCCTATCTATAGCTTACTATCCCTAAGGCCTAAGAGGTTACAGATTATACACAGCTATATGGGTCCATGATCTTTCCAGGAAGCATGCAGGGCAAAAGAGAGAGAAGGGCAAGATCCTCACACCCGATGTAACGGAGTGCTGTGAAACCACCGTGCGTAAATCCACCACCTTCAAACTGAGCTGCTGCAACTGCCCTGACAGTGCTGTGATAGGATCCATCATGGATCAGAAGAAGGCTTTCGGTCTTAGTTAATATCACGATAGGACTGACAAGTAAACTGGGACCAGGGGCACCTTTCCTGGCCCTAACACTAGGGGGCGCCCTAACTCGCCCTGTTCCACGGGATATCTCAGATTGCGAAAATGCCAGGGCATCAGCCCTTGCCCTGTCTCCTAGCTGCAGCCCTGCCATTATCCTTTTCCCCCACCTGGGGAAGACAGGCACTACAGTGTACCGCAGTACACCAACCCCACAAACAGGGGAACCAAGACAAGGGTAAAAGAAAATATACTCTCAAAAATAACAGAGGTATTTACCAGGGTGTGTAGGAAGGAGGGAAGAAAATAAGGCAGGTAAGGATGAGGAATTTCCAAGCGAACAAGTCAAGCAACAGTCGTACAATAAACTCCTCCAGCTCTCCAAACACCAGCTTCTCTCTCCAGGTCTATCTAGCAAGTGCTAACTCAGACAAGGACCTCTCCAACAGACCTAGCTTTTATAGGAGACAGGAGTGGTTAACCAAGCACAGTTGAATGCAGGGATTTCCACATGGCCGATTAACCTATGTCCCTCTGAAAGAAAGCAAACACATTTAACATACCGGAGAAGTGCTTCTTCTCAGCGGCGAAGCAGGAGCCATCAGATGTTGCAGTCTTCTGGCTCTGCTCTGTCTCGGTAACCTAATGACAAATTTGTCCCTGTGCCCTGGGCCTTATTGACCATAGATGGATTATTAAGGCATCACCATTGCACAGCCTGTGTGTTTGGGCGATTACAGACAGGTGTCAGCTGATTCTGACACCTTCCATCTAGCACTAAGTATCAGGTGTGGTCCTGCATCACTCCTGGCACTTTAACCCCCTAAATTCTGCAACCAAGTGCCATCGCACCATTCCAGGAGCTGGCAGAGGGATGACAGCCCCTCTGCCCTTGGATGGCATGATGACATCCGGGCCACCAGAGCTAGGAAAGTTGCCTGATCATGAACAAAGCATGATAAGCAACTTTCTCTGTCAGAGCAAAGCTGACAGTTTGGAAAGCAAGGATGCTGTCCATAGTGGGACAGAGTAAAAAGTAAAAAAAAGTTAAACTTTTTTAAAATAATTGTAACAATATTTTAAAAAATTAATATAAATAAATCTAAAGATATTTTATCTATAAATAAGTATTTGTATGAAAAAATATAAACAATAAAAGCACACATAATTAGTATCGCCGCGTCCGCAATGACCCAACTGAACCCAAGTGAACATCATCTTATATATAATTGCCTAGAATACTCCTTCCTGCAATTTGTGCCAACTTCCGTGGCTTTGTCCGGAGCTAATGTCCGGAGCTAATGTCCGGAGCTAATGTCCGGAGATAAGTGACGTCAACAGTGTCCAGTGTCTGATTGGTTGCCGCCTGCTGCGAGCGACCAATCAGAAACGTGCCGTACTGTGACACACTCCGCCCGCCATTTTGGTGTGATTTTTGAATTTTTACCTCACAGCAAGTTTCTACTGCGTGGAGGCGGGCCCAGTGACGTTGCTCTTCAAGCTCCTGCCGAATTTCAAGTATATATGGATTCTAGACTCCCGATTCTTTAGAATCGGGCTGCCATCTAGTAAAAACATAAAAGACAAGACAATAACAAAGCTCTATCATCATAACGCCAAACAAAAAGTGAAATAAAACGCGATCAAAATGACGGATAGAAATACACATGGCAATACACAATCTTGCCTTGCGCAGGCGTGTACTATGGAGGACAGAGAATGAACTTCAATCCAATATTGCAGCCAGCATGCAGCCAGCGGGTAAGGAAAGGGTGAATCAAACACCCGAAAACCCCGCCTTTATGGCTGAAAATTGTTCCCTCCAAATTCAGGTGACAGAGTCCCTTTAAACACGATCACGTGCACTATGGTCAGTTTTATAAGACAATATTTGTAGAGTTGAGCGAATTTGTTCGGATTTAGTCACCGAATCTGAATTTGACGTATTTGTGCCATATTGGTACACAATTCATGGCGAATGTATGTTTGATGATCGGTAACTTCTACTCCCATTAACTCTAATGACGTTCAGCTGTGTTCGACGAATATTGCAAAAACAATATTTGCTGCCGATTGTATTCGGAACCGAATCCAAACAGATTCGCTCAACTCCAGTTATTTGACCTCTATTTGATTTCTAAATCCCCCATTACCTGTTGAATATATGTTCTTCCTTACCTTTGCTCTAGGCTCAACGAATCATGAAATATATGCAGTTTTTAAGAACAACATTGAGAACTGATTTTGTAATACTCTTTTATGAGATGTTTATGATCTATGATAAATATGTTCACGTATGGCAACCAAGTGGTTGTATTAGGAATTCCATTAAAGTATTGTAATGAATTTGTGATAAACTGGAATAAGGTAAGGGTGAATACTGTACGTCTGTATTATGACATTTAATTTTTTGCTAGAATTAAGAATTATTCTAACTCGTAATAATCCTTTTAGGCAAAGAATTGGTCACGTGTCATGTAAAGATGACAGCGAAACCTTATTAAACACGTGTTAATTTCAACTCCTAAATATAGTTTCCAGAATTGTCTACTGCTCTTCATAAAACTTGTCTAACTATATGCAAGTTGATATGTCCAAGATGGCTTCTTTTAATAAATATGCATTAAAATTGGTTTCTGGATTCAGTTCTCTTTATGTCTTCTGAAGGCATAAATGGTAGGTGACAGACAAAACTAATCTGTAAACAGAGCAAATACAGCGATGATTAAAAAGAAACAGGAAAAAGGAGTCCCTTTGTAGTCATTATTTCACTTTTATGTATGTCAAAAACAGTAAAGGCGAGACGTGTGTAAATGCAAATGAGAATGAACTACATTTGAGACTCTAGTGACTTAGTTGTTGAAATCTGCTGTATGAAATATCTGAAATGCTAGCAGACATTAACAAGTAATTTAATACAATAGAAGGCATTGTGAAGCTGCAGATAGGAAGATGAACAGTGATAGGTAAAGCAGAATAACTCCAACATGATAGATTAGCAGGCGACAATTGTATGTGGTGATAAATGAGCTACTGACAGAATGCCATAACAGGGAATTAGTCTGAAAATAAAGAAAAGACAGAGATTAAGAAAGACAATTGGAGAAAGGTAAACAGATTTTTGGAGTCTTTCATAAAAATAGGAAATATGACATTTAAAACAGCAGCGTATATCCTTTTAGATGCAATGCAGAATTTTATATATGGGCACCATATGCAGAAGTAAAATGGCCCCAAAACATATTATTAGGTAACTGTGTAGGGGTAATTATTCATTTTTACAAAGTGCAAAAAACTAAAGAATTCCAAAAACTAAAAACTATACAAATCATCTAGGCAGGTTAACGATGCAACTAATTTTATTCAATACATCCATGGTTGTACAACAAATCCAGCTAGATGGCCAAAAGTCCCAGTACCCAAGTATCAGGCGATACTCACTTATTTTGTATCTTCCACCACCACAGTCTGTAATCACAGTCCAGGCTCCTCCAAATGATAAATATCACAACCGACGTCCATATATCCAAGATCAACAATCCGCAAGAAAATGTGTTAAATCCAGACAAAAGATCCTTCAACCTTAGCTGGAGGATCCAGCCCAGCCAGAAACTGATCTCAAAAACTCCACAGACCATCCATCCATCCCAGCTTGGATCCTCTCCCTTCAAAATTACTCCAAAAACTGCCTGATTCAACCTGTGTGTCTTTTTCTTCCTCCCTCATAAACATTTTCTTTTAGCTCACAGAAAGAAACATATTCCATTACCTGGGACTGCATGTGAAACCCCTGTGATGATGGCTCCCCTTGGTCTGCAATCCCCATCCACACAAGGAGATATAAATTAGATTGATACAGTATTGCTTTAGGTATACATAAGATCTAGCCTGCACGTTCTCCTCTGCTTGCTGTAACTGAATAGAAACATTAATTTCTGAGGATGAACTGCATAATAAAACACAGCAAGCAAATATCTATTAATTACAATAATAATTATGTTATCGGTGCTCCGTGTTGGAAAAAGTCTCTATCTCATAGAGCTATGGACTCTGCTCTATGTCCATAAGTCCTATAGTCTTTATTAAGTGGCCATCTCCTCACAGAATCAAATTTAACTTTTATTTTAGATAGTTCATAACTGAGAAATTTTGCACTGAATAGTTAAATCACCTGATAGGGATTGTTAAGAGAAACTTTGTTGTGATATACACTCTTTGTATTGCTTGTCCTAATCTAAATACAGTGGATACGAAAAGTATTCAGACCCCTTTAAATTTTTCACTCTTTGTTTCATTGCAGCCATTTGGTAAATTCAAAAAAGTAATTTTTTTTTCTCATTAATGTACACTCTGCACCCCATCTTGAAAATCCCGCAGAAATGTAGTAATTTTTTGCTAATTTATTAAAAAAGAAAAACTGAAATATCACATGGTCATACGTATTCAGACCCTTTGCTCAGTATTGAGTAGAAGCACCTTTTGAGCTAGTACAGCCATGAGTCTTCTTGAGAATTATGCAACAAGTTTTTCACCCCTGGATTCAGGGATCCTCTGCCGTTCTTCCTTGCAGATCCTCTCCAGTTCCGTCAGGTTGGATGGTGAGCGTTGGTGGACAGCCAATTTCAGGTCTCTCCAGAGATGCTCATTTGGGTTTACGTCAGGGCTCTGTCTGGGCCAGTCAAGAATGGTCACATAGTGGTTCTGAAGCCACTCCTTTGATATTTTAGCTGTGTGCTTAGGGACATTGTCTTGTTGGAAGGTGAACCTTTGGCCAAGACTGAGGTCCAGAGCACTCTGGAAGTTTTCATCCAGGATATCTCTGTACTTGGCTGCATTGATGTTTCCTTTCAAAGATAACCAGTCATCCTGTCCCTGCAGCTGAAAAATACCCCCATAGCATAATGCTGCCACCACCACGTTTCACTGTGGGGGATGTATTGGGCAGGTGATGAGCAGTGCCTGATTTTCTCCACAGATACTGATTAGAATTGTCACCGAAAAGGTCTATCGTGTCTTATCAGACCAGACAATCTTATTTCTCATAGTCTGGGAGTCCTTCATGTGTTTTTTTACAAACTCTATGCAGGCTTTCATATGTCTTTCACTAGGAGAGGCTTCAGTCGGGCCACTCTGCCATAAAGGCCCGACTGGTGGAGGGCTACAGTGATAGTTGACTTTGTGGAACTTTCTCCCATCTGCCTACTGCATCTCTGGAGCTCAGCCGCAGTGATCTTGGGGTTCTTCTTTACCTCTCTCACCAAGGCTCTTCTCCCACGATTGCTCAGTTTGGCTGGACGGCCAGGTCTAGGAAGACTTCTGGTGGTCCCAAACTTCTTCCATTTAAGGATTATGGAAGCCACTCTGCTCTTAGGAACCTTGATTACTGCAGAAATTCTGTTGTAACCTTGTCCAGATCTGTGCCTTGCCACAATTTTGTCTCTGACCTCCTTCGCCAGTTCATTTGACCTCATGATTCTCATTGGTCTGACATGCACTGTGAGCTGTAAGTTCTTATATAGACAGGTGTGTGCCTTTCCAAATCAAGTCCTATCAGTTTAATTAAACACAACGGACCTCCAATGAAGGAGTAGAACCATCTCAAGGAGGAACACAAGGAAATGGACAGCATGTGACTTAAATATGAGTGTCTATGCAAATGGTCTGAATACTTATGACCATGTGATATTTCAGCTTTTTTTATTAAATTTGCTAAATTTCCTGCATTTCTGTTTTTTTATAGTCAAGATGGGGTGCAGAGTGTATATTATTGTGAAAAAAATGAACTTTTTGAATTTACCAAATGGCTGCAATGAAACAAAGAGTGCAAAATTTGAAGGCATCTGAATACTTTCCGTACCCACTGGGCATGTCCGTTTTTTCACATATACAAAAGTCTATGGATCTGTGTAATACTTGTACCTCATACAGATGACATCAATTTTTTTCATTTAATTATTACATATTTGGATTAATAGAAAGCTCTTCAAGCTATCTGCCTATCTATTATCTATCTAGTATCTAATTATTATATTTTCAAATGTGTAACACTTAAAAATTAGTAATTTCTTGAATACATCACATTGTGTTACGTGTCACATGGATAGCACACAGATGCCGAACACGTTCACACAGATTGAAAAACATACACACGGATGCTGATATAAAAAATGCACAAATGTCCCACATGGATGTGTTTTTATACGCGTCTGTGAAGGGAGCCTAAGCCGGTTAGATCTGTTCATACTTTAATAGGGAACATTCCTTGGGAGTTGAAAAATAATAGACAGGATATGATGACATGAATCAAAATCCACTGAAACTTGCTACATATAATGTTCAACTGGCCATATGCCTATGCTTATATATGACAGCCCCCCGAGGAAGTTCACGTGAAACGCTCATTGAACCATGCGGAATCACCACATCCAATACATTGTACGGGTGAAATTTATCTTGAGTAGGCTCACGTCCCTGCAAAATAAATAGACATGCAGTGGTCTGGTGCCTCATGTTCATCTCCGCAGGTGATCCATGGGCATCTGTGGACTCATAGTGGGTATGGGATTTCTTGAAATCTCATCCACAATGCTGTAATAGCTGGAACCTGTGGGTTGGACGCTGCACAAGTACGCAGCATCCAACCCACAGCAATTACTGATCATGTGCACACACCCTTACACAACTACCTCATCATTTTAGACATGAAAGGAATTACTTCTCCTGTCAGGATCTCAATTGGCAGGCCCATTTGGGAGAAAATATGGACTAGCTCTTGGGCTATACACCTGGCAGAGGAGTTCTCAGTGGCTCCACCTCCGGGTACCATGTTGCATCACCACTAAGATGTATTGGTGACCCCTGTCGGACTTAACTAGATGCCCAACAAGGTCCATAGCAATCCAGTTAAACAGGACCTTTATAATGGGCAATGGCTGTAGGGGACTGTGGAAGTGGGATATGGGAGCAGTTAGCTGACAGGTAGGGCAGGATCAGCATAAATTAACAATGTTTCGGTGACATCAAAGCCAGTAGAGCCTTTCAAGGACCCGCTTTTGGGTTTTGTCTACTGCCAAATGCCTACTCTAGACATGAGAATGGGCCAGGTGTTTTACCCTATGCATGTAGAGGCCAGTACCAACAACCGCTCTATCACTTTCCCTCTCGGTGTAGTGACTCAATAAAGCAGCTCTTTAAAGTGATGTTTCCCCCCTGGCTCTTGAGAAACCCCATTGTCAAATCACAGTCCCATTGTCAAATTTACCTTTTAACGCAAGATGTTGCATTTCAGCAAATTCCCCCTAGAAACACCCAACTCAAGAATCTCAGCCTCATTGGTCCCCATTTTGCCCTCATCACCAGCAAGCACACACAGGGGAAAATCATCCACCTCCGACTGTGATGGGAATTCATCATGGTTTTACAGGCTCATGTCTGAATCACTTGGTACAGCGGCTTTCCTCCATAAGTCCCTTAGCAAGCTAAAGTCCCATTCTATTATCACCTGGTGTAGCTTGGTCCTTAACCACCCCGATGTTATGGGACATAGCCCCACAGTTGTTTTTTATGGTTACTCTAGCAATGGGGTAGTCCCTGGCATCCCAATGAATACAATGGACGTACACAGTTTTTCCTGGGATTAACTGTCTTCCTAGGCTGCTGTCCATCTTTTCAGAGGACATAGGACAATGGGTGACTGTGTCTAGGACTATGACATCTCCCACAGAACAAGTCTTTACCAGTGGCCTTTGCCAACCCCTCAGCAACCCCTTGGGTCCTCACATTCCACCCAGTTGTGGTTCTACCACCCCTCTTCTGAGATTTGTGCTCCTTCTTGGTATCCCAGTATAGGAATACAACACCCCCATCTTCCTTAGGGACCTGTCAACCATCTGATAACTTCCCATAAAGCCAACAAGGTTATCCACATTCCTGTGGTCTCCCTGAGCAACCTATGTCTACACTGGTGTAGGTAGGAAATGGATGAATCTGTCCATGACAACCCGCTCGACCATCTGGGCTGGAGTTGAGGACTCCGGCCATAACCACTTCTGTACAAGTTGCAGTAAGTCGAATGTTTGGGCGAGCGAGGTGGTTTCTCACCACAATACATCCAGTGGTGAACCCTTTGGGCTCTGACCAACATAGCATGCCAACATTTCAGTTTTTAATATGGCATACTTCTGTGCATTCTGTATTGCCAGATCGTAAAAATCCTTTTGGAGCTTGCAAGTTAGATAAGGGCCCCGCAACTCCACCCACTGATCTGGCAGCAGCAGTTTCTGCTATGTTACCCATTTAAAAACAGTCAAAAATGCCTTCACATCATCTCCTCAAGTCATCTTTTGCAAGACTCGCCCTAACGCTTTCTGGATGTACAAGTCTTTCCCTGGACTTGCGGGGGGGGGGGCTGGTCTTCCACTAATGGCCTCTCTCAGGAGTTTCATCTGCCTCATAAGCATCTCCTGCTGCTGTCATTGCCAAGTGTGTTTGATTAGCTCCTCCATGCTGTCTGTCATAGTTTCCTGGCTTATAGCCACTTTCATTCAACATGTGTTTAGTCTACAGCTGCTACATATGTTCCTGGAACTTTGCCTGCATTCAAAACTCT
The DNA here is from genome assembly GCF_032444005.1 of Ranitomeya imitator. Lineage (NCBI taxonomy): Eukaryota > Metazoa > Chordata > Amphibia > Anura > Dendrobatidae > Ranitomeya > Ranitomeya imitator. The sequence goes on from NC_091282.1 coordinate 1,110,400,081, forward strand.
ACATGTGGCAGATCGGCTCATTTGGCTCTCCCAGAGATAGACACAGGAATGCTGTCTCTTTAAATCTCTCACTGGTTTATTAAAGTGCAGCATAAACCAATGTACAGTTCATCAAAACAAACACGGCCTTTTTTTGGCATAATGGGAAGGCAAAAGAGACCATAGGTTTGTGGAATTCTGCCAACTCCGATCACTACAGTTTATCAGAACACTTCTCTGGAGGTGTCACCTTCAGATCCACTGAACACCTATTGACTCAAAAGGCTGGCCATTTGTATCCAAGACAACACTCTGGTGGGGAAATATGGTGAACAACTTTCCACCCAATCTTTAGTTGTTCACATAAAATCCAGCCCTTAGAATGGCTGATTAACCCCTGTCAGCAATTAGTGTGCTTAAGCAAATTTCCAGATTTCAAATCACTGAAGCTAATAGCCTCAGTGAAACATATCTCTCCTCCAAGTACTTTGCCAGTGACTTGATCACAATACACAACATTGGAAGTTTTTGCCAATCAACTAGAGCGGTGTGGAGGGAAGCTGGCCTATGGTGGTGACAGACTTGTTTTGTTTATTTCAATAGTCCCTTGCCGTCTCTTCAAATTATGTTTTCTCTGAAACATGTTTCATAGAAGAACACACATAGCTGCAATTGTGCAGTCTAGCTATGATTCATTCTACCCATGATTTATAACAATTTTAATAATCACTAGTGTTGAGCGATACCTTCCGATATCGGAAAGTATCAGTATCGGATAGGATCGGCCGATATTCAAAAAATATCGGATATCGCCGATACCGAAACCCGATCCCAATGCAAGTCAATGGGACCAAAATATCGGAATTAAAATAAACCCTTTCTTTCCTTGTAGGTTCATTCTACATGAAGGAAAACAACTAAGAATAATGCAGGATGTATTTGGGGAGGTGGCGGAGACATTAAAGTCATAGATGTTTAGCCCAATCAAATAGAATAGCATGGTTTTTTTTTTTTTTTTTTTAAAGACGTTCGGAGTGACAAAGATATTGACTATGTAAATATTTTTTTTATTTTGTCAGATATTGATGTTTCACTATTCCACGCCCTTCCCCTTCTTTTTTTTTTTTACTTTTCCCACACTTTCATCTTCATCATCATCAGCATCTTTGATATCAACTTCTTCTTCACCTTATTCATCTTCTTCTTCATCCTTTACCTTTTTTTTTTTTTATTACATTCTTCATATTCATTTTATTCAACTATTATTATTCTTCCTATTCTACATATTCATTTTATTCAACTGTATTATTCTTCCTATTCTACTTCTTCATCATATTCTCATTTGTGACAGGCATTCCCGTAGTTGTTATCTATAAAAGTTGGAAGATTACACCTTCCGTTCTGCCAGTCACAAAAGTTACATTTGTCTGCGTTCAGTTTGGCCTGCAGCATCAGGCTTTACCCAGGGGCACCACGAGGAGGAACGGACTCACCCCCATACACTGCTTAGTCTTCTTCTGCATATAATTGAGATATCTTTTGCTCTGATATTAAGTGTTATGCTTAATGTTCTTCTGCTCTTTGTTCTGCAGCCTCTTGTTCTTCTGCTTCTCGGTCTTCCATGTCGTCGTCTCCAGTGTCGTCATCTCCGCCGTCGTCGTCTCCGCCGTCGTCGTCTCCGCCGTCGTCGTCTCCGCCGTCGTCGTCGTCGTCGTCATCGGGGTGGTCTTCCACGTTGTCGTCGTCGTCATCGGGGTGGTCTTCCGGGTCGTCGACTTTAGGGTCTTCAACTTGGAAATGTAGCAGAAGGTACAAGAAGGCTGAGAAAATGCCAAGAACCAGATGATGGAACTGGAACTCGGATGGCTACCCGAAGGTTCAAGAGCCTATGGAACTACCGAGGACCAGCTGACGTTACTTGAACCCGGTTACTAAGCAGGAGGTACCCGTGCTAGAAAGCACTACCAAGGACCGCCTGACGTTGGCGGAACTCGGATACCCAGAAGGAGGCACCTAAGCCAAAGGCTCTGCCCGGAACCAGCTGACGGTACTGGAACCAGGATGGGGAGCAGAAGGTACAAGAGCAAAAGACACTGCCGAGAACCAGCTGACGGTACTGGAACCCGGATGGGTAGCCGAAGGTCCAAGAGCCAATGGAACTACCGAGGACCAGCTGACGTTACTGGAACCCGGTTACTAAGCAGGAGGTACCCGTGCCTGAAAGCACTACCAAGGACCACCTGACGTTGGTGGAACTTGGATACCCAGAAGGAGGCACCTAAGCCAAAGGCTCTGCCCGGAACCAGCTGACGGTACTGGAACCAGGATGGGGAGCAGAAGGTACAAGAGCAAAAGACACTGCCGAGAACCAGCTGACGGTGCTGGAACCAGGTGGTGGACCCCAAGGCCCACAGGAGAGGAGAGAACAGCTAGGCCGCGAGGCAGCCGCAGTTACCGAACCCCAACAGTCCTACAGGGGGAGCTGGGCCTACTGGCACTACAGAACCAGCCTTGACTACCAGTTCATGCAGCCCACATAGGAAGCTCCTAAACTGAAGGCACCCTGGAGTTGGCTAACCCGACCGCACCACGACGGGGCAAGCATAGGCGTCTCAGTGAGCTTGACACAACCCGGAAACAGCTGACGGTGCTGAAACCAGGTTTGGCACGAGGGAGTACCTGTGACAAAAACACTGCCGAGAACCAGCTGGCGGTGCTGGAACCCAGATGCGTTGCCCCAGTGTGCAAGAGCCAATGGCACGACCGAGGACCAGCTGACGGTGCTGGAACCCGGTTACTAAGCTGTAGGTGCCCGCGCTTAAAAGCACTACCAAGGACCGCCTGACGTTGGCGGAACTCGGATACCCAGGAGGAGGCACCTAAGCCAAAGGCTCGGCCCGGAACCAGCTGACGGTGCTGGAACCAGGTGGTGGACCCGAAGGCCCACAGGAGAGGAGAGAACAGCTAGGTCGCGAAGCAGCCGCAGTTACCGAACCTCAACAGTCCTACAGGGGGAGCTGGGCCTACTGGCACTAGAGAACCAGCCTTGACTACCAGTTCACGCAGCCCACATAGGAAGCTCCTAAACTGGAGGCACCCTGGAGTTGGCTAACCCGACCGCACCACGACGGGGCAAGCATAGGCGTCTCAGTGAGCTTGACACAACCCGGAAACAGCTGACGGTGCTGAAACCAGGTTTGGCACGAGGGAGTACCTGTGACAAAAACACTGCCGAGAACCAGCTGGCGGTGCTGGAACCCAGATGCGTTGCCCCAGTGTGCAAGAGCCAATGGCACGACCGAGGACCAGCTGACGGTGCTGGAACCCGGTTACTAAGCTGTAGGTGCCCGCGCTTAAAAGCACTACCAAGGACCGCCTGACGTTGGCGGAACTCGGATACCCAGGAGGAGGCACCTAAGCCAAAGGCTCGGCCCGGAACCAGCTGACGGTGCTGGAACCAGGTGGTGGACCCCAAGGCCCACAGGAGAGGAGAGAACAGCTAGGCCGCGAGGCAGCCGCAGTTACCGAACCCCAACAGTCCTACAGGGGGAGCTGGGCCTACTGGCACTACAGAACCAGCCTTGACTACCAGTTCACGCAGCCCACATAGGAAGCTCCTAAACTGGAGGCACCCTGGATTTGGCTAACCCGACTGCAACACGACGGGGCAAGCATAGGCGTCTCAGCGAGTTTGACACAACCCGGAAACAGCTGACGGTGCTGAAACCAGGTTTGGCACAAGGGAGTACCTGTGACAAAAACACTGCCGAGAACCAGCTGGCGGTGCTGGAACCCAGATGCGTTGCCCCAGTGTGCAAGAGCCAATGGCACGACCGAGGACCAGCTGACGGTGCTGGAACCCGGTTACTAAGCTGTAGGTGCCCGCGCTTAAAAGCACTACCAAGGACCGCCTGACGTTGGCGGAACTCGGATACCCAGGAGGAGGCACCTAAGCCAAAGGCTCGGCCCGGAACCAGCTGACGGTGCTGGAACCAGGTGGTGGACCCCAAGGCCCACAGGAGAGGAGAGAACAGCTAGGCCGCGAGGCAGCCACAGTTACCGAACCCCAACAGTCCTACAGGGGGAGCTGGGCCTACTGGCACTACAGAACCAGCCTTGACTACCAGTTCACGCAGCCCACATAGGAAGCTCCTAAACTGGAGGCACCCTGGAGTTGGCTAACCCGACCGCACCACGACGGGGCAAGCATAGGCGTCTCAGCGAGCTTGACACAACCCGGAAACAGCTGACGGTGCTGAAACCAGGTTTGGCACGAGGGAGTACCTGTGACAAAAACACTGCCGAGAACCAGCTGGCGGTGCTGGAACCCAGATGCGTTGCCCCAGTGTGCAAGAGCCAATGGCACGACCGAGGACCAGCTGACGGTGCTGGAACCCGGTTACTAAGCTGTAGGTGCCCGCGCTTAAAAGCACTACCAAGGACCGCCTGACGTTGGCGGAACTCGGATACCCAGGAGGAGGCACCTAAGCCAAAGGCTCGGCCCGGAACCAGCTGACGGTGCTGGAACCAGGTGGTGGACCCCAAGGCCCACAGGAGAGGAGAGAACAGCTAGGCCGCGAGGCAGCCGCAGTTACCGAACCCCAACAGTCCTACAGGGGGAGCTGGGCCTACTGGCACTACAGAACCAGCCTTGACTACCAGTTCACGCAGCCCACATAGGAAGCTCCTAAACTGGAGGCACCCTGGATTTGGCTAACCCGACTGCAACACGACGGGGCAAGCATAGGCGTCTCAGCGAGTTTGACACAACCCGGAAACAGCTGACGGTGCTGAAACCAGGTTTGGCACAAGGGAGTACCTGTGACAAAAACACTGCCGAGAACCAGCTGGCGGTGCTGGAACCCAGATGCGTTGCCCCAGTGTGCAAGAGCCAATGGCACGACCGAGGACCAGCTGACGGTGCTGGAACCCGGTTACTAAGCTGTAGGTGCCCGTGCTTAAAAGCACTACCAAGGACCGCCTGACGTTGGCGGAACTCGGATACCCAGGAGGAGGCACCTAAGCCAAAGGCTCGGCCCGGAACCAGCTGACGGTGCTGGAACCAGGTGGTGGACCCCAAGGCCCACAGGAGAGGAGAGAACAGCTAGGCCGCGAGGCAGCCACAGTTACCGAACCCCAACAGTCCTACAGGGGGAGCTGGGCCTACTGGCACTACAGAACCAGCCTTGACTACCAGTTCACGCAGCCCACATAGGAAGCTCCTAAACTGGAGGCACCCTGGAGTTGGCTAACCCGACCGCACCACGACGGGGCAAGCATAGGCGTCTCAGCGAGCTTGACACAACCCGGAAACAGCTGACGGTGCTGAAACCAGGTTTGGCACGAGGGAGTACCTGTGACAAAAACACTGCCGAGAACCAGCTGGCGGTGCTGGAACCCAGATGCGTTGCCCCAGTGTGCAAGAGCCAATGGCACGACCGAGGACCTGCTGACGGTGCTGGAACCCGGTTACTAAGCTGTAGGTGCCCGCGCTTAAAAGCACTACCAAGGACCGCCTGATGTTGGCGGAACTCGGATACCCAGGAGGAGGCACCTAAGCCAAAGTCTTGGCCCGGAACCAGCTGACGGTGCTGGAACCAGGTGGTGGACCCCAAGGCCCACAGGAGAGGAGAGAACAGCTAGGCCCGAGACAGCCGCAGTTACCGAACCCCAACAGTCCTACAGGGGGAGCTGGGCCTACTGGCACTACAGAACCAGCCTTGACTACCAGTTCACGCAGCCCACATAGGAAGCTCCTAAACTGGAGGCACCCTGGAGTTGGCTAACCCGACTGCAACACGACGGGGCAAGCATAGGCGTCTCAGCGAGTTTGACACAACCCGGAAACAGCTGACGGTGCTGAAACCAGGTTTGGCACGAGGGAGTACCTGTGACAAAAACACTGCCGAGAACAAGCTGGCGGTGCTGGAACCCAGATGCGTTGCCCCAGTGTGCAAGAGCCAATGGCACGACCGAGGACCAGCTGACAGTGCTGGAACCCAGTTACTAAGCTGTAGGTGCCCGTGCTTAAAAGCACTACCAAGGACCGCCTGACGTTGGCGGAACTCGGATACCCAGGAGGAGGCACCTAAGCCAAAGGCTCGGCCCGGAACCAGCTGATGGTGCTGAAACCAGGTTTGGCACGAGGGAGTACCTGTGACAAAAACACTGCCGAGAACCAGCTGGCGGTGCTGGAACCCGGATGCGTGTCCTATCAAAGATTGTCTTCCTTCAGCCCCAACTAGCGGTGTTGGAGCAAAGGGTAAGCAGGGGGAGCAGAGTGTAGGCCGAAGCCTGCACTGGAGTCAGCTTTGTGTCTGCGTTGCGTTTGCAGGACACTTTGCCGGCTACACAGTGGGGGAACAGCAGGCGGTGCTGAACCCCACTAACACATTGGCTGGTGTTTTTCTCTGTGCAGCTAGCACTTCCGGGCAAAAACTAGCGTTGTTACAGCCCAGGGTCAGCAGGAGGAGGAGAGGAGCAGAGTGTAGGCCGAAGCCTAGTTGAACCAATTTCAAAGGTAACCTTTAACCCCCCCTCAGGTGTTACAAAGTACAAGAGCCACACCTTGTGCAGCATTAATGCTGCACAAGTAAAAGGTTGCTCTATTAATTTTTCTACTTGCACACGCTGAATGCAACACGTACACAATTCAGCCCATTCTACAGTCAAACTGTAGTTGAGGCGTGACTTGTATTTTTAAGGAGACGCAGCATAGGTGTCCCAAACAACGCCTTTGTGCTTGGCGCAGCTTCCTGAGCGTTGTTTTTTGCTGTACAGGAGTCTGCGCTCTTGTGTTATCCCTTGGCAATGCCCTGTTAGCGCTGCCCGTCTTATGACCTCATTTCATGTTGGCCGCTGCGGTTAACGATGGCCATAAATCCCAGACCCACAGTGCCTTTTCATAAAGTCACACTGCGGTGCTGGGATTCGTGGCCTTGAGCAGTAAATATTTTCGACGCTCACACACGTCCTTACACCTGCTTCAGACTGGGCGGCCTCTGCTGATCCCTTTTCGCATGCCACGGCCATGAGGCCGCACAGTCTGAAGAAGGCGGAAGGAGATGAGTGACGACAGGCGAACATATGCACTGCTCGTGCCCATAAACCACACCCTCGCTGACAAAATAAATAAGACAACGAGGGGCGTTGTTTCAAGCAGGGCGGATGCATAGGCGCAGCCAGCTAACCATGATGTCAAAAGACGGGAAGCGCTACCAAGGGGGGTGCTGCGTATCTTACAAAGGAAAGTCACACCTCAGGGACAGTGGAATGGTCTCAATGAGACACATTTTGAACGTGTTGAGTTCCACGTGGGCAAGGAGAAAAAGTCAGCCACCTTGTACAAATGCAGCAGTACTGCTGAACAAGGTGGCTGTTATACATAGAAACACCTGGGGGTGGGGGGCAGGCTCCCTTCAATTTCAGTTCATGTGCCTGCATGGCGTTGCAGGGCACGTTGCCGGCTACACAGCTGGGGAACAGATGGCGATGCTGAACCCCACTGACACATTGGCTGGTGTTTTTCTCTGTGCAGCTAGCACTTCCAGGCTAAAACTGGCGGTGTTATGAGCCCAGGGTCAGCAGGAGGAGGAGAGGAGCAGAGTGTAGGCCGAAGCCTGCACTGGTGGTAGCTTTTGTTCTGTTGTGCCTGCGTTGCGTTTGCAGGTCACGTTGCCGGCTACACAGCTGGGGAACAGCTGGCGGTGCTGAACCCCACTAACACATTGGCTGGTGTTTTTCTCTGTGCAGCTAGCACTTCCAGGCTAAAACTGGCGGTGTTATGAGCCCAGGGTCAGCAGGAGGAGGAGAGGAGCAGAGTGTAGGCCGAAGCCTGCACTGGTGGCAGCTTTTGTTCTGTTGTGCCTGCGTGGCGTTTGCAGGTCACGTTGCCGGCTACACAGCTGGGGAACAGCTGGCGGTGCTGAACCCCACTAACACATTGGCTGGTGTTTTTCTCTGCGCAGCTAGCACGTCCGGGCAAAAACTGGCGGTGTTAGAGCCCAGGGTCAGCAGGAGGAGGAGAGGAGCAGAGTGTAGGCCGAAGCCTAGTTGAACCAATTTCAAAGGTAACCTTTAACCCCCCCTCAGGTGTTGCAAGGTACAAGAGCCACACCTTGTGCAGCATTAATGCTGCACAAGTAAAAGGTTGCTCTATTAATTTTTCTACTTGCACACGCTGAATGCAACACGTACACAATTTAGCCCATTCTACAGTCAAACTGTAGTTGAGGCGTGACTTGTATTTTTAAGGAGACGCAGCATAGGTGTCCCAAATAACGCCTTTGTGCTTGGCGCAGCTTCCTGAGCGTTGTTTTTTGCTGTACAGGAGTCTGCGCTCTTGTGTTATCCCTTGGCAATGCCCTGTTAGCGCTGCCCGTCTTATGACCTCATTTCATGTTGGCCGCTGCGGTTAACGATGGCCATAAATCCCAGACCCACAGTGCCTTTTCATAAAGTCACACTGCGGTGCTGGGATTCGTGGCCTTGAGCAGTAAATATTTTCGACGCTCACACACGTCCTTACACCTGCTTCAGACTGGGCGGCCTCATCTGATCCCTTCTCGCATGCCGCGGCCATGAGGCCGCACATTCTGAAGAAGGCGGAAGGAGATGAGTAAAGACAGGCGAAGATATCCACTGCTCGTGCCCATCAATCACACCCTCGCAGTCAAAATAAGTAAGACAACGAGAAGCGTGGTTTCAGGCAGGGCGGACGCACAGCCACAGCCAGCCAACCAAAGATGTCAGAAGACGGGCAGCGCTAACAAGGGGGGTGCTGCGTGTCATTAAAAAGGAAAGTCACACCTCAGGGACATTGTAATGGTCTGTAATGAGACACATTTTTTACGTGTTTAATTAAACGTGGGCAAGTAGACAAAGTCAGCCACCTTGTACAAATGCAGCAGTACTGCTGTACAAGGTGGCTGTTATACATAGAAACACCTTGGGGTGGGTGGCAGGGTCCCTTTAATTTTAGTTCATGTGCCTGCGTGGCGTTTGCAGGTCACGTTGCCGGCTACACAGCAGGGGAACAGCTGGCGGTGCTGAACCCCACTAACACATTGGCTGGTGTTTTCTCTGTGCAGCTAGCACTTCCGGGCAAAAACTAGCGGTGTTAGAGCCCAGGGTCAGCAGGAGGAGGAGAGGAGCAGAGTGTAGGCCGAAGCCTGCACTGGTGGCAGCTTTTGTTCTGTTGTGCCTGCGTGGCGTTTGCAGGTCACGTTGCCGGCTACACAGCTGGGGAACAGCTGGCGGTGCTGAACCCCACTAACACATTGGCTGGTGTTTTTCTCTGTGCAGCTAGCACGTCCGGGCAAAAACTGGTGGTGTTAGAGCCCAGGGTCAGCAGGAGGAGGAGAGGAGCAGAGTGTAGGCCGAAGCCTAGTTGAACCAATTTCAAAGATAACCTTTAACCCCCCTCAGGTGTTGCAAGGTACAAGAGCCACACCTCGTGCAGCATTAATGCTGCACAAGTAAAAGGTTGCTCTATTAATTTTGCTCCTTGCACACGCTGAATAAAACACGTACACTATTTAGCCCATTCTACTGTAAAACAGTAGTGGAGGCGTGACTTGTCTTTTTAAAGAAAAGCAGCCCAGGTGTCGAAAATAACACCTTGGTGCATGGGCGCAGCTTCCTGAGAGTTGTTATTTGCTGTACAGGAGTCTGCGCTCTTGTTATCCCTTGGCCATGCGCTGTGAGCGCTTCCTGTCTTCTGACCTCATTTCATGTTGGCCGATGCGGTTAGCGGTGGACATGAATCCCAGACCCACAGTGTGTTTGGAAAAAATCACACTGCGGTGCTGGGATTCGTGCCCTTGTGCAGTTAATATGTTTGCCGCTCACACACGTCCTTACACCTGCTTCAGACTGGGCGGCCTCATCTGATCCCTTATCGCATGCCGCGGCCATAAGGCCGCACAGTCTGAAGAAGGCGGAAGGAGATGAGTTAAGACAGGCAAACATATGCACTGCACATGCCCATCAATAACACCCTCGCAGCCAAAATATATGAGACAAAGAGGGGCGTTGTGTTGGGCAGGGCGGACGCACAGGCACAGGCAGCCAACCAATGATGTCAGAAGACGGGCAGCGCTACTAAGGGTGGTGCTGCGTATCATTAGAAAGGAAAGTCACACCTCAGGGACAGTTGAATGGTCTCAATGAGACACATTTTGTACGTGTTGAGTTCCACGTGGGCAAGGAGAAAAAGTCAGCCACCTTGTACAAATGCAGCAGTACTGCTGTACAAGGTGGCTATTATACATAGAAACACCTGGGGGTGGGGGGCAAGCTCCCTTCAATTTCAGTTCATGTGCCTGCGTGGCGTTTGCAGGTCACGTTGCAAGCTACACAGCAGGGGAACAGCTGGCGGTGCTAAACCCCATTAACACATTGGCTGGTGTTATTCTCTGTGCAGCTAGCAATTCCGGGCAAAAACTAGCGGTGTTAGAGCCCTGGGTCAGCAGGAGGAGGAGATGAGCAGAGTGTAGGCCGAAGCCTCCACTGGTGCCAGCTTTTGGTCGGTTGTGCCAGCGTGGCTTGTGCTGGACACGATGCCGGCTACACAGCAGGGGAACAGCTGGCGGTGCTGAACCCCACTAACACATTGGCTGGTGTTTTTCTCTGTGCAACTAGCACTTCAGGGCAAAAACTAGCGGTGTTAGAGCCCAGGGTCAGCAGGAGGGGGAGAGGAGCAAAGTGTAGGCCGAAGCCTAGTTGAACCAATTTCAAAGGTAACCTTTAACCCCCCCTCAGGTGTTGCAAGGTACAAGAGCAACACCTTGACCAGCATTAATGCTGCACAAGTCAAAGGTTGCTCTCTTCATTTTGCTCCTTGCACACGCTGAATAAAACACGTACACTATTTAGCCCATTATACTGTCAAACAGTAGTGGAGGCGTGACTTTTCTTTTGAAGAAGACGCAGCACAGGTGTCAAAATTTACACCTAGGTGCTGGGTGCAGACTCCTTACCGTTGTTATTTGCAGTACAGGAGAGTGCGCTCTTGTGTTATCCCTTGGCAATACCCTGTTAGTGCAGGCCGTCTTATGACCTCATTTCATGTTGGCCGGTGCGGTTAACGATGGTCATAAATCCCAGACCCACAGTGCCTTTCCATAAAGTCACACTGCGGTGCTGGGATTCGTGGCCTTGTGCAGTAAATATGTTCACCGCTCACACATGTCCTTACACCTGCTTCAGACTGGGCGGCCTCAGCTGATCCCTTATTGCCTGCCACGCCCATGAGGCCGCACAGTCTGAAGAAGGCGGAAGGAGGGGAGTGAAGACAGGCGAACATATGCACTGCTCGTGCCCATCAATAACACCCTCGCAGTCAAAATATATGAGACAACGAGGGGCGTTGTGTCGGGCAGGGCGGCGCACAGGCACAGCCAGCCAACCAATGATGTCTGAAGACGGGCAGTGCTAACAATGGGGGTGCTGCGTGTCATTAAAAAGGAAAGTCACACCTCAGGGACATTGTAATGGTCTCTAATGAGACACATTTTGTACGTGTTGAGTTCCACGTGGGCAAGGAGAAAAAGTCAGCCACCTTGTACAAATGCAGCAGTACTGCTGTACAAGGTGGCTGTTATACATAGAAACACCTGGGGGTGGGGGGCAGGCTCACTTCAATTTCAGTTCATGTGCCTGCGTGGCATTTGCAGGTCACGTTGCCGGCTACACAGCAGGGGAACAGCTGGCGGTGCTGAACCCCACTAACACATTGGCTGGTGTTTTTCTCTGTGCAGCTAGCAATTCCGGGCAAAAACTAGCGTTGTTAGAGAACAGGGTCAGCAGGAGGAGGAGAGGAGCAGAGTGTAGGCCGAAGCCAGCACTGGTGGCAGCTTTTGGTCAGTTGTGCCAGCGTGGCTTGTGCTGGACACGATGCAGGCTACACAGCAGGGGAGCAGCTGGCGGTGCTGAACCCCACTGACACATCACCTAGTGTTTTTTCTGTGTAGACAACACTTCCAGGTGGCAACTGACAGTGTTGAAACCCAGGGAATCAAAGAGGAGCAGAGTGTAGGCCGAAGACTGCAGTGGAGCAAGTTGAAAGGGAACCTTTAACCCCCCCCCCCCCCAGGCATTTGTTGCTGAAAGAGCCATCTTGTACAGCAGTAATACTGCACATGGAAAATGGTGGCTCCGAAAATCATGCTCCTTGCAAACGCTGAAGTACACACTCATATAATGTGTCCCCTCACACTGTCAAACCGTCCCGGAAGTGGGACTTTCCTTTGTAATGTGACACAGCAAAGCCGTCATTCCAACCCCCTTGGTGCCGTGCGCCACCTCCTCAACGTTGTTTGGTTCTGTCACGGAGCCCGCGCTGTAATGTTATCTCTTGGCCATGCACAGTTAGCGGTGCCCGTCTTCTGACATCATGTAGGTGTCAGGCTGGCAGTGCCTGTGCGTCCAAGCTGCCCGAGATCCAACCTTGCAGTGTCATCTAATGTAGTCCCACTGCGGGCCAGGGATCCATGGGCATGCGCAGTGCATATCATCGCCTCTCACTCACCTCCTTCCTGCTTCTTCAGACTGTGCGGCGTCACGGCCGTGGCATGCTATTAGGGATCATCTGACGCCGCCTAGTCTGAAGAAGCGTGAAGAAGGGGAGTGAGAGGCTAGTATATGCACTGCGCATGGCCATGGATACCAGGCCCACTGTGGGATCACATTAGACGACACTGCGAGGTGGGATTTCGGGCAGCGTGGACGCACAGGCGCAGCCAGGATGACAACAAATGATGTCAGAGGACGGGCAGCGCAAACTGTGCATGGCCAAGGGATAACATAACAGCGCAGGGTCCATGACGGAATCAAACAACGCTAAGGAGCCAGCGCACGGTGGCAAGGGGGTAGCAATGACGGCTGTGCTGCGTCACATTACAAAGGAAAGTCCCACCTCCGGGACGGTTGGACGGTGTGAGGGGACACATTACATGAGTGTGTAGTTCAGCGTTTGCAAGGAGCATAATTTCAAGAGCGACCTTTCCCTTGTGCAGTATTAGTGCTGCACATGGTGGCTCTTTCAGTAACAAACGCCTAGGGGGGAAGGGGGACAGGTCCCCTTACATTTTAGTTGTGCCAGTGTGGCGGTCGCATGACACGTTGCCGGATACACAGCTGGGGATCAGCTGACGTTACTGAACCCCAATAACAGAGGAGCGACTGTTGACTGTGCAGACAGCACTTCCAGGCACCAACTGGCGGTGTTAGAGCCCAGGGACAGCAGGAGGAGCAGATTGGAGGTATTGCCGCACACACAGCTGGGGATCAGCTGACGTTACTGAACCCCAATAACAGAGGAGAGACTGTTAACTGTGCACACAGCACTTCCAGGCACCAACTGGCGGTGTTAGAGCCCAGGGACAGCAGGAAGAGCAGATTGGAGGTACTGCCGCACACACAGCTGGGGATCAGCTGACGTTACTGAACCCCAATAACAGAGGAGCGACTGTTAACTGTGCACACAGCACTTCCAGGCACCAACTGGCGGTGTTAGAGCCCAGGGACAGCAGGAGGAGCAGATTGGAGGTATTGCCGCACACACAGCTGGGGATCAGCTGACGTTACTGAACCCCAATAACAGAGGAGCGACTGTTAACTGTGCACACAGCACTTCCAGGCACCATCTGGCGGTGTTAGAGCCCAGGGTCAGCAGGAGGAGCAGAGGAACAGAGTGTAGGCCGAAGCCTGATTGGAGCAAGTTGAAAGGGAACCTTTAACCCCCCCCAAGACGTTTGTAGCTGAAAGAGCCATCTTGTGCAGCACTAAGGATGCAAAAGGAAAAGGTTGCTCTTTTAATTATGCTCCTTGCAAACACTGAAGTAAACACTAAAAATGTGTCCCCTTATACCGTTCAACCGTCCCGGAGGTGCGAATTTCCTTCGTAATGGGACACAGCACAGCTGTCATTCCTATCCCCTTGGTGCCGTGCGCTGCCTCCTCAGCATTGTTTTAAGCTGTCATGGAGCCTGCGCTGTTCTGTTAACCCTTGGCCATGCCCAATTAGCGCTGCCTGTCTTCTGACATAATTTGGTGTCAGGCTGTCAGTGCCTGTGCGTCCACGCTGCTCCAGATCCCACCTCGCAGTCTCGTCTAACGTAATCCCACTGCGGGCCTTGGATCCATGGGCATGCACAGTGCATATACTCGACTCTCACTCCCCTCCTTCCCTCTTCTTCAGACTGTGCGGTGTCACGGCCGTGGCATGCTATTAGGGATCAGCTGACGGCGCACAGTCTAAAGAAGGCGGAGGGAAATGAGCGAGAGCCCGAGGGGAAGATATGCACTGCGCATGCCCATGGATCCCAGGCCCGCAGTGTGACTCAATCAGAAGACACTGCGAGGCGGGATCTCGGGCAGCGCGGCCGCACAGGCGCAGCCAGCCTGACACCAAATTATGTCAGAAGACAGGCAGCGCAAATAGGGCATGCCCAAGGGATAACAGAACAGCGCAGGCTCCGTGACAGCTTAAAACAACGCTGAGGAGGCAGCGCATGGCACCAAGGGGGTAGGAATGACGGCTGTGCTGCGTCACATTACGAAGGAAAGTCCCAGCTCCAGGACGGTATAACGGTATCAGTGAACACATTTTATAAGTGTTAAGTTCTGCGTGTGCAAGGAGCTAAAAAAAAAGAGCTACCTTTTCCTTGTGCAGCATTACTGCTGCACAAGATGGCTCTTTCAGTAACAAACGACGGGGGGGGGGAGGACAGGTTCCCTTACATTTAGGTTTCTGTGCCAGCGTGGAGGTCGCAGGACACATTGCCGGCTACACAGCTGGGGATCAGCTGACGTTACTGAAACCCAATAACACTGGGTCGTATGTTTTTACTGTGCAGCCTGCACTTCTGAGCCGCAACTGGCGGTGTTGGAGCCCAGGAATAGCAGTTCAGGTGGTAGAAAGATGAACACAGCAGGAGACCTGGATGACACTCAATTACTTAATCAGGCAGAGGAGTGGCAAATTCCTGCGAGATCCAGGCCTGGTTCATTTTCAGGAAAGTAAGCCGGTCAACGTTATCGGAGGACAGTCGCATGCGACGGTCTATTAGTACACCACCTGCGGCACTAAAGACACGTTCCGATAAGACACTAGCCGCAGGGCAAGCCAGCACCTCCAATGCATACTGGCTTAGCTCTGGCCATGTATCCAGCTTAGAGACCCAAAACTTGAACGGGGAAGAGCCGTCTGGGAGTACAGTAAGAGGGCAAGCCATGTAGTCTGTCACCATCTGACGGAACCGTTGCCTCCTGCTGACTGGAGCAGCCGGTGATGGTGTAGACATTTGGGGCGGGCACACAAAAGTGTGCCAGAGTTGTGCCATACTGGGCTTGCCTTGGGCAGAGGCACTGCTTCTGCTCCCTCTTTGGGCAGAGCCTCCCCCACTGCCTCGATGCACTGAGCTGCTTTGTAAAGCACTAGCAGCACTCCTCTCAGTTGGACAGGAGAAGATGATGGAATTCACCAGTGTGTCGTGGTACTCCCGCAATTTACGCTCCCAGGTCAACGCTGGGATGAGGTTTTGGACGTTGTCCCGGTAGCGAGGATCGAGGAGGGTGAACACCCAATAATCAGGCATGTTGAGAATGTGGTCGATGCGGCGGTCGTTTCTCAGGCACTGCAGCATGAAATCCACCATGTGCTGCAGAGTGCCAACTGGCCCAGAAACGCTGTCCCCTGCTTGAGACATGATCTCTGCCCGCTCGTCATCACCGCACCCTCGCTGTACACACTGACCACTGGACAATTGTGTCGCTCCCTCCTCTGGATGGAGCTCTTCCTCCTCCATTGACTCCTCCTCATCCTCCTCACAAATTGGCCCCTGCGTACCCCTTTGTGAGGAACCACGTGGCGCTGACTCTCCAGAAGCTGATGGAAAAGGTGACTCCTCATCCTCCACCTCTTCCACAACATCATCCCTTAACCCTTGCAAAGTTTGCTGAAGCAGGCAGATAAGGGGGACAGTCATGCTGACTAGTGCATCATCTGCACTTGCCATCCGCGTGGAATAATCAAAAGGACGCAAAACCTGGCAGACGTCCTTCATAGTGGCCCACTCTGTGGTTGTGAAGTCTGATCGGCGCTGACTGCGACTTCTTTGCGCCTGATGCAGCTGGTACTCCATAACTGCTTGCTGCTGCTCACACAACCGCTCCAACATATGTAACGTGGAATTCCACCGGGTAAGTAGGTCACATATGATGCGGTGTTCCGGATGGCGGAATCGGCGCTACAGAGCAGCAATGCGGGATCTGGCCAAGCTGGAACGCCGCAAGTGAGCACACTCTAGCCGGACCTTGTGCAGCAGGGCATCAAGATCCGGATAGTCCCTCAGAAAACTCTGCACAACCAAATTGAGCACATGTGCCAGACATGGGATGTGAGTGAGGTTGCCAAGGGCCTAAGCTGCCACCAGATTTCGGCCATTGTCACACACTACCATGCCTGGCTGTAGATTCGCTGGCAGTAACCACACATCGCTCTCCTGCTTGATGGCATTCCAGAGCTCCTGCGCTGTGTGGCTTCGATTCCCCAATGAAACTAGTTTCAAGACGGCCTGCTGACGTTTGGCCACGGCTGTGCTCATGTCGGTCATAGGTAAACGTTCACGGGTCCATGTGGAGGTGGACTGTGACGGCTCCTGCAGAGTTGATTCTGAGGAACTTGTGTAAGAGGAGGAGTCAATGCGTACAGACTGGATTCCTGCAATCCTTGGAGTGGGCAGGACACGTCCTGCGCCACTCGCACGATCTGTACCTGGCTCAACAACATTAACCCAATGGGCAGTGAGGGAAACGTATCGCCCCTGTCCATGCTGACTGGTCCACGCATTGGTGGTGAGGTGGACCTTGCTACTGACGGCGTTCAGTAGCGCATGTTTTATGTTTCCCTCAACATGCCTGTGCAGGGCAGGGACAGCTTGCCTGCTGAAGTAAAAGCGGCTGGGCACCTTGTACTGTGGGACTGCCAATGCCATCAAGTCACGGAAGCTGTCAGTCTCCACCAGCCTGAACGAGAGCATTTCCAGGGACAACAGTTTGGCAATGCCTGCATTCAGAGCCTGTGCTCGGGGGTGGTTGGCCGAGAATGCCCGCCTTTTCTCCCATGCCTGTACTACCGATGGCTGTAGAGTAGACTGGGAGTGTGAGGATGACTGGGAAGGTGCTGTGGGTGGAATTACACAAGGTCTCTGGACAACAGTGCCAGAGGTTCTTCCATGGCGATCCTGGGAGGAAGCCAAACCAGCTGTGCGTGAGCTGGAGGAAGAGGCAACACGAGCTGAAGAGGTGGTAGCTGCCGCTGTTGGTTGGCCTACATCTTCAGTCTGTTTCTGTAACTCCACCGCGTGCCTGGTCCGCACATGTTTCCACATATTTGTGGTATTGAGGTTGCTGACATTTTTCCCTCTTTTTACTTTCTGATGACACAGCTTGCATTTGACAAAACAAATGTCATCTGCAACTGTGTCAAAAAAGGACCAGGCACTGCAAGTCTTGGGAGCGCCCTTTTTGGCTTTGGAAAGAGACAGGTGTTGTGAATTCTGTGGCTGAATTCACTCCTGTGGTCACAAGTGGTACTGCAGCTTCTGAGCTTCCTCCCTCAGGTGTTCTGGTGAGCTCGTTAACTGCTTCATTACTTAACTCCGCCTGATGCTGCTATCCTTGCTCCTTGTCAATGTTTCAGTGTTGGATCTGAGCTTCTCCTGATTGTTCCTGTGACCTGCTGCTCTGTATAGCTAAGTGCTTTTTGTTTTTTTGTTGCTTTTTTTCTGTCCAGCTTGTCTTTTGTTTTGCTGGAAGCTCTGAGACGCAAAGGGTGTACCGCCGTGCCGTTAGTTCGGCACGGTGGGTTTTTTTTTTGCCCCCTTTGCGTGGTTTTGCTTTTAGGGTTTTTTGTAGACTGCAAAGTTCGCTTTACTGTCCTCGCTCTGTCCTAGAATATCGGGCCCCACTTTGCTGAATCTATTTCATCCCTACGTTTTGTCTTTTCATCTTACTCACAGTCATTATATGTGGGGGGCTGCCTTTTCCTTTGGGTAATTTCACTGGGGCAAGTCAGGCCTATTTTTCTATCTTCAGGCTAGCTAGTTTCTTAGGCTGTGCCGAGTTGCCTAGGTAGTTGTTAGGCGCAATCCACAGCCGCTTTTAGTTGTGTTTAGGATAGGATCAGGTGTGCAGTCTACAGAGTTTCCACGTCTCAGAGCTCGTTCTTGTATTTTTGGGTATTTGTCAGATCACTGTGTGCGCTCTGATCGCTAAGCACACTGTGTTTCTGGATTGCCTTCATAACACCTGTCATTAGCAAACATAACAGTACAAGGAGCCCAACTAATGATTCTCAATAGAGGGAAAGAAAAAGTTCTGACATCATTTTTTTTTTTTTTTTTTTTCTGCTCTGTGTTCACTTTTTTTTTCCCCTAGACATTTGGGTGATTCTGGACACAGGTGTGGACATGGATATTCAGGGTCTGTGCTCTTCAATGGATAATCTCGTTATAAATGTACAAAAAATTCAAGATACTATTGATCAGAAATCTATGTTAGAACCAAGAATTCCTATTCCTGATTTGTTTTTTGGAGATAGAACTAAGTTTCTAAGTTTCAAAAATAATTGTAAGCTATTTCTGGCCTTGAAACCTCATTCTTCTGGTAATCCTATTCAACAGGTTTTGATTATTATTTCTTTTTTGCGCGGCGACCCTCAAGACTGGGCATTTTCTCTTGCGCCAGGAGACCCTGCATTGAGTAGTGTCGATGCGTTTTTCCTGGTGCTCGGATTGCTGTACGATGAGCCTAATTCAGTGGATCAGGCTGAGAAAAATTTGCTGGCTTTGTGCCAGGGTCAGGATGATATAGAAGTATATTGTCAGAAATTTAGGAAATGGTCAGTACTCACTCAGTGGAATGAATCTGCGCTGGCAGCTTTGTTCAGAAAGGGTCTCTCTGAGGCTCTTAAGGATGTCATGGTGTGATTTCCTATGCCTGCTGGTTTGAATGAGTCTTTGTCTTTGGCCATTCAGATCGGTCGACGCTTGAGCGAGCGTAAATCTGTGCACCATTTGGCGGTACTGTCTGAGGTTAAACCTGAGCCTATGTAGTGCGATAGGACTATGACTAGAGTTGAACGGCAGGAATACAGACGTCTGTGTTTCTACTGTGGTGATTCCACTCATGCTATTTCTGATTGTCCTAAGCGCACTAAGCGGTCCGCTAGGTCTGCCGTCATTGGTACTGTACAGTCCAAATTCCTTCTGTCCATTACCTTGATATGCTCTTTGTCGTCGTTTTCTGTCATGGCGTTTGTGGATTCGGGCGCTGCCCTGAATCTGATGGATTTGGATTATGCTAAACGTTGTGGGTTTTTCTTGGAGCCTTTGCGGTGTCCTATTCCATTGAGAGGAATTGATGCTACACCTTTGGCCAAGAATAAACCTCAATACTGGGCCCAGCTGACCATGTGCATGGCTCCTGCACATCAGGAAGTTATTCGCTTTCTGGTGTTGCATAATCTGCATGATGTGGTCGTGTTGGGGTTGCCATGGCTACAAACCCATAATCCAGTATTGGATTGGAATTCCATGTCGGTATCCAGCTGGGGTTGTCAGGGGGTACATGGTGATGTTCCATTTTTGTCGATTTCGTCATCCACCCTGTTATGGCTGGCAATCAGGCAACACAGCGTGCAGTAATCAGCGCACATACAGAGATCTGGCAATAACCCAAAACAATAGGACGAGCTCTGAGACGTGGAATCTCTGTAGACTGCAGTACCTGATCTATCCTCACACAACTGGAAGCAGCAGTGGATTGCGCCTATCCACTACCTATGCAACTCGGCACTGCCTGAGGAGCTGACTAGCCTGAAGATAGAAATACAAGCCTGACTTACCTCAGAGAAATACCCCAAAGGAATAGGCAGCCCCCCACATATAATGACTGTTAGCAAGATGAAAAGACAAACGTAGGAATGAAATAGATTCAGCAAAGTGAGGCCCGATATTCTAGACAGAGCGAGGATAGCAAAGAGAACTATGCAGTCTACAAAAAACCCTAAAACGAAAACCACGCAAAGGGGCAAAAAGACCCACCGTGCCGAACTAACAGCACGGCGGTGCACCCCTTTGCTTCTCAGAGCTTCCAGCAAAAGATAATAACAAGCTGGACAGAAAAAACAGAAAACAAACTAGAAGCACTTATCTAGCAGAGCAGCAGGCCCAAGGAAAGATGCAGTAGCTCAGATCCAACACTGGAACATTGACAAGGAGCAAGGAAGACAGACTCAGGTGGAGTTAAATAGCAAGGCAGCCAACGAGCTCACCAAAACACCTGAGGGAGGAAGCCCAGAGACTGCAATACCACTTGTGACCACAGAAGTGAACTCAGCCACAGAATTCACAACAGTACCCCCCCCTTGAGGAGGGGTCACCGAACCCTCACCAGAACCCCCAGGCCGACCAGGATGAGCCACATGAAAGGCACGAACAAGATCTGGGGCATGGACATCAGAGGCAAAAACCCAGGAATTATCTTCCTGAGCATAACCCTTCCATTTGACCAGATACTGGAGTTTCCGTCTAGAGACACGAGAATCCAAAATCTTCTCCACAATATACTCCAATTCCCCCTCCACCAAAACAGGGGCAGGAGGCTCCACAGATGGAACCATAGGTGCCACGTATCTCCTCAACAACGACCTATGGAATACATTATGTATGGAAAAGGAGTCTGGGAGGGTCAGACGAAAAGACACCGGATTGAGAATCTCAGAAATACTATACGGACCAATAAAACGAGGTTTAAATTTAGGAGAGGAAACCTTCATAGGTATATGACGAGAAGATAACCAAACCAGATCCCCAACACGAAGTCGGGGTCCCACACGGCGTCTGCGATTAGCGAAAAGCTGAGCCTTCTCCTGGGACAAGGTCAAATTGTCCACTACCTGAGTCCAGATCTGCTGCAACCTGTCCACCACATTATCCACACCAGGACAGTCCGAAGACTCAACCTGTCCTGAAGAGAAACGAGGATGGAACCCAGAATTGCAGAAAAATGGAGAGACCAAGGTAGCCGAGCTGGCCCGATTATTAAGGGCGAACTCAGCCAACGGCAAAAATGACACCCAATCATCCTGGTCAGCGGAAACAAAACATCTCAGATATGTTTCCAAGGTCTGATTGGTTCGTTCGGTCTGGCCATTAGTCTGAGGATGGAAGGCCGAGGAAAAAGATAGGTCAATGCCCATCCTACCACAAAAGGCTCGCCAGAACCTCGAGACAAACTGGGAACCTCTGTCAGAAACAATATTCTCAGGAATGCCATGTAAACGAACCACATGCTGGAAGAACAAAGGCACCAAATCAGAGGAGGAAGGCAATTTAACCAAGGGCACCAGATGGACCATTTTAGAAAAGCGATCACAGACCACCCAAATGACAGACATCTTTTGAGAAACGGGAAGGTCAGAAATGAAATCCATCGAAATATGTGTCCAAGGCCTCTTCGGGACCGGCAAGGGCAAAAGCAACCCACTGGCACGTGAACAGCAGGGCTTAGCCCTAGCACAAATTCCACAGGACTGCACAAAAGCACGCACATCCCGTGACAGAGATGGCCACCAGAAGGATCTAGCAACCAACTCCCTTGTACCAAAGATTCCTGGATGACCGGCCAGCACCGAACAATGAAGTTCAGAGATAACTTTACTAGTCCACCTATCAGGGACGAACAGTTTCTCGGCCGGACAACGATCAGGTTTATTAGCCTGAAATTTCTGCAACACTCTCCGCAAATCAGGGGAGATGGCAGACACAATGACTCCTTCCTTGAGGATACTCGCCGGCTCAGATAACCCCGGAGAGTCGGGCACAAAACTCCTAGACAGAGCATCCGCCTTCACATTTTTAGAGCCCGGAAGGTATGAAATCACAAAATCAAAACGAGCAAAAAACAACGACCAACGGGCCTGTCTAGGATTCAAGCGCTTGGCAGACTCAAGATAAGTAAGGTTCTTATGATCAGTCAAAACCACCACGCGATGCTTAGCACCCTCAAGCCAATGACGCCACTCCTCGAATGCCCACTTCATGGCCAGCAACTCTCGGTTGCCCACATCATAATTACGCTCAGCAGCAGAAAATTTCCTGGAAAAGAAAGCACATGGTTTGAACACTGAGCAACCAGAACCTCTCTGTGACAAAACCGCCCCTGCACCAATCTCAGAAGCATCAACCTCGACCTGGAACGGAAGAGAAACATCAGGTTGACACAACACAGGGGCACAGCAAAAACGACGCTTCAACTCCTGAAAAGCTTCCACGGCAGCAGAAGACCAATTAACCAAATCAGCACCCTTCTTGGTCAAATCGGTCAATGGTCTGGCAATGCTAGAAAAATTACAGATGAAGCGACGATAAAAATTAGCAAAGCCCAGGAATTTCTGCAAACTTTTTAGAGATGTCGGCTGAGTCCAATCCTGGATGGCCTGAACCTTAACCGGATCCATCTCGATAGTAGAAGGGGAAAAGATGAACCCCAAAAATGAAACTTTCTGCACACCGAAGAGACACTTTGATCCCTTCACGAACAAGGAATTAGCACGCAGTACCTGGAAAACCATTCTGACTTGCTTCACATGAGACTCCCAATCATCTGAGAAGATCAAAATGTCATCCAAGTAAACAATCAAGAATTTATCCAGATACTCACGGAAAATGTCATGCATAAAAGACTGAAAAACAGATGGAGCATTGGCAAGTCCGAACGGCATCACCAGATACTCAAAATGACCCTCGGGCGTATTAAATGCCGTTTTCCATTCATCTCCCTGCCTGATTCTCACCAGATTATACGCACCACGAAGATCAATCTTAGTAAACCAACTAGCCCCCTTAATCCGAGCAAACAAGTCAGAAATCAATGGCAAGGGATACTGAAACTTAACAGTGATCTTATTAAGAAGGCGGTAATCAATACACGGTCTTAGCGAACCATCCTTCTTGGCTACAAAAAAGAACCCTGCTCCCAATGGTGACGACGATGGGCGAATATGTCCCTTCTCCAGGGACTCCTTCACATAACTGCGCATAGCGGTGTGTTCAGGTACGGACAAATTAAATAAACGACCCTTAGGGAATTTACTACCAGGAATCAAATCGATAGCACAATCACAATTCCTATGCGGAGGAAGAGCATCAGACTTGGACTCTTCAAATACATCCTGAAAGTCCGACAAGAACTCTGGGATGTCAGAAGGAATGGATGACGAAATAGACAAAAATGGAACATCACCATGTACTCCCTGACAACCCCAGCTGGTTACCGACATAGAGTTCCAATCCAATACTGGATTATGGGTTTGTAGCCATGGCAACCCCAACACGACCACATCATGCAAATTATGCAGTACCAAAAAGCGAATAACTTCCTGATGTGCAGGAGCCATGCACATGGTCAGCTGGGCCCAGTACTGAGGCTTATTCTTGGCCAGAGGTGTAGCATCAATTCCTCTCAACGGAATAGGACACCGCAAAGGCTCCAAGAAAAATCCACAACGTTTAGCATAATCCAAATCCATCAGATTCAGGGCAGCGCCTGAATCCACAAACGCCATGACAGAATATGATGACAAAGAGCACATTAAGGTAATGGACAAAAGGAATTTGGACTGTACAGTACCAATAACGGCAGAGCTATCGAACCGCCTAGTGCGTTTAGGACAATTAGAAATAGCATGAGTAGAATCACCACAATAGAAACACAGTCTGTTCAGACGTCTGTGTTCGTGCCGTTCTACTTTAGTCATAGTCCTGTCGCACTGCATAGGCTCAGGTTTACTCTCAGACAATACCGCCAGATGGTGCACAGATTTACGCTCGCGCAAGCGACGACCGATCTGAATGGCCAAGGACATAGACTCATTCAAACCAGCAGGCATAGGAAATCCCACCATTACATCCTTAAGAGCTTCAGAGAGACCCTTTCTGAACAAAGCCGCTAGTGCAGATTCATTCCACAGAGTGAGTACTGACCATTTTCTAAATTTCTGACAATATACTTCTACATCATCCTGACCCTGGCATAAAGCCAGCAGATTTTTCTCAGCTTGATCCACTGAATTAGGCTCATCGTAAAGCAATCCCAGCGCCAGGAAAAATGCATCAACATTACTCAATGCAGAATCTCCTGGTGCAAGAGAAAACGCCCAGTCCTGTGGGTCGCCGCGCAAAAAAGAAATAATAATCAAAACCTGTTGAATAGGATTACCAGAAGAATGAGGTTTCAAGGCCAAAAATAGCTTACAATTATTTCTGAAGCTCAGGAACTTAGTTCTGTCACCAAAAAACAAATCAGGAATCGGAATTCTTGGTTCTAGCATCGATTTCTGATCAATAGTATCTTGAATCTTTTGTACATTTACAACGAGATTATCCATTGAGGAGCACAGAGCCTGAATATCCATGTCCACAGCTGTGTCCTGAAGCACTCTAATGTCTAGGGAAAAAAAAAGACTGAAGCCAGAGCTAAGAAAAAAAAAATGATGTCAGGATTTCTTTTTTCCCTCTATTGGAAATCATTGAAAGGCTCCTTGTACTGTTATGGCTGGCAATCAGGCAACACAGCGTGCAGTAATCAGCGCACATACAGAGATCTGGCAATAACCCAAAACAATAGGACGAGCTCTGAGACGTGGAATCTCTGTAGACTGCAGTACCTGATCTATCCTCACACAACTGGAAGCAGCAGTGGATTGCGCCTATCCACTACCTATGCAACTCGGCACTGCCTGAGGAGCTGACTAGCCTGAAGATAGAAATACAAGCCTGACTTACCTCAGAGAAATACCCCAAAGGAATAGGCAGCCCCCCACATATAATGACTGTTAGCAAGATGAAAAGACAAACGTAGGAATGAAATAGATTCAGCAAAGTGAGGCCCGATATTCTAGACAGAGCGAGGATAGCAAAGAGAACTATGCAGTCTACAAAAAACCCTAAAACGAAAACCACGCAAAGGGGCAAAAAGACCCACCGTGCCGAACTAACAGCACGGCGGTGCACCCCTTTGCTTCTCAGAGCTTCCAGCAAAAGATAATAACAAGCTGGACAGAAAAAACAGAAAACAAACTAGAAGCACTTATCTAGCAGAGCAGCAGGCCCAAGGAAAGATGCAGTAGCTCAGATCCAACACTGGAACATTGACAAGGAGCAAGGAAGACAGACTCAGGTGGAGTTAAATAGCAAGGCAGCCAACGAGCTCACCAAAACACCTGAGGGAGGAAGCCCAGAGACTGCAATACCACTTGTGACCACAGAAGTGAACTCAGCCACAGAATTCACAACACCACCCCTTCTGAGGTCCAAGAGTTCTTGTCTGATTATCAGGATGTATTTGAAGAGCCCAAGTCCGATGCTCTACCTGCGCATAGGGATTGTGATTGTGCTATCAATTTGATTCCTGGTAGTAAATTCCCTAAAGGTCGATTATTTAATTTATCCGTGCCCGAACACGCCGCTATGCGCAGTTATGTGAAGGAATCCCTGGAGAAGGGACATATTCGCCCATCGTCATCACCACTGGGAGCAGGGTTCTTCTTTGTAGCCAAGAAGGATGGTTCGCTGAGACCGTGTATTGATTACCGCCTTCTTAATAAGATCACTGTTAAATTTCAGTATCCCTTGCCATTGTTATCTGACTTGTTTGCTCGGATTAAGGGGGCTAGTTGGTTCACTAAGATAGATCTTCGTGGTGCGTATAATCTGGTGAGAATCAGGCAAGGAGATAAATGGAAAACTGCATTCAATACGCCCGAGGGTCATTTTGAGTATCTAGTGATGCCGTTCGGACTTGCCAATGCTCCATCTGTGTTTCAGTCTTTTATGCATGACATCTTCCGTGAGTATCTGGATAAATTCCTGATTGTTTACTTGGATGACATTTTGATCTTCTCAGATGATTGGGAGTCTCATGTGAAGCAGGTCAGAATGGTTTTTCAGGTCCTGCGTGCTAACTCTTTGTTTGTGAAGGGATCAAAGTGTCTCTTCGGTGTGCAGAAAGTTTCATTTTTGGGGTTCATCTTTACCCCTTCTACTATCGAGATGGATCCAGTTAAGGTCCAAGCCATCCAGGATTGGATTCAGCCGACATCTCTGAAAAGTCTGCAAAAGTTCCTGGGCTTTGCTAATTTTTATCGTCGCTTCATCTGTAATTTTTCTAGCATTGCCAAACCATTGACCGATTTGACCAAGAAGGGTGCTGATTTGGTTAATTGGTCTTCTGCTGCTGTGGAAGCTTTTCAGGAGTTGAAGCGTCGTTTTTGTTCTGCCCCTGTGTTGTGTCAGCCAGATGTTTCTCTTCCGTTCCAGGTCGAGGTTGATGCTTCTGAGATTGGAGCAGGGGCGGTTTTGTCACAGAGAGGTTCTGATTGCTCAGTGATGAAACCATGTGCTTTCTTTTCCAGGAAGTTTTCGCCCGCTGAGCGTAATTATGATGTGGGCAATCGAGAGTTGCTGGCCATGAAGTGGGCATTCGAGGAGTGGCGTCATTGGCTTGAAGGAGCTAAGCATCGCGTGGTGGTATTGACTGATCATAAGAACTTGACTTATTTCGAGTCTGCCAAGCGCTTGAATCCTAGACAGGCCCGTTGGTCGTTATTTTTTGCCCGCTTCGACTTTGTGATTTCGTACCTTCCGGGCTCTAAAAATGTGAAGGCGGATGCTCTGTCTAGGAGTTTTGTGCCCGACTCTCCGGGTTTATCTGAGCCAGCGGGTATCCTCAAGGAAGGAGTCATTGTGTCTGCCATCTCCCCTGATTTGCGGCGGGTGCTGCAAAAATTTCAGGCGAATAAACATGATCGTTGTCCAGCAGAGAAACTGTTCGTCCCTGATAGGTGGACTAATAAACTTATCTCTGAACTTCATTGTTCGGTGTTGGCTGGTCATCCTGGAATCTTTGATACCAGAGAGTTAGTGGCTAGATCCTTCTGGTGGCCATCTCTGTCACGGGATGTACGTACTTTTGTGCAGTCCTGTGGGATTTGTGCTAGGGCTAAGCCCTGCTGTTCTCGTGCCAGTGGGTTGCTTTTGCCCTTGCCGGTCCCAAAGAGGCCTTGGACACATATTTCGATGGATTTCATTTCTGACCTTCCCGTTTCTCAAAAGATGTCAGTCATTTGGGTGGTCTGTGATCGCTTTTCTAAAATGGTCCATCTGGTGCCCTTGGCTAAATTGCCTTCCTCCTCTGATTTGGTACCTTTGTTCTTTCAGCATGTGGTTCGGTTGCATGGCATTCCTGAGAATATTGTTTCTGACAGAGGTTCCCAGTTTGTTTCAAGGTTTTGGCGAGCCTTTTGTGGTAGGATGGGCATTGACCTATCCTTTTCCTCGGCTTTCCATCCTCAGACTAATGGCCAGACCGAACAAACCAATCAGACCTTGGAAAAATATCTGAGATGTTTTGTTTCTGCAGACCAGGATGATTGGGTGTCCTTTTTGCCATTGGCTGAGTTCGCCCTTAATAATCGGGCCAGCTCGGCTACCTTGGTTTCTCCATTTTTTTGCAATTCTGGGTTCCATCCTCGTTTCTCTTCAGGACAGGTTGAGTCTTCGGACTGTCCTGGTGTGGATTCTGTGGTGGACAGGTTGCAGCAGATCTGGACTCAGGTAGTGGACAATTTGATCTTGTCCCAGGAGAAAGCTCAACTTTTCGCTAATCGCAGACGCCGTGTGGGTCCCCGACTTCGTGTTGGGGATCTGGTTTGGTTATCTTCTCGTCATATTCCTATGAAGGTTTCCTCTCCTAAATTTAAACCTCGTTTTATTGGTCCGTATAGGATTTCTGAGGTTCTCAATCCTGTGTCTTTTCGTTTGACCCTCCCAGACTCCTTTTCCATACATAATGTATTCCATAGGTCGTTGTTGCGGAGATACGTGGCACCTATGGTTCCATCTGTTGAGCCTCCTGCCCCGGTTTTGGTGGAGGGGGAATTGGAGTATATTGTGGAGAAGATTTTGGATTCTCGTGTTTCTAGACGGAAACTCCAGTATCTGGTTAAATGGAAGGGTTATGCTCAGGAAGATAATTCCTGGGTTTTTGCCTCTGATGTTCATGCTTCCGATCTTGTTCGTGCCTTTCATGCGGCTCATCCTGGTCGGCCTGGGGGCTCTGGTGAGGGTTCGGTGACCCCTCCTCAAGGGGGGGGTACTGTTGTGAATTCTGTGGCTGAATTCACTCCTGTGGTCACAAGTGGTACTGCAGCTTCTGAGCTTCCTCCCTCAGGTGTTCTGGTGAGCTCGTTAACTGCTTCATTACTTAACTCCGCCTGATGCTGCTATCCTTGCTCCTTGTCAATGTTTCAGTGTTGGATCTGAGCTTCTCCTGATTGTTCCTGTGACCTGCTGCTCTGTATAGCTAAGTGCTTTTTGTTTTTTTGTTGCTTTTTTTCTGTCCAGCTTGTCTTTTGTTTTGCTGGAAGCTCTGAGACGCAAAGGGTGTACCACCGTGCCGTTAGTTCGGCACGGTGGGTTTTTTTTTTGCCCCCTTTGCGTGGTTTTGCTTTAGGGTTTTTTGTAGACTGCAAAGTTCGCTTTACTGTCCTCGCTCTGTCCTAGAATATCGGGCCCCACTTTGCTGAATCTATTTCATCCCTACGTTTTGTCTTTTCATCTTACTCACAGTCATTATATGTGGGGGGCTGCCTTTTCCTTTGGGGAATTTCTCTGGGGCAAGTCAGGCCTATTTTTCTATCTTCAGGCTAGCTAGTTTCTTAGGCTGTGCCGAGTTGCCTAGGTAGTTGTTAGGCGCAATCCACAGCCGCTTTTAGTTGTGTTTAGGATAGGATCAGGTGTGCAGTCTACAGAGTTTCCACGTCTCAGAGCTCGTTCTTGTATTTTTGGGTATTTGTCAGATCACTGTGTGCGCTCTGATCGCTAAGCACACTGTGTTTCTGGATTGCCTTCATAACACCTGTCATTAGCAAACATAACAGACAGGCTCCTAACGGGTGCCAAAGTGGAGGCTACAGGCTCCGCAGTCTTCCCCCTCCCTCTCCCTCTTTGGCCCGTAAGGGGAATCTCTTCCTCAGAGCTGCTCCCACCACCTTCCTGTTCCTCACGCCACGATGGGTCAACGACCTCATCATCTCCACTACCCTCTGCCACCAACTGCTCCTCCTGGGTAGTCTCGGCAGCACAGTACGCACCAGAAAGCGGCACCTGAGTTTCATCATCAGATGCGTACTGCGCTGTGGTCACCGGAGGCACTGGCCCACCCGCCTCTTCAGAGTCAGAGAGACAAAGCTGTTGGGCATCACTGCACACTGCCTCTTCTTCCATTTCTCCAATGCTGCTTGGCTGGCCCCCTGTTTCCAAGCCAAGAGATTCAGAGAACAGAAGTAGAGACGGCTCCTGTCCTGGGCTCTCTGACTGCCTGGCCAATTTGGCAGGTGGTGAAGAGACAGATGGCTGCTCTCCAGTGGTCTGTGCCTGAGAGGATGTGGCACTAACTGAAGTCGATGCCGAGGCGTTAGCTGCCATCCACCCGACAACGGCTTCAATTTGGTCTTCACGCAGCAGCAGTGCACGGCGCTCTCCGACAAAGCTGCGCATGAAGGACTGTTCCCTGCTGAAACTGAGTGACGACGAGTCACCGGCGCCCGCAGCAGGCACAGAATCACCACGTCCTCTCCCTGCTCCTCTCCCTGCTCCGCGCCCACGCCCACGTGCCTTACTCCCTGCCCTCTTCATCTTGGTTGACAGATAAAGATAAGCAGAAAAGTACTAAGGCCTTAGTGTGCTTATTCCTGAAATGCTCCTCCTAACAGGTGTAAGAAACACTAATGTTGTAAAGTGTGGACTAAACTTTATTATTTTTCAAATGTGGCCTACACAAGTGTTAAGTTGTGTTTGGTGAACTTTACTTTTTTTTTTTTTTGCAGATCGGGCTACAGAGCTAGTTTAAATCACACGGAGACCGTGCAGACAGCCGTAAACGGCGCTGCAAGGCCCAAAAAACCTCCTCTAGGTTATCCTATTTAGTGTTTTTCCACTATTTAGCTGGAGACGGGTGGAAAGACACTAATAGGGAATTTTTTTTTTAAATTTTAAACAGGCTGCACTATTTGAAAAAAAGGAAAATTTTTTTCAAGGTATGAGGCAGTAACGCACCCTGAGCTGAATCCAACCGGCTATGGCTGCACACAGAATACAGGGCGAGCTGCGCTCACACAGAGACCGTGCAGACAGCCGTAAACGGCGCTGCAAGGCCCAATAAACACCCTCTAGGTTATCCTATGTAGTGTTTTTCCACAATTTAGCTGGAGACGGGTGGAGAAACACTAATAGGAAATTTTTTTTTTAAATTTTAAACTGGCTGCACTATTTGAAAAAAATGAAATTTTTTTTCAAGGTATGAGGCAGTAACGCACCCTGAGCTGAATCCAACCGGCTATGGCTGCACACAGACTACAGGGCGAGCTGCGCTCACACAGAGACCGTGCAGACAGCCGTAAACGGCGCTGCAAGGCCCAAAAAAAACCCTCTAGGTTAGCCTATGTAGTGTTTTTCCACAATTTAGCTGGAGATGGGTGGAAAAACACTAATAGGAAATTTTTTTTTTAAAGTTTAAACAAGCTGCACTATTTGAAAAAAGTAAATTTTTTTTCAAGGTATGAGGCAGTAACGAACCCTGAGCTGAATCCAACCGGCTATGGCTGCACACAGACTACAGGGCGAGCTGCGCTGACACAGAGACCGTGCAGACAGCCGTAAACGACGCTGCAAGGCCCAAAAAAACGCCTCTAGGTTATCCTATGTAGTGTTTTTCCACAATTTAGCTGGAGACGGGTGGAAAAACACTAATAGGAATTTTTTTTTTTAATTTTAAACAGGCTGCACTATTTGAAAAAAAGGAAAATTTTTCTCAAGGTACGAGGCAGTAACGAACCCTGAGCTGAATCCAACCGGCTATGGCTGCACACAGACTACAGGGCGAGCTGGGCTCACACGGAGACCATGCAGACAGCCGTAAATGGCGCTGCAAGGCCCAAAAACCCCCCTCTAGGTTATCCTATGTAGTGTTTTTCCACAATTTAGCTGGAGACGGGTGGAAAAACACTAATAGGAAATTTGAGAAAAAATGTGCAGCAGCCTGCACTATGAGCAAAAAAGGACAACTGTGTGAGGCAGTGTGAACCCCCTCTGAGCTGAATACAACCGGGTATATGGCTGCACACAGACTACAGAGTGAGCTGCACACACACACACACAGAGACCTTGCAGAACGCTGTTAAAACAGCGCTGCAAGGCAAGAGCAAGGTGAACAGTGAAGAACACACAGCGTTTTGCTAAATTAGCCTTTGGAAAGGAAAATAAAGCAATTAGCTATCTCAACTGGCCCTCAGTTAGAACACAGCGTGCTGTCCCTAACTGAAATCACAGCAGAGTGAGCGCAAAATGGCGGCAGCGTTTTTTATAGTGCAGAGTGACATCATTTCAGCAGCCAATCACAGCCTTGCCAGTACTTACATGCCCACCATGCTAAACAGGATGTGCCCACACTTCCAATCATTCCTCATTGGCTGCTGCGTTCAGTTTGAATTCTGGGAACTTCCGATTCCGGTATCCGATACGCGGGAAGTATCGGAATTCGGTATAGGAATTCCGATACCGCAAATATCGGCCGATACCCGATACTTGTGGTATCGGAATGCTCAACACTAATAATCACTTCATTTCTATAGCACAAACATCTTAAGCTTTAATTGCTATGCTATGATATATGCATCATGAATTGAGTTGCAGGTTTCCTTTTCGCCCGTGACTGGCACATTATTATTAAGGGTTATACAGACTCTTTCTCCAAATAGTGATGTCAAGGAAAAAAACTAATTAACTATGACAGTGTACTTTACATATTCATGCTAAAAGCAGAGGTCACCAAAATTATAGTATTCTAATTCTCTTTTTGGTAGTGCTGTGAATTCAGCCCATGTTACATAGTTACATAGTTAGATAGTTATTAAGGTTGAAGGAAGACTTTAAGTCCATCTAGTTCAACCTATAGCCTAACCTATCATGCCCTAACATGTTGATCCAGAGGAAGGCAAAAAAAACCCATGTGGCAAAGAGTAAGCTCCACATTGGGGAAAAAAATTCCTTCCCGACTCCACATACGGCAATCAGACTAAATCTCTGGATCAACGCCCTATCGAGGAATCTAGTGTATATATCCTGTAACATTGTACTTTTCCAGAAAGGTATCCTGTCCCCTCTTAAATTTAAGTAACGAATCACTCATTACAACATCATACGGCAGAGAGTTCCATAGTCTCACTGCTCTTACAGTACAGAATCCGCGTCTGTTATTATGCTTAAACCTTCTTTCCTCCAGACGTAGAGGATGCCCCCTTGTCCCTGTCTCAGGTCTATGATTAAAAAGATCATCAGAAAGGTCTTTGTACTGTCCCCTCATATATTTATACATTAAAATAAGATCACCCCTTAGTCTTCATTTTTTCCAAACTAAATAGCTCCAAGTGTAATAACCTGTCTTGGTATTGCAGATCCCCCAGTCCTCTAATAACCTTGGTCGCTCTTCTCTGCACCCGCTCCAGTTTAGCTATGTCTTTCTTATACACCGGAGACCAGAACTGTGCACAGTATTCTAAGTGTGGTCGAACAAGTGACTTGTATAGAGGTAAAATTATGTTCTCCTCATGAGCATCTATGCCTCTTTTAATGCATCCCATTATTTTATTTGCCTTAGTAGCAGCTGCCTGACACTGGCCACTGAATATGAGTTTGTCATCCACCCATACACCCAGGTCTTTTTCATTGTCGGTTTTGCCCAGAGTTTTAAAATTAAGCACATAGTTATACATCTTATTACTTCTACCCAAGTGCATGACCTTACAGTTATCCCCATTAAAGCTCATTTGCCATTTATCAGCCCAAGCTTCTAGTTTACATAAATCATCCTGTAATATAAAATTGTCCTCCCCTGTATTGATTACCCTGCAGAGTTTAGTGTCATCTACAAATATTGAAATTCAACTCTGAATGCCCCCTACAAGGTCATTAATAAATATGTTAAAAAGAAGAGGGCCCAATACTGACCCCTGTGGTATCCCACTGCTAACCGCGACCCAGTCCGAGTGTGTTCCATTAATAACCACCCTTTGTTTCCTATCCCTGAGCCAGCTCTCAACCCTCTTACACATATTTTCCCCTATCCCCATTATTCTCATTTTATGTATCAACCTTTTGTGTGGCACCATATCAAAAGCTTTTGAAAAGTCCATATACACTACATCTACTGGGTTCCCTTGGTCCAGTCCGGAAATTACCTCTTCATAGAAGATGATTAGATTAGTCTGACATGAACGGTCCCTAGTAGTGTTGAGTAGGGTTGAGCGACCTTTACTTTTATAGGATCGGGTCGGGTTTCACGAAACCCGACTTTTTCAAAAGTCGGGTCGAGTGAAATCGGCCGATCCTATAAAAAAGTCGGGGTCGGGGTCGGACGAAACACGAAACCCAATGCAGTGCATTGAGTTTCCATGGTTCCCAGGGTCTGAAGGAGCGGAAACTCTCCTTCAGGCCCTGCGATCCATATTTTAGTGTAAAATAAAGAATTAAAATAAAAAATATCGCAATACTTACCCTCTGACGCGCCCTGGTACTAATCGGGAACCTTCCTTCCTTAGAATCAGCCTTCCAGGACCTTGCGGTGACGTCGCGGTGACGTCGCGGCTTGTGATTAACCGCGCGGCCGCCCATGTGACCGCTCACGCGACCAATCACAAGCCGCGACGTCACCGCTGGCGTCACCGAAGGTCCTGGAAGGGCTGATTCTTAGGAAGGAAGGCTGTCGGAAAGAAGCAGGGCGCGTCCGAGGGTGAGAATATTCTTATTAGGTATATACTTACACTCGGACGCGCCCTGCTTCTTTATTTGTAATGAATGTTTATTTGTAATGTGGTTTTGACTTACTCTATTTTTTTGGTAAATAATGATTTTATTATTTTCATTGTTTTGCAGCTTCTTGGCAATAATATAAAGAAGACGCGACAGGACAACACTCGGTGGATGCCATATCTGTGTTTTCAATTGAAAAAAACTTTCAGTTAACTACTTGCAGGAGAAAGTTTTTGTAGCTGGTGGCCAATTTTTGTACTGTACCAGATTTTTGTTATATGTGTTTGTTTTTAATGTTAAAATGTCTGCATTTGATATCTCTCCAGTATTTTCTTTTTTATAAGCAAAATACTTATATTTATATTTTCTGATGTTTTATACCGGAGTGTTCCTCGGGGCACGCTTATAAAGTGTCTTATATATGTGTTTCTAATGAGTCACATTATATATTTTTTCTAATTGTTGCTCTAAGAGATCTCAAAGATTTCATGGTTTGGAAATGATTGTTATGAATTTACTGTCTTATATAAAAAAAACTGAATGGACACTTGTCAGCTCTTCTCAGGTGAAATGTTAGCAAGTTCCGTCTGTTGGGCCATTATTCTAGGTCATACCCCCAGATCTGTGAACTGAGCAGTAAGGAAAATTTGCTGGTCTAAGAAGCATATCCATCTTTCCTACTTAAACACTTTCTTCATTGCTACTTAATGTTTTATATTTTAAAGCCACTGTAAGATTTTATAGAAGGAACTGATTGTAATTACCACCATAGGTATCATCAGATTTTAAGGTTTTAAGGACAGTGGGCAATCATTCAGCACTTTTTTGTAGGCATACATCCTCTCCCCAGCAACCTGTATGCATTTGACATGACATTATTTGTTCCTTTTATTGCATTACTTTCTTCATTGATTCCTTTTGCATAATTTATATGTAGTTTTAGTGCTGGTTTTGTACTCTGAGCTTGTTGCCCTGTGCACAATATTTTAAGACAGACTGAAATGTCAAGTTTGTTCTGTCAAAAGCAGTAGTGTTTCAAAATAGATAAAAAACAACATAAAGACTACATTCTAGAGCTGCTGTTATACTTATAAAGAAAGTAAAATGTGATAACAACTATTAGCAGGTCATCTTTAGTATGTAGGTTTGATGAATCGGTGAGTGGTTGTATTGTATTGTGTGTGGTATTGTTATTAGTATTGTGAACTTTATTAAAATGTTTGCCTTCTGATTCAGTGTTTACTTTTCTTAATTTCCAAAATGCTTGATTTCTTTGAAGGTTGTGTCTTCTGTCTTTACACACTTCTTTCTTAACCCCTTCCCAACATGCGCCATATATGTACAGTGCTGTGGGATCACATGAGCTCACACCAAGCACCGTCACGATCAAATGTGGGTGTCAACTCAATATGAGAGGTGACGCCCTGCTAGCATTGATCGTGGGCGTTTAGCCCCTCTGATGCTGCTGTCAATAGTGACAGTGATAACAATGGGCATCGCAGAAGGTGGTAGCTCCCTCTCTGCTCCCATGATCATAATGCGTTTGCCATTGCTTTGTGCCGACGGTCTCCATGGTGACCCCGGGATGAAAGATGGCTGCAAGGTCACCCAGGGACTATGGCCTTGGCCTTTAAGCTCTTTGAGTGTAGGAGCTGAAATGCCTCCTCCCTGCCTGCAAGACGCTGATCTGATGCCCTGCAATTTAAATGCATTGCAAAGTATGAGATCAGGAAACATAGATGTCCCATACTGGGACAAGGTAAAAATGTATAGGCTCGTCCAAGGTTGCCTCCCCCTGTTTGATGCGGCGATGAGCCTGCAACTTTTCTCCGATCCACCCATGGCTGTTAACATCTTAAATGCTGTTGTCAATCTCTGACAGCAGCATTTAACATACCTGTGCCGCAAGCGCATCATAAACCCCCGCCCATCGGCATACACGGGCAGCAGTGGTCTGGTCAGTGAAGGTCTAGTGGAAGGAGTGACCGCAGACAGGCATCAAAGGCCTAAAACAAAAAAATTGGCCTTGCTTTAGGCAATTAGAAATTGGTTCCAGGGGTACACGGGCAGCAGTGGTCTGGTCAGTGGAGGTCTAGTGGAAGGAGTGACCGCAGACAGGCCTCAAAGGCCTAACATAAAAAAATTGGCCTTGCTGTAGGCAATTTGAAATTGGTTCCATGGGTTACACGGGCAGCAGTGGTCTGGTCAGTGGAGGTCTAGTGGAAGGAGTGACCGCAGACAGGCCTCAAAGGCCTAACATAAAAAAATTGGCCTTGCTGTAGGCAATTTGAAATTGGTTCCATGGGTTACACGGGCAGCAGTGGTCTGGTCAGTGGAGGTCTAGTGGAAGGAGTGACCGCAGACAGGCCTCAAAGGCCTAACATAAAAAAATTGGCCTTGCTGTAGGCAATTTGAAATTGGTTCCATGGGTTACACGGGCAGCAGTGGTCTGGTCAGTGGAGGTCTAGTGGAAGGAGTGACCGCAGACAGGCCTCAAAGGCCTAACATAAAAAAATTGGCCTTGCTGTAGGCAATTTGAAATTGGTTCCATGGGTACACGGGCAGCAGTGGTCTGGTCAGTGGAGGTCTAGTGGAAGGAGTGACCGCAGACAGGCCTCAAAGGCCTAACATAAAAAAATTGGCCTTGCTGTAGGCAATTTGAAATTGGTTCCATGGGTTACACGGGCAGCAGTGGTCTGGTCAGTGGAGGTCTAGTGGAAGGAGTGACCGCAGACAGGCCTCAAAGGCCTAACATAAAATAATTGGCCTTGCTGTAGGCAATTTGAAATTGGTTCCATGGGTTACACGGGTAGCAGTGGTCTGGTCAGTGGAGGTCTAGTGGAAGGAGTGACCGCAGACAGGCCTCAAAGGCCTAACATAAAAAAATTGGCCGTGCTGTAGGCAATTTGAAATTGGTTCCATGG
The DNA here is from genome assembly GCF_032444005.1 of Ranitomeya imitator. NCBI lineage: Eukaryota > Metazoa > Chordata > Amphibia > Anura > Dendrobatidae > Ranitomeya > Ranitomeya imitator. Next base: position 1,110,436,916 of record NC_091282.1, read on the forward strand.
GTTACACGGGCAGCAGTGGTCTGGTCAGTGGAGGTCTAGTGGAAGGAGTGACCGCAGACAGGCCTCAAAGGCCTAACATAAAAAAATTGGCCTTGCTGTAGGCAGTTTGAAATTGGTTCCATGGGTTACACGGGCAGCAGTGGTCTGGTCAGTGGAGGTCTAGTGGAAGGAGTGACCGCAGACAGGCCTCAAAGGCCTAACATTAAAAAATTGGCCTTGCTGTAGGCAATTTGAAATTGGTTCCATGGGTTACACGGGCAGCAGTGGTCTGGTCAGTGGAGGTCTAGTGGAAGGAGTGACCGCAGACAGGCCTCAAAGGCCTAACATAAAAAAATTGGCCTTGCTGTAGGCAATTTGAAATTGGTTCCATGGGTTACACGGGCAGCAGTGGTCTGGTCAGTGGAGGTCTAGTGGAAGGAGTGACCGCAGACAGGCCTCAAAGGCCTAACATAAAAAAATTGGCCTTGCTGTAGGCAGTTTGAAATTGGTTCCATGGGTTACACGGGCAGCAGTGGTCTGGTCAGTGGAGGTCTAGTGGAAGGAGTGACCGCAGACAGGCCTCAAAGGCCTAACATAAAAAAATTGGCCTTGCTGTAGGCAATTTGAAATTGGTTCCATGGGTTACACGGGCAGCAGTGGTCTGGTCAGTGGAGGTCTAGTGGAAGGAGTGACCGCAGACAGGCCTCAAAGGCCTAACATAAAAAAATTGGCCTTGCTGTAGGCAATTTGAAATTGGTTCCATGGGTTACACGGGCAGCAGTGGTCTGGTCAGTGGAGGTCTAGTGGAAGGAGTGACCGCAGACAGGCCTCAAAGGCCTAACATAAAAAAATTGACCTTGCTGTAGGCAATTTGAAATTGGTTCCATGGGTTACACGGGCAGCAGTGGTCTGGTCAGTGGAGGTCTAGTGGAAGGAGTGACCGCAGACAGGCCTCAAAGGCCTAACATAAAAAAATTGGCCTTGCTGTAGGCAATTTGAAATTGGTTCCATGGGTTACACGGGCAGCAGTGGTCTGGTCAGTGGAGGTCTAGTGGAAGGAGTGACCGCAGACAGGCCTCAAAGGCCTAACATAAAAAAATTGGCCTTGCTGTAGGCAATTTGAAATTGGTTCCATGGGTTACACGGGCAGCAGTGGTCTGGTCAGTGTAGTCAGATTGTAATGAGTGTCTGCCAGTTAGTAGTCAAAAACAATACAGAAATGTGAATGTCTCTCATTTAAAACACAACGGAAACACTAAAGGGTGCAATCATTAGGTACAGGGGTGGGATCCTCTGCGTAGTTTCTGACCTACTAATTTGGCGCAAAGTATTTACTTGGGTAAATAGAGTTGATTATTTTGTTGCTAATATTAGTTCCAAGTTCTCATGTGGCATAATAATTTGCAATTTGCCTTTATAGCGAGGATCAAGGAGGCAGGCCAACCAGTAATCGTCATCGTTCATCATTTTTGTAATGCGTGTGTCCCTTTTGAGGATACGCAAGGCATAATCCGCCATGTGGGCCAAAGTTCCAGTTGTCAAATCTGCGGTTGTGCTTGGTTGAGGGGCAGTTGCAGGCAAATCGACGTCACTTGTGTCCCTCAAAAAAACAGAACCCGGCCTTGCCACGCCACCAATTTCCAGTGCCCCCGGGAAAGCTTCCTCATTAAAAATATACTCATCCCCATCATCCTCCTCGTCCTCCACCTCCTCTTCGCCCGCTACCTCGTCCTGTACACTGCCCTGACCAGACAATGGCTGACTGTCATCAAGGCTTTCCTCTTCCTCTGGTGCAGACGCCTGATCCTTAATGTGCGTCAAACTTTGCATCAGCAGACGCATTAGTGGGATGCTCATGCTTATTATGGCGTTGTCTGCACTAACCAGCCATGTGCATTCCTCAAAACACTGAAGGACTTGACACATGTCTTGTATCTTCGACCACTGCACACCCGACAACTCCATGTCTGCCATCCTACTGCCTGCCCGTGTATGTGTATCCTCCCACAAAAACATAACAGCCCGCCTCTGTTCGCACAGTCTCTGAAGCATGTGCAGTGTTGAGTTCCACCTTGTTGCAACGTCTATGATTAGGCGATGCTGGGGAAGGTTCAAAGACCGCTGATAGGTCTGCATACGGCTGGAGTGTACAGGCGAATGGTGGATATGTGCGCAAAGTCCATGCACTTTGAGGAGCAGGTCTGAGAAACCAGGATAAGTTTTCAATAAGCACTGCACCACCAGGTTTAAGGTGTGAGCCAGGCAAGGAATGTGTTTCAGTTGGGAAAGGGAGATGGCAGCCATGAAATTCCTTCCATTATCACTCACTACCTTGCCTGCCTCAAGATCTACTGTGCCCAGCCACGACTGCGTTTCTTGCTGCAAGAACTCGGACAGAACTTCCGCGGTGTGTCTGTTGTCGCCCAAACACTTCATAGCCAATACAGCCTGCTGACGCTTGCCAGTAGCTGCCCCATAATGGGACAACAGGTGTGCAACAGTGACAGCTGACGATGGAGTGGTTTCACGACTGTGGTCTGTGGAAGAGCTCTCGCTTCTGCAGGAGGACGAGGAGGAGGGGGTGCGAACGCCTACAGCCAACTGTTTCCTAGACCGTGGGCTAGGCACAACTGTCCCAAAATTGATGTCCCCTGTGGACCCTGCATCCACCACATTCACCCAGTGTGCCGTGATGGACAAGTAACATCCCTGGCCATGCCTACTGGTCCATGCATCTGTAGTCAGGTGCATCTTTGTACTCACAGATTGCCTGAGTGCATGGACGATGCGCTGTTTAACATGCTGGTGCAGGGCTGGGATGGCTTTTCTGGAAAAGTGTCGACTGGGTAGCTCGTAGCGTCGTTCAGCGTACTCCATCAGGGCTTTGAAAGCTTTGCTTTCAACTAACCGGTAGGGCATCATCTCTAACGAGATTAGTCTAGCTATGTGGGCGTTCAAACCCTGTGTACGCGGATGCGAGGATAAGTACTTCCTTTTTCTAACTAGAGTCTCATGTAGGGTGAGCTGGACTGGAGAGCTGGAGATCGTGGAACTAGCGGGTGTGCCGGTGGACATGGCAGACTGAGAGACGGTTGGAGACGGTATTGTTTCCGCCGGTGCCCTAGATGCAGTATTACCTCCAACGAAACTGGTGATTCCCTGACCCTGACTGCTTTGGGCTGGCAAAGAAACCTGCACAGATACTGCCGGTGGTGAAGAAAATGGTGGCCTTACAGTGACGGAAGGGATGTTGCGTTACTGAGTGGCTTCATTGGCCGAGTGTGCTACAACCTTAAGGGACGTTTGGTAGTTAGTCCAGGCTTGCAAATGCATGGTGGTTAAATGTCTATGCATGCAACTTGTATTGAGATTTTTCAGATTCTGACCTCTGCTTAAGCTAGTTGAACATTTTTGACAGATGACTTTGCGCTGATCAATTGGATGTTGTTTAAAAAAATGCCAGACTGCACTCTTCCTAGCATCGGATCCCTTTTCAGGAATTGCTGACTGAGCTTTTACCGGATGGACACGCTGTCCTCCAACATTTTTTTGCTTTGCCACGCGTTTTGGGCAAGATACGGGCCCGGCAGATGGAACCTGTTGCGATGTTGATGCCTGCTGCGGCCCCTCCTCCTCCGCTTCAGAACTACTGCCGCCTGCACCCTGTTCCCCCAATGGCTTCCAATCGGGGTCGACAACTGGGTCATCTATAACCTCCTCTTCTAGCTCGTGTGCAACTTCGTCTGTGTCACCGTGTAGGTCGGCGGTATAGCGTTCGTGACGGGGCAACATAGTCTCATCAGGGTCTGATTCTGGATCAGTACCCTGAGAGGGCAATGTTGTGGTCTGAGTCAAAGGACCAGCATAGTAGTCTGGCTGTGGCTGTGCATCAGTGCACTCCATGTCAGAATCTACTTGTAATGGGCATGGCCTGTTAACTGTTTCACTTTCTAAGCCAGGGACGGTATGTGTAAAGAGCTCCATGGAGTAACCTGTTGTGTCGCCTGCTGCATCCTTCTCTCTTGTTGTTGTTTTTGCTGAAGAGGACAAGGAAGCGACTTGTCCCTGACCGTGAACATCCACTAACGACGCGGTGTTTTTAGATTTGCCAGTTTCAGAAGAGGAGGCAAAAGAGCTAGAGGCTGAGTCAGCAAGGTAAGCCAAAACTTGCTGTTGCTGCTCCGGCTTTAAAAGCGGTTTTCCAACTCCCAGAAAAGGGAGTGTTCGAGGCCTTGTGTAGCCAGACGACGAACCTGGCTCCACAGCTCCAGACTTAGGTGGAATAATTTTTTTCCAACGACCACCTGATGCTCCACTACCACTACCATCATTACCAGCTGACAATGAACGCCCACGGCCACGACCTCTTCCACCAGACTTCCTCATTGTTTTACAAACTTAACCAAAGTAACTTTATTTGTTGCTGTCAGACAACTTACACGGTGAGCTATAACTTCAGTATGATTTTGATATCGCTTTACAGGTTGGTGAAACCGCAAGGAAAATCAGGCACAATGTTACACACTCTGTTTTCTGTGGCACAAAATCAGAGAGATGCCACAAACGCAGGACTGTCACTCAAGCAAAAATGTCAATATTAATCTCCCACTTTTTTTTTTTTTTTTTAAGGAGACTTTAGAAAAAAAATTAAATAAAATGATTTATTCAGGAAGAATTTAGAAACCAAATAAAATAAAATGATTTTTCAGGGACAATTTAGAAACCAAATAAAAAAAAAATTTAGGCTTTCTATGGCCCACTGAGTGAGAGATGGCACCCACAGGAGTCAGGAGTGGCACACAAGCCCAGAGGCCAATATTTTTCTCCCACTGATTGATGTGATTTTTTTTCAGGTAGATTTTAGAACCCAAATCAAGCAAAAAAAAAAAATATAGGCTCTCTATGGCCCACTGAGTGAAAGATGGCACCCTCAGGAGTCAGGAGTGGCACACAAGCCCAGAGGCCAATATTTTTCTCCCACTGATTGATGTGATTTTTTTTCAGGTAGATTTTAGAACCCAAATCAAGCAAAAAAAAATATAGGCTTTCTATGGCCCACTGAGTGAGAGATGGCACCCACAGGAGTCAGGAGTGGCACACAAGCCCAGAGGCCAATATTTTTCTCCCACTGATTGATGTGATTTTTTTCAGGTAGATTTTAGAACCCAAATCAACCAAAAAAAAAAAATATAGGCTTTCTATGGCCCACTGAGTGAGAGATGGCACCCACAGGAGTCAGGAGTGGCACACAAGCCCAGAGGCCAATATTTTCCTCCCACTGATTGATGTGATTTTTTTTCAGGTAGATTTTAGAACCCAAATCAAGCAAAAAAAAAATATAGGCTTTCTATGGCCCACTGAGTGAGAGATGGCACCCACAGGAGTCAGGAGTGGCACACAAGCCCAGAGGCCAATATTTTTCTCCCACTGATTGATGTGATTTTTTTTCAGGTAGATTTTAGAACCCAAATCAAGCAAAAAGAAAAAATATAGGCTTTCTATGGCCCACTGAGTGAGAGATGGCACCCACAGGAGTCAGGAGTGGCACACAAGCCCAGAGGCCAATATTTTTCTCCCACTGATTGATGTGATTTTTTTTCAGGTAGATTTTAGAACCCAAATCAAGCAAAAAAAAAAATAGGCTTTCTATGGCCCACTGAGTGAGAGATGGCACCCACAGGAGTCAGGAGTGGCACACAAGCCCAGAGGCCAATATTTTTCTCCCACTGATTGATGTGATTTTTTTCAGGTAGATTTTAGAACCCAAATCAAGCAAAAAAAAATATAGGCTTTCTATGGCCCACTGAGTGAGAGATGGCACCCACAGGAGTCAGGAGTGGCACACAAGCCCAGAGGCCAATATTTTTCTCCCACTGATTGATGTGATTTTTTTTCAGGTAGATTTTAGAACCCAAATCAAGCAAAAAAAAAATATAGGCTTTCTATGGCCCACTGAGTGAGAGATGGCACCCACAGGAGTCAGGAGTGGCACAAAAGCCCAGAGGCCAATATTTTTCTCCCACTGATTGATGTGATTTTTTTCCAGGTAGATTTTAGAACCCAAATCAAGCAAAAAAAAAAATATAGGCTTTCTATGGCCCACTGAGTGAGAGATGGCACCCACAGGAGTCAGGAGTGGCACACAAGCCCAGAGGCCAATATTTTTCTCCCACTGATTGATGTGATTTTTTTCAGGTAGATTTTAGAACCCAAATCAAGCAAAACAAAAAATATAGGCTTTCTATGGCCCACTGAGTGAGAGATGGCACCCACAGGAGTCAGGAGTGGCACACAAGCCCAGAGGCCAATATTTTTCTCCCACTGATTGATGTGATTTTTTTCAGGTGGATTTTAGAACCCAAATCAAGCAAAAAAAAAAAATATAGGCTTTCTATGGCCCACTGAGTGAGAGATGGCACCCACAGGAGTCAGGAGTGGCACACAAGCCCAGAGGCCAATATTTTTCTCCCACTGATTGATGTGATTTTTTTTCAGGTAGATTTTAGAACCCAAATCAAGCAAAAAAAAATATAGGCTTTCTATGTCCCACTGAGTGAGAGATGGCACCCACAGGAGTCAGGAGTGGCACACAAGCCCAGAGGCCAATATTTTTCTCCCACTGATTGATGTGATTTTTTTCAGGTAGATTTTAGAACCCAAATCAAGCAAAAAAAAAAATATAGGCTTTCTATGGCCCACTGAGTGAGAGATGGCACCCACAGGAGTCAGGAGTGGCACACAAGCCCAGAGGCCAATATTTTTCTCCCACTGATTGATGTGATTTTTTTCAGGTAGATTTTAGAACCCAAATCAAGCAAAAAAAAAAAATATAGGCTTTCTATGGCCCACTGAGTGAGAGATGGCACCCACAGGAGTCAGGAGTGGCACACAAGCCCAGAGGCCAATATTTTTCTCCCACTGATTGATGTGATTTTTTTCAGGTAGATTTTAGAACCCAAATCAAGCAAAAAAAAAAAATAGGCTTTCTATGGCCCACTGAGTGAGAGATGGCACCCACAGGAGTCAGGAGTGGCACACAAGCCCAGAGGCCAATATTTTTCTCCCAATGATTGATGTGATTTTTTCAGGTAGATTTTAGTACCCAAATCAAGCAACAAAAAAAATATAGGCTTTCTATGGCCCACTGAGTGAGAGATGGCATACACAGGGATGGCACTCTAGCAGAAATGCCAATCTTAATCTCCCACAAAAAAAAAAAAGGGACTGTCCCACAATTACTATCTCCCTGAAGTAATCTCAGCCAGGTATGGCAGGCAGCAATAAGGAGTGGACTGATGCACAAATGAAATAAAAAGTGTGGACAAACAAAAAAGATAGCTGTGCAGAAAGGAAGGAACAAGAGGATTTTTGCTTTGAAAAAAGCAGTTGGTTTGCACAGCGGCGGACACACAGCAATGCAGCTATCAGGGAGCCTTCTAGGGCAGCCCAATGAGCTACAGCGCTGAGGAAAAAAAAAAAAATGTAGCCTCCACTGTCCCTGCAAACCGAAGGTGGTGTTGGACAGTGGAAATCGCTACAGCACAAGCGGTTTTGTGGTTAATGGACCCTGCCTAACACTATCCCTGCTTCTGAAGAAGCGGCAGCAACCTCTCCCTAAGCTCAGATCAGCAGCAGTAAGATGGCGGTCGGCGGGAACGCCCCTTTATAGCCCCTGTGACGCCGCAGACAGCAAACCAATCACTGCAATGCCCTTCTCTAAGATGGTGGGGACCAGGACCTATGTCATCACGCTGCCCACACTCTGCGTTCACCTTCATTGGCTGAGAAATGGCGCTTTTCGCGTCATTGAAACGCGACTTTGGCGCGAAAGTCGCGTACCGCATGGCCGACCCCGCACAGGGGTCGGGTCGGGTCGGGTTTCATGAAACTCGACTTTGCCAAAAGTCGGCGACTTTTGAAAATGAACGACCCGTTTCGCTCAACCCTAGTATTGAGCATTCCGATACCGCAAGTATCGGGTATCGGCCGATACTTGCGGTATCGGAATTCCGATACCGAGATCCGATACTTTTGTGGTATCGGGTATCGGTATCGGATCCATAGTGAGGTGTAAAATAAAGAATTAAAATAAAAAATATTGATATATTCACCTCTCCGGCGGCCCCTGGACATCACCGCGGGTAACCGGCAGGCTTCTTTGTTTAAAATGAGCGCTTTTAGGACCTGAGGAATGACGTTGCGGCTTCTGATTTGTCGCATGCCGCCCATTTGACCGCCACGCGACCAATCAGAAGCCGCGACGTCATTCCTCAGGTCCTAAATTCCTAAAATGAGGAGTTTAGTGCCTGAGAATGACGTCTCGGCTTCTGATTGGTCGCGTGCTGCCCATGTGACCGCCACGCGACCAATCAGAAGCCGCGACATCATTCTCAGGCACTAAACGCGCTCATTTTAAACAAAGAAGCCCGCCGGTTACCCGCGGTGATGTCCAGGGGCCGCCGGAGAGGTGAATATATCAATATTTTTTATTTTAATTCTTTATTTTACACATTAATATGGATCCCAGGGACTGAAGGAGAGTTTCCTCTCCTTCAGACCCTGGGAACAATCAGGATACCTTCCGATACTTGGTGTGCCATTGACTTGTATTGGTATCGGATATCGGTATCGGCGATATCCGATACTTTTCGGGTATCGGCCAATACTATCCGATACCGATACTTTCAAGTATCGGACGGTAACGCTCAACACTAGTCCCTAGTAAACCCGTGCTGATACTGGGTCATGAGGTTATTCCTCTTCAGATACTCCAGTATAGCATCCCTTAGAATGCCCTCCAGGATTTTACCCACAGTAGAGGTTAAGATTACTGGCCTATAATTACCGAGTTCAGTTTTTGTCCCCTTTTTGAATATTGGCACCACATTTGCTATACGCCAGTCCTGTGGTATAGACCCTGTTATTATGGACTCTTTAAAGATTTAAAATAATGGTCTATCAATGACTGTACTTAATTCCTGCAGTACTCGGGGGTGTATCCCATCCTGGCCCGGAGATTTGTCAATTTTAGTGATTTTTAGAGGCCGCCATACTTCCTGCTGGGTTAAGCAGGTGACACTTAATGTGGAATTTTTGTTATCACTGATCATATTGTCTGCCATGGAATTTTCTTGTGTAAAAACTGATGAAAAAAAGTCATTTAGCATATTGGCTTTTCCCTCATCCTCATCCACCATTTCACCCAGACTATTTTTAAGGGGGCCAACACTATCATTTGTTAGTTTCTTACTATTCACGTAGTTAATAGTAATGTCACAGGTGGAATCAATTTAAAGGGCTATTTATTTTTGCCTATAAACTAAGACCATTCCAGTCTTGATATAATTCTGTGAAATGGCTAAAGGATTTGGCTTTGTGCAGGCATATTTCATTTTTAGCAAAATTATTACCTTTCATTTCAAAATATGGACTTGTCAAGTCATTAAAAAATAATATTCACAATTGTAAAAAAAAATAAAAAAATTCCTAAATAAAGAAAAAAATATTGTTCCAATAAATTTACTTCTTTATCTAAATAAAAAAAACAATAAAAGTGCACATATTTAGTAACGCCGCGTCCGTAATGACCCGACCTATAAAACTGTCCTACTATTTAACCCCTCAGTGAACACCGTAAGCAAAAAAATAAAAAATGAGGCAAAAATCGACCCTTTCTTATCATACCTCCAACAAAAAAGTGGAATAACACGCGATCAAAAAGACGGATATAAATAACCATAGTACCGCTGAAAACGTCATCTTATCCCGCGAAAAATGAGCTGCAATACAGCATCATCAACAAAAAAATAAAAAAGTTATAGTCCTCAGAATAAGGAGATGCAAAAATAACTTTTGGGGACCAATTTCTCCTGTTACCCTTGGGAAAATGCAGAACCGGGGGCTAAAAAATATTTTTTGTGGAAAAAAAAGATTTTTTATTTTCACGGCTCTGTGTTATAAACTGTAGTGAAACACTTGGGGATTCAAAGCTCTTGCAACACATCCAGATTAGTTCCTTCGGGGGTCTAGTTTCCAATATGGGGTCACTTGTGGGGGGTTCCTACTGTTTAGGCACATCAGGGGCTCTGCAAACGCAATGTGATTCCTGCAGACCATTCTATCTAAATCTGCATTCCAAATGGAGCTCCTTCCCTTCCGAGCTCTGCTGTTATGACCTGGTGGTTAGGACAATAATGGACCTGGTGGTTAAGAGCACACGGAAAGACCTGATAGTTACAATAATACAGGACCAGCTCTGGGACGTGGGAACTCTGCTGACCGCAATCCCTAATCCTATCACATACACTAGAAATAGCCGTGGATTGCTCCTAACGCTCCCTATGCAACTCGACACAGCCTAAGAACTAGCTAGCCCTAAAGATGAAAAATAAAGCCTACCTTGCCTCAGAGAAATTCCCCAAAGGAAAAGGCAGCCCCCCACATATAATGACTGTGAGTTAAGATGAAAATCACAAACACAGAGATGAAATAGATTTAGCAAAGAGAGGCCAGACTTACTGTACAGACCGAGGATAGAAAAGGTAACTTTGCGATCAGCACAAAAACCTACAAAAGACCACGCAGAGGGCGCAAAAAGACCCTCCGCACCAACTCACGGTGCGGAGGCGCCCCTCTGCTTCCCAGAGCTTCCAGCAAGCAAGACAAAAATCAAAATAGCAAGCTGGACAGAAAAATAGCAAACAAGAGAAAAACAAGCAGGAACTTAGCTTCTGGGGATTTATTATGATGGAATATAGGCTGAACTGGATGGACAAATGTCTTTTTTCGGCCTTACTAACTATGTTACTATGTTACTATGTTACTATGCTGGAAAAGACAGGTCACCAGAACGATCCAGGAGCGAACTAGACCAATACTAGAACATTGATAGGTGGCAAGGAGCAATGATCTAAGTGGAGTTAAATAGAGCAGCCAGCTAACGAATTAACCTCGTAACCTGTGGAAGGAAACTCAGAAGCCGCAGCCCCACTCACAACCACCAGAGGAAGCCCATGGACAGAACCAGCCGAAGTACCATTCATGACCACAGGAGGGAGCTTGACAACAGAATTCACAACAGTACCCCCCCTTGAGGAGGGGTCACCGAACCCTCACCAGAGCCCCCAGGCCGACCAGGACGAGCCAAATGAAAGGCACGAACCAGATCGGCAGCATGAACATCAGAGGCAAAGACCCAGGAATTATCTTCCTGACCATAACCCTTCCACTTGACCAGGTACTGGAGTTCCATCTCAAAATATGAGAATCCAAAATCTTCTCCACCACATACTCCAACTCCCCCTCAACCAACACCGGGGCAGGAGGATCAACGGATGGAACCACAGGCGTCACGTATCTCCGCAACAACGACCTATGGAACACATTATGGATGGCAAAAGAAGCTGGAAGGGTCAAACGAAATGACACAGGATTGAGAACCTCAGAAATCTTATACGGACCAATGAAACGAGGCTTAAACTTAGGAGAGGAAACCTTCATAGGAACATAACGAGACAACAACCAAACCAAATCCCCAACACGAAGTCGGGGACCCACACAGCGCCGGCGGTTAGCAAAACGTTGAGCCTTCTCCTGGGACAATGTCAAATTGTCCACCACATGAGTCCAAATCTGCTGCAACCTATCCACCACAGTATCTACACCAGGAAAGTCCGAAGACTCAACCTGCCCTGAAGAGAAACGAGGATGGAAACCAGAATTGCAGAAAAACGGCGAAACCAAAGTAGCTGAGCTGGCCCGATTATTAAGGGCGAACTCAGCCAAAGGCAAAAAGGACACCCAATCATCCTGATCAGCAGAAACAAAGCATCTCAGATATGTTTCCAAAGTCTGATTAGTTCGTTCGGTTTGGCCATTTGTCTGAGGATGGAATGCCGAGGAAAAAGACAAATGAATGCCCATCCTAGCACAAAAGGATCGCCAAAACCTCAAAACAAACTGGGAACCTCTGTCCGAAACGATGTTCTCCGGAATGCCATGTAAACGAACCACATGCTGGAAAAACAATGGCACCAAATCAGAGGAGGAAGGCAATTTAGACAAGGGTACCAAATGGACCATCTTAGAGAAGCGATCACAAACCACCCAAATGACCGACATCTTTTGAGAGACAGGGAGATCCGAAATAAAATCCATAGAAATATGCGTCCAGGGCCTCTTCGGGACCGGCAAGGGCAAAAGCAACCCACTGGCACGAGAACAGCAGGGCTTAGCCCGAGCACAAGTCCCACAGGACTGCACAAAAGAACGCACATCCCGTGACAAAGATGGCCACCAAAAGGATCTAGCCACCAAATCTCTGGTACCAAAGATTCCAGGATGACCAGCCAACACCGAACAATGAACCTCAGAGATAACGCTACTAGTCCATTTATCAGGGACAAACAGTTTCTCCGCTGGGCAACGGTCAGGTCTATCAGCCTGAAATTTTTGCAGCACCCGCCGCAAATCAGGGGAGATGGCAGATAAAATTACCCCCTCTCTGAGAATACCCGCCGGCTCAGGAACACCCGGAGAGTCGGGCACAATACTCCTTGACAGGGCATCAGCCTTCACATTCTTAGAGCCCGGAAGGTACGAAACCACAAAATCAAAACTGGGAGAAAAATAGCGACCAACGAGCCTGTCTAGGATTCAACCGTTTGGCAGACTCGAGATAAGTTAAATTCTTGTGATCCGTCAAGACCACCACGCGATGTTTGGCTCCTTCAAGCCAATGACGCCACTCATCGAATGCCCACTTCATGGCCAACAACTCTCGATTGCCAACATCATAATTGCGCTCAGCAGGCGAAAACTTTCTAGAAAAGAAGGCACATGGTTTCATCACCGAGCCATCAGAACTTTTTTGCGACAAAACAGCCCCTGCTCGAATCTCAGAAGCATCAACCTCGACCTAAAACGGGAGCGAAACATCTGGCTGGCACAACACAGGGGCAGAAGAAAAACAACGCTTCAACTCCTGAAAAGCTTCCACAGCCGCAGAAGACCAATTGACCACATCAGCACCCTTCTTGGTCAAATCAGTCAACGGTTTAGCAACACTAGAAAAATTACTGATGAAGCGACGATAAAAATTAGCAAAGCCCAGGAACTTTTGCAGACTCTTCACAGATGTTGGCTGAGTCCAATCATAAATTGTTAGGGTTGGCAGAACGCACCAAATATATAGTTTATTAGATGGAATTGGTGCGTTCGCCACCCGGGATCCACCGTGCAAGGAAAGTACCTGCTGCTAAGTAAGACGGACTATATGGCGGTACTATAAGTATACATACAAGGGTTAACTTCACCTTGCGTGAATGAAGCGATCCTGTTGCGTCACAGGACCGCGGTACCGCACATAGAGCGCGAGCAATAAGTCAGCGAACACAACCCCAACTAGGATTGAAGTCCGATTAGACCACTGCTGGCACAACACCGCAACTGGGTGTGTAAGAAAACTATAGAAATAGTAAATAAAGGCACGAGAGTGCGTGCGGTGCCACACAAACGGACGCCGCTAACCACCCAGGCTTGGGTAAGGAAAGCGCACGGCGCCGTACAGGCGGTCACAGAAACTAGACGCTGTTATGTGTGTTTTGTGCTGATGGCTAGTCGGGCGCTAGATAGCTACCATCATCCGCAAACAGTCAACAACACTAGGGAGGGATATTTAGGAGCATTCATCCTTCGACATACATCCATCTACACACACACATATTTTCAAGACAATTCTAGCGCATGGCCGTGCGGTCATGCGCAGTTTATATAGTTGCAGCACAGGAAGCTGCTACTGAAGTTTTTGCCCTTTCAGGACCTTCCAGAAGGACCAATGGAAAGTGCTGCAGTACCTGAGCATGTTTTGCCCTTTCAGGACCTTCCAGGAGGACCAATGGAATGTACTGCAGCACCTGAGCATGTGAGCTAACATGTGGCCCTCGACCTCCAATGGGAGACCCTGCCCTGGGCATGCTCAGTGTGAGTAAACAAGGACTTAGTCCCAGAGAGGCTCGCTCGCCGCAGATCAGTGCAGGGTACCATAGGAAAGCCAGAAAAGGCAGTAGTGACCCTATGCACCGAATCAGCCTCAGCGAGACGCTGGGAGCGACGTCTCCACTGAGCAGAGCCCACTGCGGCCGATACCGAATGGGAGACCGCAGCAGACACGGATCGAGATTCCCCCTGTGCAGCAGAGGAAACTCGACTCCTAACATAAATAGCCTGGACTTTAACAGGGTCCATCTCGATAGTAGAAGGGGAAAAAATGAAACCCAAAAATGAAACCTTCTGAACTCCAAAGAGACACTTAGACCCCATCACAAACAAAGAATTTGCACGAAGGACCTGGAACACCATTCTGACCTGCTTCACATGAGACTCCCAATCATCCGAAAAGACCAAAATATCATCCAAATATACAATCAGGAATTTATCCAGGTACTCTCGGAAGATGTCATGCATAAAGGACTGAAATACTGATGGAGCATTGGAAAGCCCGAATGGCATAACCAGGTACTCAAAATGGCCCTCGGGCGTATTAAATGCTGTTTTCCATTCATCGCCCTCTTTAATACGCCCAAGATTATACGCCCCTCGAAGATCTATCTTGGTGAACCAATTAGCCCCTTTAATACGAGCAAACAAATCAGACAGCAGCGGCAAAGGATACTGAAACCTGACTGTAATTTTATTAAGAAGGCGGTAATCAATACAAGGTCTCAAAGAACCATCCTTCTTGGCCACAAAAAAGAACCCTGCTCCTAACGGTGATGACGATGGGCGAATATGACCTTTCTCCAAGGATTCCTTTATATAACTCCGCAATAGTGGCGTGTTCTGGCACAGATAAATTGAACAGTCGGCCCTTAGGAAACTTACTACCAGGAATCAAATTAATAGCACAATCGCAATCCCTATGAGGAGGTAGGGCACTGCATTTGGGCTCTTCAAATACATCCCGGTAATCCGACAAAAACTCCGGGACTTCAGAAGGAGTGGACGATGAAATTGACAAAAATGGAACATCACCATGTACCCCCTGACAACCCCAGCTGGACACAGACATAGATTTCCAATCCAATACTGGATTATGGACCTGTAGCCATGGCAACCCCAAAACGACCACATCATGCAGATTATGCAACACCAAAAAGCGAATATCCTCCTGATGTGCAGGAGCCATGCACATGGTCAATTGGGTCCAGTACTGAGGCTTATTCTTGGCCAAAGGCGTAGCATCAATTCCTCTCAATGGAATAGGATACTGCAAGGGCTCCAAGAAAAAAACACAGCGCCTGGCAAACTCCAAGTCCATCAAATTCAGGGCAGCGCCTGAATCCACAAATGCCATTACAGAATAGGACGACAGAGAGCAAATCAGAGTAACGGACAAAAGAAATTTCGACTGTACCGTACCAATGGTGGCAGACCTAGCGAACCGCTGAGTGCGCTTAGGACAATCGGAGATAGCATGAGTGGAATCACCACAGTAAAAACACACCCCATTCCGACGTCTGTGTTCTTGCCGTTCAGCTCTGGTCAAATTCCTATCACATTGCATAGGCTCAGGTCTATGCTCAGATAATACCGCCAAATGGTGCACAGCTTTACGCTCACGCAGGCGTCGATCGATCTGAATGGCCAAGGACATAGACTCATTCAGACCAGCAGGCATGGGAAATCCCACCATGACATCCTTAAGGGCTTCAGAGAGACCCTTTCTGAAAATTGCTGCCAGGGCACATTCATTCCACTGAGTGAGTACAGACCACTTCCTAAACTTCTAACAATATATCTCTACCTCATCCTGACCCTGACACAGAGCCAGCAAGATTTTCTCTGCCTGATCCACTGAATTTGGTTCATCATAAAGCAATCCAAGCGCCAGAAAAAACGCATCAACATCACGCAATGCCGGATCTCCTGGCGCAAGGGCAAATGCCCAGTCTTGAGGGTCGCCACGTAACAAAGAAATAATGATTTTCACTTGTTAAACAGGGTCACCTGAGGAGCGAGGTTTCAAAGCAAGAAACAATTTACAATTATTTTTGAAATTCAGAAACTTAGATCTATCCCCAAAAAACAAATCAGGAATTGGAATCCTAGGCTCTGACATCGGATTCTGAACCCCAAAATCTTGAATGTTTTGCACCCTTGCAGTGAGATTATCCATCCAGGAGGACAGACCTTGAATGTCCATATCTACACCTGTATCCTGAACCACCCAGAGGTCTAGGGGAAAAGAAAGGCAAAACACAGTGCAAAGAAAAAAAAATGTTCTCAGAACTTCTCTTATCCCTCTTTTGAGATGCATTAATACTTTGGGCCACCTGTACTGTTATGACCTGGTGGTTAGGACAATAATGGACCTGGTGGTTAAGAGCACACGGAAAGACCTGATAGTTACAATAATACAGGACCAGCTCTGGGACGTGGGAACTCTGCTGACCGCAATCCCTAATCCTATCACACACACTAGAAATAGCCATGGATTGCTCCTAACGCTCCCTATGCAACTCGACAGCCTAAGAACTAGCTAGCCCTAAAGATAGAAAACTAAAGCCTACCTTGCCTCAGAGAAATTCCCCAAAGGAAAAGGCAGCCCCCCACATACAGGTCCTTCTCAAAAAATTAGCATATAGTGTTAAATTTCATTATTTACCATAATGTAATGATTACAATTAAACTTTCATATATTATAGATTCATTATCTACCAACTGAAATTTGTCAGGTCTTTTATTGTTTTAATACTGATGATTTTGGCATACAACTCCTGATAACCCAAAAAACCTGTCTCAATAAATTAGCATATTTCACCCATCCAATCAAATAAAAGTGTTTTTTAATAACAAACAAAAAAACCAACAAATAATAATGTTCAGTTATGCACTCAATACTTGGTCGGGAATCCTTTGGCAGAAATGACTGCTTCAATGCGGCGTGGCATGGAGGCAATCAGCCTGTGACACTGCTGAGATGTTATGGAGGCCCAGGATGCTTCAATAGCGGCCTTAAGCTCATCCAGAGTGTTGGGTCTTGCGTCTCTCAACTTTCCCTTCACAATATCCCACAGATTCTCTATGGGGTTCAGGTCAGGAGAGTTGGCAGGCCAATTGAGCACAGTAATACCATGGTCAGTAAACCATTTACCAGTGGTTTTGGCACTGTGAGCAGGTGCCAGGTCGTGCTGAAAAATGAAATCTTCATCTCCATAAAGCATTTCAGCCGATGGAAGCATGAAGTGCTCCAAAATCTCCTGATAGCTAGCTGCATTGACCCTGCCCTTGATGAAACACAGTGGACCAACACCAGCAGCTGACATGGCACCCCACACCATCACTGACTGTGGGTACTTGACACTGGACTTCAGGCATTTTGGCATTTCCTTCTCCCCAGTCTTCCTCCAGACTCTGGCACCTTGATTTCCGAATGACATGCAAAATTTGCTTTCATCAGAAAAAAGTACTTGGGACCACTTAGCAACAGTCCAGTGCTGCTTCTCTGTAGCCCAGGTCAGGCTCCTCTGCCGCTGTTTATGGTTCAAAAGTGGCTTTACCTGGGGAATGCGGCACCTGTAGCCCATTTCCTGCACACGCCTGTGCACGGTGGCTCTGGATGTTTCCACACCAGACTCAGTCCACTGCTTCCTCAGGTTCCCCAAGGTCTGGAATCGGTCCTTCTCCACAATCTTCCTCAGGGTCCGGTCTCCTCTTCTTGTTGTACAGCGTTTTCTGCCACATTGTTTCCTTCCAACAGACTTACCATTGAGGTGCCTTGATACAGCACTCTGGGAACAGCCTATTTGTTGAGAAATTTCTTTCTGGGTCTTACCCTCTTGCTTGAGGGTGTCAATGATGGCCTTCTTGACATCTGTCAGGTCGCTAGTCTTATCCATGATGGGGGTTTTGAGTAATGAACCAGGCAGGGAGTTTATAAAAGCCTCAGGTATCTTTTGCATGTGTTTAGAGTTAATTAGTTGATTCAGAAGATTAGGGTAATAGGTCGTTTAGAGAACCTTTTCTTGATATGCTAATTTATTGAGACAGGTTTTTTGGGTTATCAGGAGTTGTATGCCAAAATCATCAGTATTAAAACAATAAAAGACCTGACAAATTTCAGTTGGCGGATAATGAATCTATAATATATGAAAGTTTAATTGTAATCATTACATTATGGTAAATAATGAAATTTAACACTATATGCTAATTTTTTGAGAAGGACCTGTATAATGACTGTGAGTTAGGATGAAAATCACAAACACAGAGATGAAATAGATTTAGCAAAGAGAGGCCAGACTTACTGAACAGACCGAGGATAGGAAAGGTAACTTTGCGATCAGCACAAAAACCTACAAAAGACCACGCAGAGGGCGCAAAAAGACCCTCTGCACCGACTCACGGTGCGGAGGCGCTCCTCTGCTTCCCAGAGCTTCCAGCAAGCAAGACAAAATAGCAAGCTGGACAGAAAAATAGCAAACAAGAGAAAAACAAGCAGGAACTTAGCTTCTGCTGGAGAAGACAGGTCACCAGAACGATCCAGGAGCGAACTAGACCAATACTAGAACATTGACAGGTGGCAAGGAGCAATGATCTAAGTGGAGTTAAATAGAGCAGCCAGCTAACGAATTAACCTCGTCACCTGTGGAAGGAAACTCAGAAGCCGCAGCCCCACTCACAACCACCAGAGGAAGCCCATGGACAGAACCAGCCGAAGTACCATTCATGACCACAGGAGGGAGCTTGACAACAGAATTCACAACACTCTGCCATGCGCCCAAACAGTGGTTCCTCCCAACATATGGGTTATCAGTGTACTCAGGACAAATTGGAAAACAACTTTTGGTGTCCAATTTCTCCTGTTACCCTTGGGAAAATACAAAACTGGGGGCTAAAATTAATTTTTGTGGAAAAAAACAATTTTTATTTTCACTGCTCTGCGTTATAAACTGTAATGAAACACTTGGAGGTTCAAAGTTTTCACAACACATCTAACTAAGTTCCTTAGGGGGTCTTCTTTCCAAAATGGTGTCACTTGTGGGGGGTTTCAATGTTTAGGCACATCAGGGGCTCTCCAAACGCAACATGGTGTCCTATCTCAATTCCAGTCAATTTTGCATTGAAAATTCAAACGGTGCTCCTTCCCTTGCGAGCTCTGCCATGCGCCCAAACAGTGGTTTACTTCCACATATGGGGTAACAGCATACTCAGGACAAATTTTGCAACAAGTTTTGTGGCCTAATTTCTTCTGTTACCCTTGGGAAAATAAAAAATTGTGGGCGAAAAGATCATTTTTGTGAAAACATATGATTTTTTTTTTTAACGGCTCTACATTATAAACTTCTGTGAAACAGTTGTGTCAAAGTGCTCACCATACATCTAGATAAGTTCCTTAGGGGGTCTACTTTCCAAAATTGTGTCACTTGTGGGGGGTTTCAATGTTTAGGCACATCAGGGGCTCTGCAAACGCAATGTGACGCCTGCAGACCATTCTATGTAAATCTGCATTCCAAACGGAGCTCCTTCCCTTCCAAGCTCTGCCATACGCCAAAACAGTGGTTTACCCCCACATATGGGGTATCAGCGTACACAGGACAAATTTTTCAACAACTTTTGGGGTCCAATGTCTCCTGTTACCCTTGGTAAAATAAAACGTTTTGGAGCTGAATTAATTTTTTTGTGAAAAAATGTTAAATGTTCATTTTTTTTAAACTTTCCAAAAATTCCTGTGAAACACCTGAAGGGTTAATAAACTTCTTGAATGTGGTTTTCAGCACCTTGAGATGTTCAGTTTTTAAAATGGTGTCACACTTGGGTATTTTCTATCATCCTCTCTCTCTTCTCTAGTATTAGCTATCCCTCCTAGCTTTGTGTCATCAGCAAATTTAATCAGGGTACCCTCAATTCCTTCATCTAAATCATTGATAAAGATTTTGATAAAGACATCTTTATCAATGATTTAGATGAAGGAATTGAGGGTACACTGATTAAACTTGCTAAAGACAAAATCATTTATAAAGATTATTCTTCATGGGCCTAGACCTACAAAATGAACTAGGGGTTAGGGGTAGGAATGAGCGAACTCAAAGGATTTCTTTGGCTTCAGCTGAACTTCAGTCAAAAATTTGGTGCGGGTACCAGATCTTGACCTGAACTTGAGCTCAGAGCCAAACTCTTTACATTTAAGTCAATGGGGACCCGAACATTGACTGTAAAATTATCATAGTAAGGGCTAGGGGGTGCCAAAGGAAGCAAAATGCAGGTAAGAGCAGGACAATTGCCCTGCAAACAAATGTGGAAAGGAAAATGACTTTAATATGTTTTTATTAAATGTTAATTTATCTTGAACTAGCAGGTGGAGATTCAAGTGGAGGAGAGGAGCAGTTACTTGCTTGTGTAGTTAACTGTATCTGTTAATAAGTTAATAAATAAATGAAAAAAATTACATGGGGTCACCTGTATTTTAACAATTAGCCAAGGGAAAGCATACAGCTGTGAGCTGGTCTTATGCTGGTGAAGGGGCCAATACCCATGGGTCTTCCCAGCCTCAATCTTCCAGTGCATGGAGCGTAG
This sequence comes from Ranitomeya imitator, assembly GCF_032444005.1. NCBI lineage: Eukaryota > Metazoa > Chordata > Amphibia > Anura > Dendrobatidae > Ranitomeya > Ranitomeya imitator. The sequence goes on from NC_091282.1 coordinate 1,110,457,466, forward strand.
GTCACAGAAGACAAGACAGGGATCTTGTTGGGACCTCCATTTGTACTATGGCTGAATGGTATTATTTTTTAATAAATGGGTGAAAGAGGAAATTTATTGAGGCATTTTTTCAAAGATTTTCTCTTGTGTGCATATTTCTAATGACTGCTGGCTTAGTAATCTGGATGTCTGACAGATTCCATTACTAATCTGTGGGCTTGATATCAGCGCCAAGCTGCTAACATCAATCCTACAAACACATTATTCCTATTGCAAACACATCAGGGCAATTGAAAAGATCCAAGGCTAAGCGCCAGATGCATCTTGGATAATGCGTAATGAATGCGTCATTTTTGGGGCAGCTGAGGGCTGTTTTTTTTAGTCTAGAAAGTGGTCAGTATCCATGGCTTTTCCCAGCCTATTAATAGCAGGCCCCATCTATCTTCTTTGCCTCAGCTGGTTTTGAAAAATAGGGGGGACCCAAGACATTTTTTTATGATCCCCATTTTTAATAACTAACAAATGCAAAGCTTACAGATGGGGGCAGATATTAATAGGCTGTCAAGGTCCATGGATATTAGCCCCTTCCCAGCATAATAAGACCAGCTCATAGCTATCTGCATTCCCTTGTCTGGTTATTAGAAAAAGAGGGACCAAGAGTTGTTTATTTATTTATTTTACACTGTCAGGCCGGGTCACGTGGTGCACCTGCTAATCATAGCCATCCCATGCCATACTTGTCATGGCTGTGATGGGGCCGGAGATGCCCACAATGTAAAGCTTGTTGATTGGCTGTGCTGTATTCTTTAAACAAGCTTCATTAGGGTACAGAACCTAAGCAGTAACATGGACGTAAAGTATGAACGAGTCTGTGTTCGAGGTTCTGCACTGGACACTGTGTGTCTGGTATAAACCTCAAACTTTACCGTTCAGGTTCGCTCATCCCTAGTTAGCTGCAATATGTTTTTTAGGATTGTGTAGCCAGTGTCATAATTTAGTTTGCTGTGATTAAGCAGCAAAATGGAGGGGAATTTTTTGGTTAATTATACATGGTGCTCTCAGTTTTTTTCAAGTAGAACTCAAATATCTAATTTTTAACCCCTTGAGGGGCACCTGTTAGCAGGGTTATGCATGGTAACCTATACACACTGTCAGGTCAGCACCATTATACTGAGTAAAATGATATCTTGGTTGATGAAATCCGTCTTGCGGCTGAATCTTAAGCTTTATTTTCAGTTTTGTGTTAATGAGGTTCTTTCTTGTGCCCTAAGGCGGGGCTGGGGTATGTGGTGCTCTGATTAGGTGTTCATAATGCAGACTGCTGACAGGTAACTGAGCCCTCAGTGACCTGCCCCCTAGTTTGCGTAATGAATACCATCACGAACTTAATAAAAAAATGCTTCTGCAGGCAGATGTCGGCTGTGGCACCTGAGCTGTAGCATAATCATATGGTTAATGTGCACTTATATCCCTTTTGCAGTTTTACTTGAGCAAGGAAATAAAAAAAAAATGTTTTGAAAATAGTGCCCGCCACGCCTGTTGCAGCAGCAGCCTGCGGTTTGTATAGAGATCTGATATCTGCTATTGTGAAGGCTCCGGCTGCACCATCTTGCTGGAGAAGAAAAAAAATTGTCCTCCATCAAGATGGTGCCACCCGTGCCTGCGCAGTAGCAGCTGTCGGCGATCTCCAAGAGCTGCTACTGCACAGGCGCGGGCAGTGCATCTTGGCACCATCCTGGTTGAAAACTGTATATCCCCCACACATGGATTAAGGTGTGGGAAACAACTATGGACAGGTATGGGTATATTGTTGGTTTATTGTTTTACTTTTTTTTACAGGATATTGAGGGCGTCACATGGATTAGGAGTAACAATAAAATGGTCAAACTCTGTTGTGTTTTATTTCATTAAAATACTTTATTCTGGCTGTGTCTTCATTTAACATGTATCAACTATTGCATTAGTAATAGAGAGGTGTCTTATTGACATCTCTCCATTACTCAGCCGGGCTTGATGTCACCTTTCAATACAAAGGTGACATCAACCCCACAACTATTTCCTCACTTGCCACTGCTACAGGGCAAGTGGGAAGAGCGAGGCTAAGTGCCGAAATTGGCACATCTTAGAGATGAGCCTTTTCTGGGGCAGATAAGTGCTGATGTTTTTAGCCAGGGGGCCAATATCCATGGTCCCTTCCTAGGATATTAAAATCAGCTCACAGCTATCTGCATAGCCTTTGCTGGTTATTAATTTTGGGGAACCCCATGCCATTTTTTGGGGGTCCCCATTTGAATAGCCAGTAAAGGCTAAGTATACAGCTGTGAGCTGATAGTAATAGCCTGGGAAGCTCCATGGGTATTAACCCCTTCCCAGGCTATACAAATCTTCTCTCAGTCTCTGGATTTCCCTCTGCTGGTTTTGAAAATTGTGTGAGATCCCACGCCATTTTCTTCAAATAAATAATAAATAATAATTTATTAATTAAATACATGTTCAGTAATTTGCACACACATTGTACTAATTGTATTTATCACTGACATCTATAAATCTACATATTCTATATGTATTTACTGTATGTAATCCATCTCTTCTATCCTGTCGTCTCCTGCAGTGATTTTACAGAAGCCGGCAGACGAATTACTGGCTTTTATTTTATCTTTCAGTTCAATATACCGTATATACTCGAGTATAAGCCGAGATTTTCAGCCCATTGTTTTGGGCTGAAGGTCCCCCTCTTGGCTTATACTCGAGTTATACCCAGGGGTCGGCAGGGGAGGGGGAGCGGGTGCTGTCTAATTATACTCACCTGCTCCTGGTGCAGTCCCTGCACGTATTTTCCCCGATGCTAACAGCTTCTTCCTTTACTGAGCGGTCACATGGTACAGCTCATTACAGTAATGAATATGCGGCTCCACCTCCCATAGAGGTGGAGCCGCATATTCATTACTGCAATGAGCGGTAACGGTGACCGCTCAGTACAGGAAGAAGCTGCCAGCGCCAGGGAACAGACGTGCAGGGACCACACCAGGAGCAGGTTAGTATAACGGGGAGGGGAGTGCTGCACTTTGCGATATTCACCTGCTCCTCGTTTTGGTGCCACTCCGTCTTCAGCAGTGACGCTCAGGTCAGAGGGCACGGTGACGTGGTCAGGGTGCGCCCTCTGCCTGAACGTCAGTGGCAGTGCAGGAGACGCTGAAGATGGAGCGGCGCCGGAACGAGGAGCAGGTGAATATTGAAAATGCCGGGGGCCTGAGCGACGGAGAGGTGAGTATGTGATTTTTTTTATTTTTTAATCGCAGCAACAGCAAATTATTATTATTATTATTATTATTATTATACATTTTTATAGCGCCATTTATTCCATGGCGCTTTACATGTGAATACGAGGCAAATATAGACAAATAAATTAAACATGAGCAGATAACAGGCACATGGGTACATAAGGAGGGAGGACCCTGCCCGCGAGGGCTCACAGTCTGCAGGGGATGGGTGATGAAACACTAGGAGAGGGTAGGGCAGGTTGCGCGGCGGTTCAGTAACTTCAGGATCACTGCAGGCTGTAGGCTTGTCGGAAGAGGTGGGTCTTCAGGTTCTTTTTGAAGGTTTCTATGGTAGGCGAGAGTCTGATGTGTTGGGGTAGAAAGTTCCAGAGTATGGGGCAAAGCAAATGGGGCATGTGTCTGTATGGAGCATCTATGGGGCCATAACCTTTGTGCAGCATTATATGGGGCCATAACGTTAGTGCAGCGCTGTTTTTGTCCATAACATTTGTACAGCACTATATGGGGCCATAACGTTTGTGCAGCACTGTATGGGGCCATAACGTTTGTGCAGCACTATATGGGGCAAGTGTCTGTATGGGGCCATAACGTTTGTGCAGCACTATGTGGAGCAAATATCTTTATGGAGCATCTTATGGGCCATAATCAACATTTGCGCAGCATTATATTGGGCAAATGTGTATATGGAGCATCTTATGGGGCCATTATTAACCTTTATGCAGGATTATATGGGGCATATTTTAATATGGAGTATCTTATGGGGCCCATCATAAACTTTATGGAGCATTATATGGGGCTCCTGATTCAATATAGATATTAAAAAACACTTAACCTACTGATGTCTCTATTAATTTTACTTTTATTGGTATCTATTTTTACTTTTGACATTTACTGGTAGCTGCTGCATTTCCCACCCTAGGCTTACACTCGAGTCATTAAGTTTTCCCAGTTTTTTGTGGCAAAATATGGGGGGTCGGCTTATACTCGGGTCGGCTTATACTCGAGTAAATACGGTAAATACATATATATATATATATATACAGTGGGGCAAAAAAGTATTTAGTCAGTCAGCAATAGTGCAAGTTCCACCACTTAAAAAGATGAGAGGCGTCTGTAATTTACATCATAGGTAGACCTCAACTATGGGAGACAAACTGAGAAAAAAAAATCCAGAAAATCACATTGTCTGTTTTTTTAACAATGTATTTGCATATTATGGTGGAAAATAAGTATTTGGTCAGAAACAAAATTTCATCTCAATACTTTGTAATATATCCTTTATTGGCAATGACAGAGGTCAAACGTTTTCTGTAAGTCTTCACAAGGTTGCCACACACTGTTGTTGGTATGTTGGCCCATTCCTCCATGCAGATCTCCTCTAGAGCAGTGATGTTTTTGGCTTTTCGCTTGGCAACACGGACTTTCAACTCCCTCCAAAGGTTTTCTATAGGGTTGAGATCTGGAGACTGGCTAGGCCACTCCAGGACCTTGAAATGCTTCTTACGAAGCCACTCCTTCGTTGCCCTGGCAGTGTGCTTTGGATCATTGTCATGTTGAAAGACCCAGCCACGTTTCATCTTCAATGCCCTTGCTGATGGAAGGAGGTTTGCACTCAAAATCTCACGATACATGGCCCCATTCATTCTTTCATGTACCCGGATCAGTCGTCCTGGCCCCTTTGCAGAGAAACAGCCCCAAAGCATGATGTTTCCACCACCATGCTTTACAGTAGGTATGGTGTTTGATGGATGCAACTCAGTATTCTTATTCCTCCAAACACGACAAGTTGTGTTTCTACCAAACAGTTCCAGTTTGGTTTCATCAGACCATAGGACATTCTCCCAAAACTCCTCTGGATCATCCAAATGCTCTCTAGCAAACTTCAGACGGGCCCGGACATGTACTGGCTTAAGCAGTGGGACACGTCTGGCACTGCAGGATCTGAGTCCATGGTGGCGTAGTGTGTTACTTATGGTAGGCCTTGTTACATTGGTCCCAGATCTCTGCAGTTCATTCACTAGGTCCCCCCGCGTGGTTCTGGGATTTTTGCTCACCGTTCTTGTGATCATTCTGACCCCACGGGGTGGGATTTTGCGTGGAGCCCCAGATCGAGGGAGATTATCAGTGGTCTTGTATGTCTTCCATTTTCTAATTATTGCTCCCACTGTTGATTTCTTCACTCCAAGCTGGTTGGCTATTGCAGATTCAGTCTTCCCAGCCTGGTGTAGGGCTACAATTTTGTTTCTGGTGTCCTTTGACAGCTCTTTGGTCTTCACCATAGTGGAGTTTGGAGTCAGACTGTTTGAGGGTGTGCACAGGTGTCTTTTTATACTGATAACAAGTTTAAACAGGTGCCATTACTACAGGTAATGAGTGGAGGAAAGAGGAGACTCTTAAAGAAGAAGTTACAGGTCTGTGAGAGCCAGAGATCTTGATTGTTTGTTTCTGACCAAATACTTATTTTCCACCATAATATGCAAATAAATTGTTAAAAAAACAGACAATGTGATTTTCTGGATTTTTTTTTCTCAGTTTGTCTCCCATAGTTGAGGTCTACCTATGATGTAAATTACAGACGCCTCTCATCTTTTTAAGTGGTGGAACTTGCACTATTGCTGACTGACTAAATACTTTTTTGCCCCACTGTATGTGTGTGTCACTGACATGTATATATACTGTATGTATTCCATGTGCATATATCTATTCTATCTATTCTATTCTAACCTGTCAGTGTGATTTTACTGTACACTGCACATGATTTACCGGCTTTTCAAACGACACCGGGCATAAAAACCAGACAGCACTCTCATGGTGCGAGTGCTGTGAGTTTTTTCTCACATGCATTGACTTGCATTGGCGAGTCTTGCCTCGTCTTATCCGAAATAAGCAGCAAATCGGTCCAATTTCAGCTGAGAAAAAAATTGCAGAGGAGATGTCATCCATTGAATAACATTGGCTTGAGTTCAATCCGATTTTTTAGTGAGTGAAGTGAGTATGAGCCCATAGGGTGGGGATTAGGATTAGGGGTGTGTTGGGGTTAGGGTTATGGTAAGGGTTATTGCTAGGGTTGATATTAGGGTTAGAGGTGTCTTGGGGGTAAGGTTGGAGTTAGAATTTGGGGGTTCCACTGTTTAGGTACATTATGGGGTCTCTAAACGCAACATGGGGCCACCATTCATTCCAGCCAATTTTGCGTTAAAAAAGTCAAACAGTGCTCCCTCCCTTCTGAGCCCTGCCATGTGCCCAAACAGTGGCTTTCCCCCACATATGGGGGGCACTCAGGAGAAATTGCACGACATTTTCTCCTGCTACCCTTGTGAAAATAAAAAAAATTGGTTCCAAATTAAACTTTTTGTGAAAAAAGTAAAATGTTCATTTTTTTCCTTCCACATTGCTTTAGTTCTCGTGAAACACCTGAAGGGTTAATAAACGTCTTGAATGTGGTTTTCTGCACCTTGAGGGGTGCAGTTTTTAGAATGGTTTCACTTTTGGGTATTTTCTGCTATAATGACCCCGTAAACTCACTCAAATGTGAGGTGGTCCCTAAAAAAATGGTTTTGTAAATTTTGTTGGAAAAATGAGAAATCGCTGGACAACTTTCAACATCCTAACAAAAAAAAAGTTTTGCAAATGGTGCTGCTGTAAACTTGACATGTGTAAAATGTTATTTATTAACTTTTTTTGCGTGATACCACTCCCTGATTTAAGGGTACAAAAATTTAAAGTTTGAAATTGCAAAATTTTCAAAATTTTTGCCAAATTTGCATTGTTTTTATGAATAAACACAAGTTATATTGAATACATTTTACCACTAACATGAAGTACAATAAGTCACAAAAAAACAATCTCAGAATCAGTGGGATACGTTGAAGCGTTCCAGAGCTATAACCTCATGAAGTGACAGTGGTTAGAATTGTAAGAATTGGGTTGCTCATTAAGTTCCAAATTGGCTTTGTCACTAAGGGGGTAAATCATGCATGACTGTGATGACAGATTTGCTGAAAGTTAGTAATAAGTTAGTCAAGACTATATTGTTCAAATGTACTGAAGGTATATCATAGAGGCTGTGCACTGGAATTTTTTTTAGTATACCCTCTCTAATACATTGCTACTACTCTGCATTAGCTCTTTTATTTTCAGAGCTCACCTTAATGAGGTCAGGACATTGGGCAATTTTCTTTATGCCCTGTGAATTAAATGCTCGCTGGTGTACTATTACTGAAGGTTATTCATAGAACTGTTCTTATCTGATATTTGGCCATTTTACAAATGTTCTCAGATCAATGGATACATGCTGCTATCGTTTTCTTCCCACTCAGCTGCCTGTTCATTGTGTGGTTTTCTGGACAATTATCAGATGCTATGTACAATAGTATTATGTTTGACTTTTTATGTATACCTACAGTTTTTTGCTAGTGTCGTGATTTAAAAAATGGAGCAGTGAGATATCTTTTAAAATCAATGTTACTAGTACTACCAAAAATTCTTTTAATTTTGTGTATCTAAAAATATTATAGCTCTAATAACATCTTAAATAGTTTCACGTTAATTAATTTGATTTTAAAATTAATTTAACATTTTAAATTTCTCATGCAGTCATTTTATAGTTTATCTATTTTATGGTTTTTTTTTTATTTATCAATGCAAATATATATTTTTTACCATTGTTTAGTTATCATCGAAGGTTACAACAGAATACAAGAAAGTGTTCCGGCTATAGCATTGTTGACGGAATGTTTGTATAGTACACAAATATATAACTTTGAATTGAGAATAATGGTCACTTCACATGAGAAAGTATGTGGGGATGTAAAACGATACATTTAAAGTGCCATAGCTAAGTTTTTTACAAATATGAGCATGGCTGTAAGGTTTCCAAGCCAAGTATTAAAAAAAAAAAATCTAAAAAAGGGTGGCATTAACACCTAAATGTTTTGCTAGGAGTTTTCCAGTGGCTTATGATGTAACAAGAAGCGATGATAAAAATTGAGCAAACATTTTGACGATCAGTTAGGCTATGTTCACCGAATACATTCACCAAACAGTTCACCGAACATAGCTGAACACCATTAAATTCAATGGGAGGCAAAATCAACACCTTCACGGAGGCCTAAAAGCGGTTAAAACAGCTAAAATTAACGGCAGACACCAGGAAAAGTGGCATCAATTAATCCATCAATTGCACTATAAATAAATAATTTAAAATTAAAATTGATGTAGGTTTCTCTGTATTTACTGTATAATTGTCTAAGGGTCACTTCCGTCTTTCTGTCTGTCTGCAATGGAAATCCTAAGTCGCTGATTGGTCGCAGCAAAACAGCCACGACCAATCAGGGATGGACACAGTCCAGCGGCAAAATGGCCGCTTCTTACTCCTCGCAGTCTGTGCCCGCTCCATACTCCCCTCCAGTCAGCGCTCACACAGGGTTAATGGCAGCGTTAACGGACCGCATTATGCAGCGGTGTAACACACTCCATTAACCCTGCTATTAACCCTGTGTGACCAACTTTTTACTACTGATGCTGCCTATGCATCATCTCGCGAGACCGCAATGCACTCTTGGGACCGGAGCGCGCAAGGAGCATCGGTAAACGCTTCACCTGGATCCGGGGGCCAATGGAAGGTGAGTATATAACTATTTTTTATTTTACAGGAATATGATGCCCGCATTGCTATATACTATGTGGGCTGTGCAATATACTACGTGGGCTGTGCAATATACTATGTGGCTGTGCAATATACTACGTGGATGTGCAATATACTACATGGGCTGTGCTATATACTATGTGGTCTGTGTTACACACTACGTGGGCTGTGTTATGCACTATGTGGGCTGTGTTATATACTGCATGCATGGGCTGTTAGATACTACGTGGCTGTGTTATATGCTATGTGGGCTGTTATACACTCTGTGGGCTGTGCTATATATTACATGGCTGTGCTATATACTCCGTGGGCTGTGCTATATATTCCGTGGGCTGTGCTATACACTATGTGGCTGTGCTATATACTACGTGGCTGTGCAATATACTACGTGGCTGTGCTATACTACGTGGCTGTGATATATACTACGTGGCTGGCAGCGAACAATCAGCGACTGGCGCAGTCCGGCCGCGAATTGGCGCAGGATTTTAACCACGCTTCGCTAATTGATCGCTGCCGGCCGAATCCTGTGTATTCAATGTATTACTCTAAAATCTTCATAAATAAACGACATACATATTCTAAAATACCCGATGCGTTAGAATCGGGCTACCATATAGTTTTTAATGACCAGCCAGGCAAAACTGACTGCTGTAGACTGCAACCCTCAGCTGTTAAATAAACAATTAAAAAAAAACAGTGTGGGGTCTCCCCCATTTTTTACAACCAGCCAAGCTTAAGTTGAATGCTGGGGACTGAAATTCTCAGGCTGGTAAGGGGCCATGGATATTGACCTCCCAGCCTAAAAATAGCAGCCCACAGATGCCCAGAAAAGGAATAGCTATTAGATACACCAATTCTGGCCCTTTCCCTGTTCTTCCCACTTGTCCTGTGGTGGTGGCAAGTGTGGTTCATATTTGTTGGGTTGATGTCACTTTTGTATTGTCCTATGACATCAAGTCCATGACTTAGTAATGGAGAGGTGTCTATAAGACTAGTCCTATAGTTACATTGTACATAAGCACACAGACAGAATAAAGTCCTATATTTGAAATAGAAGCAAAACACACTTTTCCTTTTTTATTAAAAAACAACAAACACAGTTATACGCATTTAACACCCATTTAATTGAAGCTCTGGTCTACTGTAATAGAACAAAAATAGAAAACAGCCATATCGCTCACCTGTTCGTCATTCTGTCCCACGCCTTAATCCATGTCAGGGATAAACTATTTTCAACATGGACGAAGAGGCAATGGAGAGGCGTCATTAAGACACCCCCATTACTAACCCCATACTTGGATTGTAAAAAGGACAACTCCAAAATAAAGGCATTGACTCCTTTGTTTGAAATAAAAATAAAAGTTAAAGTTAAACTCACCTTTATGCCTTATCCACTGAAGCCCGTGTCCCCTGTAAAAGATAGAAAATAATAAACCACCATATTCCTCACATGTCCTAAAATAACACTTCAATGTCCATGGTGGGTTATAATTTTCTGTATTTTACAGTGGACATGGGATTCAGTGGATTATGCATCAAGGTGAGTATAAATGTGCTTTTTATTTTTATTTTAACTAAATTGTCAGTGTCTTTATTTTATCAATTAAAGGACTTTATCCTGGCTGGGTTTTTTTACAATCTAACTTTGGGTTTAATAACGTGGGTGTCTTATAGATGCCTCTCCATTATCAACCTCTGGGCTTGATGTCAGCTGACAAAACAAAGCTGACATCAACTCCAATATTATTACCCCACTTGCCACCGCACCAGGGCAATTGGGAAGACTGAGGATAAACTCCAGAATTGGTGCATCTATTGGTTGTGCCAGTTCTGGGGTGGCTAAGAGCAGATGTTTTAGTCTGGTAGTTTGTCAATAACCATGACCCCTTAATAGGCTATTCATATCAGCATTCAGCTGTCTGTTTAGCTTTTACTGGTTACTGAATATAGGTGGGACCCCACATCATTTTTTGGGCAGTCTCCTCTACAATAACCAATAAAGGCTAAGCAAACAGCTGTTATCTGATTAATAGCCTAATAACCTTTATGGATATTGGCCTGTTTCCATAATATTAACATCAGCCCCCAGCCGTCAACTCTACCTCAGCTGTTTATGAAAATTTCAAGGGACCCCAAGTTTTTTTTGTTTATTTTTTTATTTATTAGCAAATACAGTAAAATACACACCCACGGTAACTTTAGTTAACAGCCTCCAGGTGTTCATGCAGCTGGAACCTACATTAACCTTAAAATGTCCCTTAAAGTTTCCCATGACACTTCTGGGCCTCATAGCTCCCAGAAGACCCAGTGGCTGTAAATTCTGGTAACATGAAAGTTACCTGAGTTCCAGCCACAGGGTCTCATGGTAGCTCCAGTGCCAGACTGTTGAATGCTGGAGTGCCAAGTGTCAGACTTGTGGGCTTTCATCAGTCTGGCACTGGCACTTACAAAGCAAGAGAAACAGCTGCTATTAACTGAGGTGACTTTACTGTTCTTGTTTATAAATACAAAAAAATTGAATAAAGCATGTGTGGGTCTCCCTTGCTTTTCATAATCAGTAGAGGGAAAGCCAACAGCTGAGGTGCTTATGTTAATACTCTGGGAAAGAGAAAATATCTATAAAGGTTGCCAGACTAAAAACATCAGCCCTCAGCCTTCACAGAAATGGCGCATCCATAAGGTATGCCAAATCTTGTGCATAGCCTTTCTCTTCTTATTTGCTCTGTGGTAGTGGCAAATGGTGTAATAGGGTTGGGATTGATGACAGCTTTGCATTGTCAGCTGACATCAAGCCCAGGTGTTAGTAATGGAGAGGTATCTAAAGGACACTCCAATTAGTAACCTCATAGTGAGTTTTGCAATAAACACACAGCAATAATCAAATCATTTATTTGAAATGAAGATACTAACTCCTTTATTTAAAATAAAAATAAAAAAATCAAAGTTATATTCACCTATAGCCTTAATCCATTGATGTCCATGTCACCTGTAAAAGACCAAAAATAATAAACAACCATATCTCTCATGTGTCCGATGTAAAGATACTTCTCCGATGCCCATGTCCCCTGTAAAATACCAAAAATAATAATAAAACAAATCTCTCACCTGTCTGGCGTAAAGACACTCCTCCTATGCCTATATCCCCTGTAAAAGACCAAAAATTATAAACATCCTTATTCCTCACCTGTCCATCAAAAAAGATAATCCAGTTGTCCAGCAATGAGTCTAGCTCTGCTACATCTAGATGCCTTGCTGAGCGTTGGTATGATGCAAGCGTTAAGCCTAGCGGCTGGCAGAGACACTGAGCTGTGCAAACTTTTTCACGCTAGCGATGATGTCAGCAAAGTGAATAAATTTATTTGGCTATGAGCTCTGCTCATCTCATTCACGTCACCGAGAGAAATGGATGCTGTGGTATGATGCTCAGCTTACAGCTCTGCTGGCTACCAGTCTGAACGCTTGCATCATGCCAACATTCAGAATGGCATTTAGATTTAGCAGAGCTAGACTCATCATGTGATAACTGGATTATCTTCTGGTCGGACAGGTGAGGTTGTTTATTATTTTTGTCTTTTAAGGGGGGGCATGGGCTTGAGTGGATTACCTTCCCGTTGGACAGCTGAGCAATATGGTTGTTCATTATTTTCTGTCTTTTACAGGGGCATGGGCTTCAGTGCATTATGTGAACATAATTTTGCTTTTTTTATTTGTATTTAAAATAAAGGAATCAGTGTCTTGATTTCAATTAAAGGACTTTATTCTGGCTGCTTTTTTTCCAATTTTGCTATGAGATTAGTAAAGGAGGTGTCGTATAGATGCCTCTCCATTACTAACCTGTGGGTTTGATTTCAGCATCCATAAAACAGCTATCAGCCCCAAACCTATTATCCCCCTTGCCAGCGCACTAGGTCAAGTATGAAGAGATGGGCAGATGCACCTTTTCTGCGGCGGCTATGGGCTGTTATTTTTAGGCTAAGTGTGAGGCCCCTCTATTCTTGATAACCAGTTATGATAAAGCAGATAGCTGAGAGTTTCAGCTTGCAGCTGTTGGTTTTGCCTGCGCTCGTTACCAAGAATAGAAGAGACTCCACGTCATTTTATTTATTTTTTTATTTATTTATAGCCCAGGCATCTTCTGATGAGTAGTGTCATTAGCCTTGCTTGCTTTTGCAGCTTTCAGCATCAGAAGGCACATGCTGATGATAGTAATACTCTCAGTTGAGGTAGTAGAACACGACACTCATACACTGAAGGAGGACAGGAGCTCAAGTAGGGTATCCAACCCTAAATATCCAGATTTAGCAAAAAACTTGGCACTCAATTGGTAGTGTAGCTTGAAAATAAATCATTTAATGTGTGTCCACATCCAGACCTTCATCGGAACAAATTACTGGTGCAATAGATAATGTTAATGTCCTGCCATTTGCAGATCCAATGAGGATTTTAAAATGCCTGGCGCGCTCACCCTCCATGACCTTAGTCACATACCACTTTATGCTGATGCACTCAGGACTCACCACGGCATCCAGGCATTTTGAAACTCTCATTGGATTTGCAAATGGCAGGACATTAACATTATCTACCGTTCCAGTAATTTGTTCTGATAAAGGTCCGGATGTGGAACGAAAATGTTCAACCATTTGCCTATGTATGCACATTAAATGATTTATTTTCAAGCTACACTACCAATTGAGTGCCAAGTTTTTTTCTAATTCTGGATAGTAGTACTCTCATCTGACAGCATGGAAATTGAAGCTTTCTGACCCACAGTAACTAACTTACTGCTGATCAGAGTTGCCGATGTTTCTCGTGCTGTCACACAGATGACAGTATAGGAAACAGCAGATGTTCGGGGTGCCAAAAAATCACAGTAACACGACTTCCTGGAGATGTCCGTGTTCTGAGTCTGTGCTCAGACTCTAGGTGTTCAGAACGGACCTTGAACTTTACTGTTCCGGTACACCCATCACTAGCAATAACCGTAGCTGCATAGCTTGAGCTAAATGAGTAGCTTTGACTTGGCATGTAACAGCCCTCATGTTAAGAGTTTGCGTAGCAGTCAGCAGACAAATAAAATTATGAAGAACCATGTGGAAATAGGGTAATCCTTTTTAAAGACTGTTAGAAAGACTCCTTAGGCAACCTCATAGAATTGCGGCAATTTTTCAAGCAGTATTAGTGAAAACACAATAAAATACCTGAAATTAAATAATGCAATGACAAAAATTACACACTAAAAGTCAACATAATCATGGAAATCAGTCATTAAATTCCTACTTGGAGCCTTCACTTGCTATTTTAACTGAAAAAATTAGTACCTGCAGGCAATATCTCTTGTTACTACACAGCCCACAATGCATTTCCCTAGCATGTATCCAGATCCCATGCCAGAAGCTGTAAATATGTAGGTTATTCCAAACTGCTGTTGGTTAATAATAACTTAAGTAATAACTAAAATTTAGGCCACCAAGTGCAAATGTAAGGGGGAAAAATGTGAAATAAGTCTGTTTTTGCCGTGACCTTGAAAACTGTATTGTTCACACATCTTTCATTGAAATAGAATAAAACCTCCTCCAGCAAAGTAATAAGCTAAGAATTTCCTGCATACAAAATGATGTAAATAGTGGCAGTAAATTGACTTTAACAAATGTATACAATATTTCATGCTAATTAGATTTTTTTCTCTACGCTTAGAGGAAATTTGCTAACCCTCCCCCATCATTTTGCTAAATGAAGCCAATGAGTAATTTGATAAATGCAAACTATTTATGGAATGTAGATTAAAGTTCCATCATCAACCAACCATTTTTTGGTCTTCACTTAATAATCATGTATCATTCGTCAAGTTGCAGGTAGTTTAGCATATATTGCAAGTAAATGTTCCTATCTTTCCACTGCAAGACATTCTTGAGTGCCTATAGCAGATGAAGGGTATATTTTTTGTGTTCTTACAGAGACAGTAACACTTGAATGCTCTGATAATTCTACCTTATTAATTACATCGATTCACTAGTCATTGGAGATTGAATTAACTTAATTTTCTTGCTAAATTACAAACTAATTAGTAGATTTGTGCTGTTTGTATTAATGATTTCAAATATGAAAGGGGGTTCAAAGGATAACATTCCTTCATATTTGACTTAGAAACTATAAATTCAGTTGTATTAAAGATTATATTCCTACTGCTCTACAATGCTAATGCTTTTAAATTGAATATACAATAAATTCCAGAATTGTATGTAACTGTTTCCTTAAAATGTGCCTTTCATTTCAGATTATTGAAGGCATGACTGAGAGAACAAAAAAAATGGCAGCAGAAAATATTTCTAAATTAATAAAAACATTATTTGTTAAATAGCAATGCTGATAGTCGAATTCCCCCCGCAAACAGTGGATTGCAATTAACTGATAGAGGATGCAGGGGGGAAAAGTGGTGAGAATGCAGAAGAAAAATCACACAATGGCTAGAAATTATGTTATTACTTGGCAAATTACACAGGACACCTTTTTCTGAATAGCTACTTGAATGTACAGTTAGTCCTTCAATTCTGAAGTTGTGGACAAAACATTCAGAGGGGTCTCTCTAGGAACATGCAATGCCTTTGCTCTCTTTTTATATCATTTTGCTTTTTTATGCAAAGGGCTAAGCTTCTTGATGGACCGTGCCAGAAGTTGAAAAATGGCTATGCATTATATTTGCACAGGTACATGCAGAGTGGAACCCTGCAACGTTCTAAAAATTAGACATGAGGGGATAAATTGACATATTATCGAGTTTGAGTCATGTTTCATGACATTTGTGCTTAAATGCGATTTCCAACATTTTGAGATTTAATTAGGACATGCCTAAAAAAAAAGTTCCCCATCACAATTCCCTGCACCGAAGGAGCATCAGAGAGCAGCTAATGACTACTTGGCTTCATAAACTTCCCCATAATGCCCTAGAGGTATGATATCTTACGAATTATCATACCTTGTAAAGTGGTGGTCAGTTCCTGGGCAATCATAGATCAGCAGTCCAAATCAGAGCAAAGTTTTTGTGGCAGAGTTGTTTTCCATATCCAGAGTAACTGGGCAACTCTTTCTCTCCTGTAGAGTATGAGTTGTTATGGTCATCAGGGTCCTTTCTCTTTTCTGTAGAGTGTAAGCTTTTATGGTTAGAAAGGTCCTCTCTCTCTTTCTCCAGTAGAGTGTAAGCTTTTAAGATGAGTAGACTCTGTTGATAAGTTTTCTTCTGTAGAGCATAAGCTCTTATGGTCAGCGAGGTCCTCGCTCTCTCTCGCTGTCTTGTAGAATGTAAGCTCTTATGGTCATGGAGTAATCTCTCTCGCCTTTAAAATGTAAACTCTTATGGTGTCGGCAGGGACCTCTCTCTTTTGCTCTTTCACTCTCTATCCTCGTGCCACATGTATTTTCCGTGAATTACAAGCTTTCCAATAAAGAGATTCAAGCAAATTTATTTGCTGTATCAAAATTTTGGGAAAGATTTGGCAAAATCACTAAATTTGCATTTATAAAAATCTGCTCTATTATGAATGCTTTGCTGGTCCACACTAGTCTCTGTCTATATTCCAGTAATAGAGAAGCTGCACTGAAGATACGAGGTGTTTAACAGGTAATGTAACTATTTGAATGTCATCATCTCCTGTTGTCACCTGTGGCTTGGCTTTCTAGGAAATTGAAAATTTTCTCTTATCCTTCCTGTATCCTGCATTACGGTAGTGTTGCACCAGATAGTATAGACAAAGATGGTAGGTTCAAGTCTTGAAGGTGAGACTATAAATTTGTGAAAATTAAAAATAAATGGTTTTAAAAATAATAAAAAACAAAAAATATAAGTCTGAATTACCATCTTTTCTGAATTAGTAAACAAAGAAATTAAAATAATAAAAAACAAACATATTTGGCATTGCTAAATCCATAAAAATCCGTGAACTTAAAAAATTAATTCACATGTAAACCTATAAAAAAAGGAAATCTAAACATAGTCACTGCTTTTTATCAATACTTGTGAACGTGAGTGTGTTGATGAGAGAAAGTTGCACTTTAATCATCCACTCCCTTGGGTTTGACTGCTCGCGAAAGATGGATGATTGCTATCTAGCGCCCAACTTGCTATCAGCACTAGAACACAAGAAACAGCGTCTATTTGCTGTGACCGAAAGTGCGGCGCTGTGCGCTATCACAGTGCTTTCCTAAACCATGTCTGGGTGGTTAGTGGTGTCCGCCAGTGCGGCACCGCATGCACTCTCATGTATCTTAATTATTATTTATGTTACTCTGACACCCCAGTTGCGGTGTCGAGCGCAAGATGTCTAGTTGTAATTGTACTCTATCCCGAGTCTTGGGGAAGAGTTCTGTGACTCCTTGCTTGTGCTCTTTGTGCGGTACCGCAGCCCTGTGATGCAACAGGGTTCGCTTTCTTCATACAGGGTGAAGTTAACCCATGTGTGAATCCATATTATACTGCCATATAGTCCGTCATTACTTAGCTGCAGGTTCCATCTCTGCACGGTGGACCCCGGGCTGCGAACACACCTTACACTATCTTTCTAATTATTTGGTGCGTACTGCTAGCCCTAACACCAGTAAAGTGAATGAGAAACCTAAAGTGTAATGCACACATTGCTTGTGTTTGACTTGCAGATGTGGCGCAGAAAATATTCTACAGTGTGTCAATTCTCTGTGTGTTTGAAGCTGCGTTTTTCAAGCAAAGTGATGCATAAGTGATCTAGAAATTTTACTCAACATGTGCACATACCTTTGAAATCACTGCAGTTTCAAGATATGTTATTCTATCTCCTATAAAGAAGCACCAGGAAGTGGGCAATGTTGAGAACTTTAGTGCTTGGTCAAGCAAATATTGCACATCATTGTTACTCCCCTTTGAAATCAAAAGATGCTCAGACCTGTCCTCAGCACAGAACTAGCAGTAAATAATGGGAACCAGCTACAACTATTTAATCTTTAGAGAAGACTGTTCAGAAGTGGTTTTCATGGAACAAACAACCCAGCATAGCCAGCCACTAGACTCTAAAACTTAACATTTAATATGTATACCTCTAAAATTATGTGTACTTTAAAAACAATTAGGTGCTCATGTTTAAACGTGCACTAGACAAGAAAAATGGCATGATCTCACCCAATTGCTGTCTCTCTTCTTGTTATAGATTCTTGTGCTTATTGAGAGCACGGCATGGGACGGAAACCAATAAACCTTTTCCAATGGGGGGGAGAAGAAAAAAAAAAAAAAAAAAAAAAAAAAGATATAGGTAGGTGGGGGGGAAGGGTTTGAAGCTATCTTCCCTGTCGTGCCCCGTGTATAAGACTCCCGCCCTAACAAGGGCAGTCCCCAAGTTTGAGCCTACTTAATGAAGCCCTTTGGTTAGTATAACCACCCTGGATGATATGTCCTCTTTCTCTTCCCAACGCGTTTCCCTCCCCGTTACGGGGGTTCATCAGGGGAATAAAATGTCCAGGTTAAATGTCCAGGTTAATGGAGGTATTCTGCAGTGGCAGACATAACCTCATTCAGCGGCGTCCTCCATGTGAGGATAAGGGACTGCCTTATCCTCACATGGAGGACGCCGCTGAATGAGGTTATGTCTGCCACTGCAGAATACCTCCATTAACCTGGACATTTAACCTGGACATTTTATTCCCCTGATGAACCCCCGTAACGGGGAGGGAAACGCGTTGGGAAGAGAAAGAGGACATATCATCCAGGGTGGTTATACTAACCAAAGGGCTTCATTAAGTAGGCTCAAACTTGGGGACTGCCCTTGTTAGGGCGGGAGTCTTATACACGGGGCACGACAGGGAAGATAGCTTCAAACCCTTCCCCCCCACCTACCTATATCTTTTTTTTTTTTTTTCTCCCCCCCATTGGAAAAGGTTTATTGGTTTCCGTCCCATGCCGTGCTCTCAATAAGCACAAGAATCTATAACAAGAAGAGAGACAGCAATTGGGTGAGATCATGCCATTTTTCTTGTCTAGTGCACGTTTAAACATGAGCACCTAATTGTTTTTAAAGTACACATAATTTTAGAGGTATACATATTAAATGTTAAGTTTTAGAGTCTAGTGGCTGGCTATGCTGGGTTGTTAGTTAAAAGTGGTCAGACGTGATTAGGAACGATACGTTCTGGTTTCTTTCTTTTTTCCTGCTGAATTCACATGGTTTTCATGGAAGAATCCATCTAAAAATCCATACCTCTGTCATGGAAAAGCGGCAAAGTGACTCTACTAAACAAAAAGAATAGTTTTTGGGTTTAAGAAATCTGGCGACAGATGCTCCGGAATGATTAGTGAAAGATCAAAGAAATATTTGGCTGTAACATAAAGCAGTTTGTTCATGGAAGGGCTAAAGAGCAGTATACAGTTTGTTGAAAAAGTATTCACGCTCCTTCAACGTTTCCATATATTTTCACTTTACACCCACAAATTTAAATATTCACATAGTCCTATTTAGCAGTGGCTAGGTCACTTCAATAGTATATCAAGAACGTATTCTAATATGGTATGGTGCCATAAAAGAAAAATAAGTGAATATAGGTACAATTAAAATTATATATTTTATTTATAAATAATTAAAATAGTATATTCATATAAAAGAAAAAAGAGGGACCTCCAAATACAGGGAGAGGTTACCCAGCACTAATTAATCCACATGTTATAGACTACAATGTAGCTATAGATAGCCATATCTAATAATAATAATAGCCATATCTAATAATAAATAAATAAGCAAAGTGCACAGTGACAATGTGTGTGTATATCCGCAGGGAGGGACAATTAAAAATGGATTGTCAGAATTTTCTATATTCCCTATAAGGAGAGGTAGATGAATATATGCCCAGCAATGCAAAACTTGTTGCTATTTTACACTGGGAAGTGATTCAAGCACTAAACAATCTGAATACCGCCTTAACCTTCGTGAGGCTGCATAATTTTACAACGTTAACAGGCTGCAGAGGTACAATTGTACCTTCATATATATTTTATTGAAATTTGGCCAATATATTCTGGACCAAAACTGCAGAAAAGTCACGAAATTTCTCTACGGCTTTTCGAAAAAAAAAAAATTATTGCAATTTTAAAACGGAATACTTGCAATTGTACCTACTCAGCTGGACGAAGGTTAAAAGCAAAGCGGGAATAGGAAGGGTGTGATACAATAAAGTCAATCACCTGCAGTAAAACTGGGTGTGGCGTAGCACCACCAGCACTAAATATACAGAGCATGGACTTGTGACATTAACAGTTTTACTGCAGGTAATTTGCTTGGGCAGGTAGGCATCTCTGCCTTTCTACTGGTATCTTTTTTAGAAAAAATTTTTTGGATGGTTTCTTAGTGTCCTCTTAGTGTGTTGGTCTCCAGCAATGAGCCCACATATTTCCTGCACATGTCAACTGTTTCGAACAGCTGACATGTGCCCAGAACAGCCATGGGTGGAATTGCAATCATCCACCCGCCGCTATTAACCCGTTAAATGCCGCTTTCAAACTATGACTGCAGCATTTAACGTGCACTTCTGGTCGTAGGGCCGGAAATCCCACCCATCGGTGACCCCCATCATGTGATGAGGGTCAACGGTGGGTTGGCATGACAACAAGAGGACTCTAGGAGACCTCTATGGCTCTCAGTGCTGGTTTGCTGTGATTGTCGCCAGGTGGTCGGCGCTCATAGCAAGTGAGCAATTCTGCTACATACAGGCAAACTGATCATCTCATCTATGTAGCAGAGCCGATCGGGTTATGGCAGCTTCTAGTCTCCCATGGAGACAATGGAAGCATGCCAAAAGTGAAAAAAAAAATAAAAAAAATATTACAAAATAAAAAAAATATAAAAGTTCAAATCACCCTCATTTCGCCCCATTCAAAATAAAACAATAAAAAAAACATACAGTATACATATTTGGTATTGCCGCATTCAGAATCACCTGATCTATCAATTAAAAAAAATATTAACCTGATCGCTAAACGTCGTAGTGAGGAAAAAGTAAATACGCCAGAATTATGTTTTTTTGGTTGCCATGACACTGCATTACAATGCAATAATGGGCAATCAAAACATCGTATCAGCACCAAAATAGTATAATTAAAAATGTCAGCTTGGTGTGCAAAAAATTATCCCTCAACCCGAGATCTTGAAAAATAGAGACGCTACAGGTCTCGAAAAGCGTTTTTTTTTTTTTAACAAACTTTTGATTTTTTTCACCACTCAAAGTTGTGCTCAAACTTTACTTACCTCGGCAAAATGTTTGCTTTCTTGGCCTTTATTCAGAGAACATGAATGATAACACCAAAACGTTTTCTCAACTCATGGTTAGTTGTTGGGCGAAGCCATTTATTGTCAGACTACTGTTTTTTTCTTTTTAAATCATAATGACAACCCAAAACATCCAAATGACCCTGGTCAAAAGTTATCATACCCCATTTCTTAATACCGTGTATTGCCCCCTCTAATATCAGTGACAGCTTGAAATCTTTTGTGGCATTTGTAGATGAGGTTTTTTATTTTCAAAGATGGTAAAGCTGCCCACTCTTCTTGGCAATATGCCTCCAGTTCCTGTAAATTCCTGGGAGCGCTTGAAATCTACCCAGAGTGGCTCAATGATATTGAAATCAGGAGACTGGGATGGCCAGTCCAGAACCTTAACTTTCTACTGCTGTAGCCAATGACAGGTCAACTGAGCCTTGTGTTTTGGATCGTTGTCCATGTTTGAACATCCAAGCACGTCCCATGTGCAGCTTCCAGTGCTGATGAGTGCAAATTTGCCTTCAGTATTTGCTGATAATGTGCTGCATTCAGCTTTCCTTCAACTTTGACCAAGTTACCTGTGCCTTTGTAGCTCACACATCCCCAAAACATCAGTGATCCACCTCCATGCTTTACATTAGGAACGGTGCTCCTTTCATCACAGGCCTTGTTGACTTCTCTCCAAATGTAACATTTATGGTTGTGACCAAAAAGTTCAATTTTCGTCTCATCACTCCAAATGACCTTGTTCCAGAAGCTTTGTGGCTTGTCTCTGTGCTGTTTTGCATATTGTAGGTGAGATACTTTTTGCATTTGTGCAGTAATGGCTTTCTTCTTGGGACTTGACCATGCAACCCAATTTTCTTCAAGTGCCTCCTTATTGTGCATCTTGAAACAACAAACCGCTAGTTTTCAGAGTCCTGTATCTCTTTCCTGTTTTATACAGTTCAACTACATTTTCCCGTAGATCCATTGACAATTATTTTGCTTTCCCCATGACTCGCAATCCAGAAACATCAGTGGCTGGATGGAAGATGCAAGAGTCTGTCTGGATCCCAGTAACTCATTCACCTTTTATGCACACACACTGATTACAAGCAAACAAGTCACAGGTGAGGATGTTACCTTTAGTAGCCATTCAAAAACATTTGTGTCAACTTCTGTGCATGTTATCAGGTCGAAATAAC
This sequence comes from Ranitomeya imitator, assembly GCF_032444005.1. Taxonomy (NCBI): domain Eukaryota; kingdom Metazoa; phylum Chordata; class Amphibia; order Anura; family Dendrobatidae; genus Ranitomeya; species Ranitomeya imitator. The sequence goes on from NC_091282.1 coordinate 1,110,479,823, forward strand.
CAGGGTATATAAACTTTTGATCAGGGTCATTTGGATGTTTTGGGTTGTCAGTATGATTTAAAAAGAGAAAACACAGTAGTTTGAAAATTATTGGCTTCACTCAACCAATAACCATGAGTGGAGAAAAGTTTTGTTGCTATCATTCATATTCTCAGAAATAAGGCCAAGACAGCAAAAATTATGCTGGGGTATGTAAACTTTTGAGCACAACTGCATATAAAAAAGAACCTAGACATGCCTGGTGTACATGAACTCGTAGTGACCTGGAAAATCATAATAGCAGGTTAGTTTTAGCAATTGGTGAACATTGTAAAAAAAAACAACCCAAAAAACATTGTGGAGTTGAACTTTATTTGCAATTTCACCGCACTTGAATTTTTTTCTCATTTTTGAGTACACAATATGGTAAAACCAGTGGTGTCTTTCAAAAGAAATACTTGTACTGCAAAAAACAAGCCCTAACATGGTCATATTGACAGAAAAATAGAAAAGTTATGTGAATAAAGGGAGCGAAAAACAGAAATGCAAAAATTAAAAAGGGCAAGGTCTCTAAGGGGTTAAAATGTCATCATAGCTATAAAAAGTGAAATTTTAAGCAAATTTGACATCAATTTCCAGTTTGTTATGTCGGTTTCAAATCGAAATGTGTAGAAATATTTTCTTTTATCAGTGCACTAGCAGATACAGTATTTACTGCCGTAATCACAAATAAGAAATTTGATGAAGTTGAAGCTATTTTGATAGCATTGACCTTTTTTGCTGCCCCAAGCAGTAAAAACTCTAGTTTTGTGTATATCTATATAGATATAGTTTTTTTGTAAACAAGTCTGTTACATGCAATGTAAGATCACTTGTGAAATAAAGACCAGTTATATAGTAACTTACCAGAACATGATGCTTCTCTCCTAATAAATCTACATTTCTTAACACTAGGACTACCGGACTGGTCACCACCTAGAACTACCGAATGGAGTCATTTTGACTCCTGGCTTGTTTTCGTTTATTTTTAGAGTTTCTTGCTCCTGGTATTGTTGTAACTTAACCCCTTAATGACAGCCAATACGTCTTTTAACTGACCTGAGATTCAAGAGCATAGCCTCCCCATACAGGTGACAATCCAGCAGCTGTCGGCTGTACACTATAGCTGACAACTTGCTGTATCAGCCACGATCAGTGTTGGCACCGTCCATATCTGTTTAACCCCTTAGATGCTGCTGTCAATAGTGACTACATCATTATAAATGGTTAACAGAGCGTGGGGGCTTCCTCTTTATCCCAATTGGTGCCCTCAGATCATGATTTTGTGGTCCTGATGTTTGCGATGGCAATTCATGACCAAATAGCGGCCTTAGAGTCTGTCGGCTATTGTAACCTGTTCAGAAGTTACCGACATTTAGGTGGTAAAAATACACATTTTCATTTCTGTCATGCCACTTTGCATTAATTCCTGTAAAGCACCTGAAGGGTTAATAAACTACCTTTCAGCCGTTTTCAATATGTCAGGGGGTGCTGTTTTTAAAATGGTATCACGTTTGGGGGTTTCCCAATATATGAGACCCCTAAAGTCAATTCAAACACGGAAACATGGATAGGTCCCTAAAAAAAATAAATGCAAATTTCCTTGAAAAAAGGAAAAATTGCTGCTACATTTTTAAACCTCCTAAAATGCTAACAAAATAAAAGAACATTTTACAAATGGTGCTGATGTAAAGCCGACATGAGGGAAATGTTATTTATTAATGGTTTGCTGTGGTATGACCATCTGGATTAAAGGGATAATCATTCAAACTTTGAAAATTGCTAATTTTTTAACATTTTTCTCAAATTTTTGATATTTTCTATAAATAAACACAAAACATATTGACCTAAATTTACCATTATCATAAAGTATAATGAGTCACGAAAAAACATGCTCACAATCACTGGGATTTGTTGAAGTAATTATGTAGTCCATTCGAGAGTTCACTGGTTCACTGATGGATGTCCTGTATATGTCTTGTGTATGTCAAGTATATTTGCAAAAATGCTAATTATTCTAAGTCTAAGCCAACATGTATTCTAAACATACAAGAAAATGAAAACTAAAAGAAATAATAACATTTAGTGACAAAGACTGGCAAGATATTGTAGGGAGTCAAAATGACTCCCTTTGGTAAATTTGGAAAAAAAGGTACTCTTTTTTTTCCAAAATGATTTATTGTCACAAAATCTTTTTTAATGTTCTAAATGAGTAAAAGTCACCGAGTCTCAAGCCGGAATTCGGAAAAATGTAGTCACAGAAGAAAAATAAAAATTGTGAGGAGTCAAAATGACCCCATCGGTAGTTCTAGTGTTAATATGTTCATTTTTTCAATTAAAAAAAGATCATTATTTTCATTTTGTTTTCATTATTGCATCCTCTCTGTGGCTTACCTAGAAACAATGATTAATTCTAGACATAATTACATATAATGTAAATTAAAACAAATGCTCATCATTTCCATTACCCGATGGCAATTTTCTGCTCTAGATTTTTATTTGTCAATATGAAGAAAAAAATATCTTGACATTCAGATGCTTCTGTCATAAAATAACAGAATGTGATCTAGGCTTTCACAAGTATAGGTGTTCATACATATAGCATGCTTGCTGGATTTTTCTACTATATCTTCCACGAGAAACTCCTTGCAGCCTTTTAAGGAGTTTGGCTCGAGGTGGTATTTTTAGTTGTGTGGCTATGGCCTTTCTAGTCTGTACCTAGACCAGTTGGGTGTAGGTACAATGTCTTCCGGTGGATAAATGTCCATCTGCCAGTTACCTGTTCGTGTGTGTGTGTGTACACGTTCATAACAGTAACACAAGCTCCAGTTTGCAAAGTGCATAATATTATCCTTCACCTCACACACTGATGTTTTTCATACAGATACACACTCTTCAGGTATTGAACAGAACTTTATTCCAGGGCTGTGTATATACTGTATTTTTTAAATATTGCACAATTAAATTGAGGATGTGTGCCATGCATCAAGCATGTGATACTTTGACTAATTGCACAACAGTCATAATATTTCTGGCATTATCACCTACTAGGCTGCGCCATTGTAGTTGAATAAGAGTCACCCTGTGAGACATTTGATAAAATGTTATGCCCTGATGCTGGTGCAGACTAGGCATGTCCATTGAGAAGGGTGTGGATTAAGTGTGTAATCATCAACTGGTGTTTTAAAATCAGCACACCATAAGATAAAAATGAGCACTTCAAGTTGTGCATTGCTATAATTTGAAATATTGAATCAGTGGGATGGGCCATAAAATGCATATAGATTCCTTAGCCTTAACTGTAGCCCAACGCCAACACGAAAGAGCGGGCTACGGTTTTCGATCACATGAAAATGTAAAACACAGATGGCTTTATTCTATAAATTATGGTAGTTAGGTGTTTTCCAGTGATGCTGAAAAGGTAGTTAAAGTGATTAGGCATAAATTGTGGTCAATTTTGAAATGTGGATTTTAGTTTCTACACAAACACATTACTGAAGGCATATTTCTAGGTCACCCAAAATTTTAACTAACAATGACACAAAGGGAAAAGAGGAAGAGTATAAAAAACAGTAGATGTAATTTGCAATAGAGACAATGACCAGGCAGCAGTTGTCAATGTGAACTAGCTAACAGATAGACGATCATTAGGAGAAGGAGGACAGCTTGAGACTTGCTAATTTTGCTGATCAGTTTGCTTTCTCAACCTGAGCAGGGGAATCCATTTGATGTACAGAGAGACAGACATTGCTTGATCCTCATGCAATGCCTGCATATAGCATTTGCCACCACCACGACAGCCACCAGAGCATTCAGTCACTGTTGATTCTCCAACACGGACATCAGTTGTGACATCACTCACTCCCAACCTGATGACAAAATAGGTAGATGGCGAAGATCTGCTGGATGGATGTTGGATATGCTTTTAAATGTAAACTCCAACACCCTTCCATCTGAAGTGATCACTTTCTCAACACCCTGATCAGCTTTCTAATCATGAGCAGCAATATTCATGAGTCACAATTGTATCAGTGTGGGAATCGTCATGAGCTCCTGGCTTTTCTGCCCTGGCTCAAAAAGTCAATAGTACTACTAGTTCTCTGACCACAATGGCTTGCAGAGGCAGAATAACGACTAGGAGTTTGAATCATTTCATCATTCTTCTCTGGCCAATGTAATTTGAGTAGAAAGTCTAACTGTCCATTTCACCTAACAATATATCAGAAATAATTTATTTTTGTAAAATATCTTATTTAGCCTTGAGAATGCTGTGGGTTAAGGATCTAATAATCATCACTGACCCAAATGAAAGTTTGCTATGAAAAAGATTAGTGCTCCAATTCATTAAGACTGGCTTTTCACAAGCCAGTTTTACTGAGGGACATGCAGGGAAAAGATGTGCCAAATTCATTGTGCACGTGCCTCATTGATTTTGGCATATCTTATCAGAGGTGTGCACCTCCCCTAGCTTTTGTGTAGTGTAGGCTAGAGAAGGCATGAGATATATGATTCAGACTTACCACTGTACTCCCCATGCCACTGTTATGGCCATCTTGGAAAGAGGATTAATATAAGGCCTGTTATGAACTGGTGATTCAGAACCACAATGGACCTAGTGGTTAAGAGCACACAAAGTGACCTGATAGTTACTAATAACATAGGACGAGCTCTGATACGTGGGAACTCTGCTGACCGCAATCCCTAATCCTATCATACCACACTAGAGGTAGCCGTGGAGCGCTCCTGACCAGACCTAGGCGCCTCGGGCACAGCCTGAGAAACTAGCTAGCCCTGAAGATAGAAAAATAAGCTTACCTTGCCTCAGAGAAATTCCCCAAAGGAAAAGGCAGCCCCCCACATATAATGACTGTGAGTAAAGATGAAAATACAAATACAGAGATGAAATAGATTTTAGCAAAGTGAGGCCCGACTTACTGAATAGACCGAGGATAGGAAAGATAGCTTTGCGGTCAACACAAAAACCTACAAACAACCACGCAGAGGGCGCAAAAAGACCCTCCGCACCGACTAACGGTACGGAGGTGCTCCCTCTGCATCTCAGAGCTTCCAGCAAGCAAGAAATACCAATATAGCAAGCTGGACAGAAAAAATAGCAAACAAAAGTGACACCAGCAAAACTTAGCTTATGCAGGGCAGACAGGCCACAAAAACGATCCAGGAGAGAGCAAGACCAATACTGGAACATTGACTGGAGGCCAGGAACAAAGAATTAGGTGGAGTTAAATAGAGCAGCACCTAACGACTTAACCTCGTCACCTGAGGAAGGAAACTCAGAAGCCGCAGCCCCACTCACATCCACCAGAGGAAGCTCATAGACAGAACCAGCCGAAGTACCACTCATGACCACAGGAGGGAGCTTGACCACAGAATTCACAACAGTACCCCCCCCTTGAGGAGGGGTCACCGAACCCTCACCAGAGCCCCCAGGCCGACCAGGATGAGCCAAATGAAAGGCACGAACCAGATCGGCAGCATGAACATCAGAGGCAAAAACCCAGGAATTATCTTCCTGACCATAACCCTTCCACTTAACCAGGTACTGGAGTTTCCGTCTCGAAATACAAGAATCCAAAATCTTCTCCACTATATACTCCAACTCCCCCTCAACCAAAACCGGGGCAGGAGGATCAACGGATGGAACCACAGGTGCCACGTATCTCCGCAACAATGACCTATGGAATACATTATGGATGGAAAAAGAAGCTGGAAGGGTCAAACGAAAAGACACAGGATTAAGAACCTCAGAAATCCTATACGGACCAATGAAACGAGGCTTAAACTTAGAAGAGGAAACTTTCATAGGAATATGACGAGATGACAACCAAACCAAATCCCCAACACGAAGTCGGGGACCCACACAGCGCCTGCGGTTAGCAAAACGTTGAGCCTTCTCCTGGGACAATGTCAAATTGTCCACCACATGAGTCCAAATCTGCTGCAACCTATCCACCACAGTATCCACACCAGGACAGTCTGAAGACTCAACCTGCCCTGAAGAGAAACGAGGATGGAAACCAGAATTGCAGAAAAACGACAAAACCAAAGTAGCCGAGCTGGCCCGAGTATTAAGGGCGAACTCAGCCAAAGGCAAAAAGGACACCCAATCATCCTGATCAGCAGAAACAAAACATCTCAGATATGTTTCCAAGGTCTGATTGGTTCGTTCAGTCTGGCCATTTGTCTGAGGATGGAAAGCCGAGGAAAAAGACAAATCAATGCCCATCCTAGCACAAAAGGCTCGCCAAAACCTCGAAACAAACTGGGAACCTCTGTCAGAAACGATGTTCTCTGGAATGCCATGTAAACGAACCACATGCTGGAAGAACAATAGCACCAAATCAGAGGAGGAAGGCAATTTAGACAAGGGTACCAAATGGACCATCTTAGAGAAGCGATCACAAACCACCCAAATGACCGACATTTTTTGAGAGACGGGGAGATCCAAAATAAAATCCATAGAGATATGTGTCCAGGGCCTCTTCGGGACCGGCAAGGGCAAAAGCAACCCACTGGAACGAGAACAGCAGGGCTTAGCCCGAGCACAAATCCCACAGGACTGCACAAACGAACGCACATCCCGCGACAGAGATGGCCACCAAAAGGATCTAGCCACCAAATCTCTGGTACCAAAGATTCCACGATGACCAGCCAACACCGAACAATGAACCTCAGAGATAACTCTACTCGTCCATTTATCAGGGACAAACAGTTTCTCTGCTGGGCAACGGTCAGGTCTATTAGCCTGAAATTTTTGCAGCACCCGCCGCAAATCAGGGGAGATGGCAGACAAAATTACCCCCTCTTTGAGAATACCCACCGGCTCAGGCAAACCCGGAGAGTCGGGCACAAAACTCCTAGACAGGGCATCCGCCTTCACATTTTTAGAGCCCGGAAGGTACGAAACCACAAAGTCAAAACGGGAGAAAAACAGCGACCAACGAGCCTGTCTAGGATTCAACCGTTTGGCAGACTCGAGATAAGTCAAGTTCTTGTGATCAGTCAAGACCACCACGCGATGCTTAGCTCCTTCAAGCCAATGACGCCACTCCTCGAATGCCCACTTCATGGCCAGCAACTCTCGATTGCCAACATCATAATTACGCTCAGCAGGCGAAAACTTCCTGGAAAAGAAGGCGCATGGTTTCATCACCGAGCCATCAGAACTTCCCTGCGACAAAACAGCCCCTGCTCCAATCTCAGAAGCATCAACCTCGACCTGGAACGGGAGCGAAACATCTGGTTGGCACAACACAGGGGCAGAAGAAAACCGACGCTTCAACTCCTGAAAAGCTTCCACAGCAGCAGAAGACCAATTGACCACATCAGCACACTTCTTGGTTAAATCAGTCAACGGTTTAGCAATACTAGAAAAATTATTGATGAAGCGACGATAAAAATTAGCAAAGCCCAGGAACTTTTGCAGACTCTTCAGAGATGTCGGCTGAGTCCAATCATAAATGGCCTGAACTTTAACAGGGTCCATCTCGATAGTAGAAGGGGAAAAAATGAAACCCAAAAATGAAACCTTCTGAACACCAAAGAGACACTTTGACCCCTTCACAAACAAAGAATTCGCACGCAGGACCTGGAACACCATTCTAACCTGCTTCACGTGAGACTCCCAATCATCCGAGAAGACCAAAATATCATCCAAGTATACAATCAGGAATTTATCCAGGTACTCTCGGAAGATGTCATGCATAAAGGACTGAAATACTGATGGAGCATTAGAAAGCCCTGTTAAAAATCGTTATTGCGCAAAAATATCTAATCAAGACTTAACCAGGTGCGTAGTGGTTTATTGAGTTATCCACCATTGCAGCAAAAACATAAAAGTAGATTAAACAGTTACGAACAGAGTGTCCATGTGTAAATATCAGTGCTTGTCTTGTTACTCATCTTTCCCAAGGTCCTGAATGATAAAAGTCATCTGTCTGTGTGAAGTTCGAAGGTCATCATGGCTTCCGTTATCAGCTGTTGCTTCTTCATCTGTTGTCCATGGAGAATGAATGTGCAGGCAGGAGGTGACCGTCCCACGTGACAAAAGCCCCCACACCCTCCTAAGAGATGTTTATATATGTCCAACACTGATCACGTGTCCTCTGTATATGGAGTTAACTTATACTCTGAGCTACATACACAGAAATAGCTTTTGATAGTGTCAGCAAGAAACCATGTGTTCGGTACAGAATAAAAATAAGAATAATTAATATTTAACAATTCCCCCTTTTGAGGGTGACAGACATTGATTGGAACCCTCAAATTAAAATATTAATTAGATCTACTTTCTTCTTTGGTAAAATAATGTAATAAATAGTAATATCAATAATATTGTTATATGTTCTCAATAATATAATGATATGTAAATTTATGTTATGGTAAGCCGTGACTAATATTCAAATAAAATATATATTATACTTTCCTATATCTACTTGAAGCATCTCAGGTCTGATGTCATCTGGTCTTCATATTGATGTCTTCTTGGTTCTTTTAAACAATCTTTAACATAAGTCTTTTGAAATAGATGATAACATGTAGATATGTAGAGACTGTGTGTCATGTGTCAATCAAAGTCCATAAATTCAAATGTTGATAAGAAAACAAAGTTCATAGATGAAATGTCGCTTTAATATCTGTGTAGTGTCACCTTTAGAGACCTGGACTTACATTGGCTCGCCTTGGAAATCATCTGGAATCCTCATATCATCAGCACTGGTCTTCGGACAGGTGTGACGTCTTTGGTCAGCACAGCAAGGGTTACATTGACTCTTCCTTGCCAAACATAGCACCATAACCAGTCCTTAGTGCACAGGACACATGTCAGGGTTGTAGTGTCCTGACAATTACCTGAGTGTTCACCAGCTTTCATGGAAGTCTTATAGGTGATAGGAAACCACTGGAACATAATAACACAGTTCATCTTTGATACTGTACTCAGTTGTCAGTGATGGATGCTGTAGTTGTTGTCAGTAGTGACATGAATTGTATTTGACACAGTCTATTATTACTCAGAAATCATAGCATTGTTACCTTGTGGAACTTCTGGATAACGGCTTTTCTTCTTGCAACTTTTAAGAATCAATTGAATTTAGAAAAATGAAATGTCTTTATTAATGTATCTCCGGTATCTTGATTGAAGTCTTCATTCCCTATTCTATACCAAATCTGGTAATTTCCCTAACTTATAATATCACAGCGTACCATAGCAATCAATAATATCCATATAATTATTAAATGATATTAAGATGGAGTTTATATTTGGAAAAATAAAATAATAATAATAATAATAATAATAATAATAATAAATGATAGTATATTATTAACCATATTCTTCATGTGATTGGACATTTTTATGTCATAGGTGTAATTTCTTTTTGAACTCATAGATGTCAGTGTGTCTTTTATGTAACAAGTGCTGATATTTAGTATTAAAACTTTATTAATTTATGTTCAGTAGACCAATAATATGTAAGTATGTATAGCCATGAACCAAAATAAGAATATATATATGAATAAATGAATGAATGAGTGAAAGAATTGTTGTATTTAACTCAGGATTGAAACATTTCTTATATAATGAAACCATATGATCACTATATTTGATAAAGCAATATGCTTGTAGACATTACTTTATTAAATATTGATTTTTTCTTGAGATAAAAAATAAAAATTGAGAATAAAAATTGAGGAAAAAATTAAAAATGAAAAATTAAAATAAGGCCTTCACTTGTTGATGAAAAATGAAAAATAAAAATGAGAATAAAAAATAAAAATAAGAATAAGGCCTTTACATGTTGATGACAAATGCTGAGGTTATGTCTCAGTAACACATTCCCTTAATATTTTCATCATCTAAATGTTGTCTTGACCTTGGATTACCAAAATATTGAAATTATGCAACTTTGCACATAATACCCTTAATTGAGGAAAAAAATGACATTTATAATATTTATTGTTATTATACCCAATAATACCTTATTAATATTTCTTATTTATTAAAATGTGTGAAGAAGAGGTATTGATGAAATGTGATGATGTGATCAAGATCAAAAACACATTTCCCCCTTAATATCAAAAAATATTATTTTATGAAAAAATTAATTTGTAAAAACCCAAGTGAAAAATCATTATTTTTATAACTGTCATATCAGCTTTATGACTTATATTTGTTTGAAGATGTGTACTCATCTATGTAACCATAAAAAAACACTGAATATCATAAAATTATCATTTGGGAAAATGTTCTAAATGTAGGTTTTCTAGAAAAATCATATTGATGTATTATTGTACTTATTCACTATTAACTAAATCAAAAAATAATAATTATTAAAGAAAAATATGTTGCATATATGTTGAATAAATAATATTGAAATATATCTTAATATTCTAATAATTTAACTGAATCCTATTTTTTTTAAACACAAAGTTGTTGTATTTTTTTTTTTTTTTTCCTCAACATACCATGAATCATAAGGCCTCTGTCAAACTGTGCATACACATTCCACATTCCACATACCATGCTCTGGTCACTCTTACATTAGGTTCACTCAGCAGCTGCTCATATGCTCTCTCACCTGTCACATGTGACACACATAGACGTTCACAATGTATATTTCACATGCAAAGAATACACATATATTAACCCAAAATATTGTATCCTAATTATTAATCAATGCGCATTGTAATCTATTAAATTTAGTATTCTAATATTCCTTTGAATATTCCCCAAATATTATCTAACAGTAACACTATGTTTTAACCTATAGAAAGGACTCCTCCATTTACAAGAAACCCGAGTTGAATGTTCCAACGCTATTTCGATACAAGAATCCATTTGCAAGTAAAGCTGAGAAAAATTCCTAAAACTAAAACAAGGCTATATGATATCTTTAACTCACATATGTCACACCATGCAGTGGGAGGAAAAAAAAAAAAAACACGTTTTAGATTATTACAGAAAGAAAATTTACATGTAGTACACACATTTTTAGGTTGTTAGATATATTATTTATTTTTAAGTGTTAAATATATAAAAATCATGCAGTTAATATAACTTCCTGTGTGAATAAGACATAAATTCATGAAACAGGTATTTTTTGTTCAATTCTTGCTTTGAAAGTAAAATTCTAAGGGAAAATGAAAGATAAAGGTTAATTTCATATTTATTTAAAAACAAAATAATTTAAATATCTTGTACATATGTATATATTTAATGTATTTAATTATAATTCTAAATATTTTTACTGGAGTAAATTTTAATTATTTCACTATATATATATAAAAATGCAGTTAATATAATCTCTACTTATACAAATATGCTACAGTATTTACTGTATATTATATTAATATATGTAACTGCAGAATTATATTGAAATAGAATAATTACATTAATAAATAATACATTGTATAAGTCATCATATAATGTAATTACATTTTTAGCCAATTCCTATCCCAAAATGTAACTCTCTGTCGATAATCTGTTGGAAAGCTCTATTTAATAAGGTCATTTTTAACCCTATGGACTCTTTGAAGAGCTGTGTTAATGGAGTGTTCAGCTGAGCTCCCCCTGGGATACCCACCTGCTTCCATCTGTCAATTTCCGCCATCTTTGCAGACAGATCTGAGCCTTCAGATTTTAACCCTTTCAAAGGAACTTCAGCTTTAATAGACTCCTGAATCGTTTCATAGGGTTTGTAGCAAATATGTAATTTTCTTCGTACTTCATAGATTTGATTTTGGGTCAGTTTTAGAGATTTTGATTTTGGCTTTTGATAAGATTGAATTCTGACTGGTTTCAAAAACTTAGTAAAATGTGTTTTCCTTTCAAGATTCTCGTGTTTTCTAGAAAAATCTAGGGATTTTGCCATTCGTATAAAGAATCTTTCTGTGAAGCAATTGCACGAGATACAGGATTTAAGAATTTAAACTTGTTTACAAAACAATTTATCATGGATTGTTGATTCAAATTCGTACAGACCAATTTATAAATCCTTTCAAAAATGGCCATAAAAGTAAACGTACATTCTTCCCGGCCAATCTTCAATTTTAGAAGAATATCAAGATCTGGATAATTTTCTTTTAATCCACAGAAAATCAAAATTTTTAATCTTTCTACATCAGTCATATTTTCATGGAACTCATCATTCTGCATTTCTAATGAAAATCTTCTCATAAAATTTCCCGGAATCCAAATTTTAAACAAATGATTTCTCTGCACATTAGTCAAATCAAACTTATCAGCAAAACTCTCAAATATCTCTGAATTTCTGCACACATGGATTTTGTCATCATATGCTGGAATGGTTTTGCATAATTTTAGCAAGATTTTTCTAGAATTAGGTTGGAGCTGTTGGGCCTCTGAGTCGTCTATTTTTAAGGGCAATGGTACATCTGTCCCTCATAGATCATCTTTGTCAGTTTCTCCTACACGTCCTCCATCTTGTTTTTCATCTTGTGTCACAAAGTCAATGTCACCTTGGGTGGTCATCGTCATCACAGACACGTGTGTAACATCTTCCTCACTCTTCCCATTACAGTCAATCTTGGGAACATCATTAATTTCCATTTCCTTAGAAATTCTTTCTACACTGTCTTTTTTGGACTTCTCTGTCACAAACTCGTTAAATACATAAACCATATGTAAAATATTTTTCAGTTGCTCTTTTTCTTTTTTCCTACACATTAGCTTAGAATCTAACTTCAAATTCGCGGTTCTGCATTCTGAAAATAAATTAGACCAAAATATTTCTAAGCTAGATCCGTACAAACTTACAAATTCTATCTGACTTGATTTAGCATATGAATTAATCAAATCCATTCGTCTTACCTTGAAATCTCAGCTTGTAGTCCCTTTGCTTTTACAACGCTGGGCTCCGGACTTCAGCACGGCTATTTTCAGCACGTCTGTCTTCAGCTACTGCTTGTCAATCCGTCTGACACCTGTTAAAGTCTCCGTAATTCGTAGGTTCTTGTATGAGTTCTTTGTGACTTGAAGTGGAATTCCTGAATACTTGCACAATCTAGCGGAACTGTTCTGTCTTCCCCCGTGTGCAAGAAGAAGGAAATTCACGCAAAAATAGCACAAAAAAATCAAAACTGGCTGGCTTGACCAATGTTAAAAATCGTTATTGCGCAAAAATATCTAATCAAGACTTAACCAGGTGCGTAGTGGTTTATTGAATTATCCACCATTGCAGCAAAAACATAAAAGTAGATTAAACAGTTACGAACAGAGTGTCCATGTGTAAATATCAGTGCTTGTCTTGTTACTCATCTTTCCCAAGGTCCTGAATGGTAAAAGTCATCTGTCTGTGTGAAGTTCGAAGGTCATCATGGCTTCCGTTATCAGCTGTTGCTTCTTCATCTGTTGTCCATGGAGAATGAATGTGCAGGCAGGAGGTGACCGTCCCACGTGACAAAAGCCCCCACACCCTCCTAAGAGACGTTTATATATGTCCAACACTGATCACGTGTCCTCTGTATATGGAGTTAACTTATACTCTGAGCTACATACACAGAAATAGCTTTTGATAGTGTCAGCAAGAAACCATGTGCTCGGTACAGAATAAAAATAAGAATAATTAATATTTAACAAGCCCGAATGGCATAACCAGGTACTCAAAATGGCCCTCGGGCGTATTAAATGCTGTTTTCCATTCATCGCCCTGTTTAATACGCACAAGATTATACGCACCATGAAGAGCTATCTTGGTGAACCAACTAGCCCCCTTAATCCGAGCAAACAAATCAGACAGCAGCGGCAAGGGGTACTGAAATTTGACTGTGATTTTATTTAGAAGGCGGTAATCAATACAAGGTCTCAGCGAACCATCCTTCTTGGCCACAAAAAAGAACCCTGCTCCCAATGGCGACGGCGACGGGCGAATATGACCCTTCTCCAAGGATTCCTTTACGTAACTCCGCATAGCGGCGTGCTCAGGCACAGACAGATTAAACAGTCGACCTTTAGGAAACTTACTACCAGGAATCAAATCGATAGCACAATCACAATCCCTATGCGGAGGTAGGGCACTGGACTTGGGCTCATCAAATACATCCCGGTAATCCGACAAGAACTCTGGGACCTCAGAAGGGGTGGATGATGAAATAGACAGGAATGGAACATCACCATGTACCCCCTGACAACCCCAGCTGGACACAGACATTGATTTCCAATCCAATACTGGGTTATGGACTTGTAGCCATGGCAACCCCAACACGACCACATCATGCAGATTATGCAACACCAAAAAGCGAATATCCTCCTGATGCGCAGGAGCCATGCACATGGTCAGTTGGGTCCAGTACTGAGGCTTATTCTTGGCCAAAGGCGTAGCATCAATTCCTCTCAATGGAATAGGATACTGCAAGGGCTCCAAGAAAAACCCACAGCGCCTAGCAAACTCCAAGTCCATCAAATTCAGGGCAGCGCCTGAATCCACAAATGCCATGACAGAATAGGATGACAAAGAGCAGATCAAAGTAATGGACAAAAGAAATTTCGACTGTACCGCACCAATGGTGGCAGACCTAGCGTACCGCTTAGTGCGCTTAGGACAATCGGAGATAGCATGAGTGGAATCACCACAGTAGAAACACAGCCCATTCTGACGTCTGTGTTTTTGCCGTTCAGCTCTGGTCAAAGTCCTATCGCATTGCATAGGCTCAGGTTTATGCTCAGACAATACCGCCAAATGGTGCACAGTTTTACGCTCACGCAAGCGTCGATCGATCTGAATGGTCAAAGACATAGACTCATTCAGACCAGCAGGCATAGGAAATCCCACCATGACATCCTTAAGGGCTACAGAGAGACCCTTTCTGAAAATTGCTGCCAGCGCACATTCATTCCATTGAGTGAGCACAGACCACTTCCTAAACTTCTGACAATATATCTCTACCTCATCCTGACCCTGACACAGAGCCAGCAAATTTTTCTCTGCCTGATCCACTGAATTAGGTTCATCATAAAGCAATCCGAGCGCCAGAAAAAACGCATCAATATTACATAATGCAGTATCTCCTGGCGCAAGGGAAAATGCCCAGTCTTGAGGGTCGCCACGTAATAAAGAAATAATGATCTTAACTTGTTGAACTGGGTCACCAGAGGAGCGGGGTTTCAAAGCCAGAAACAGTTTACAATTATTTTTAAAACTCAGAAACTTAGCTCTATCTCCAGAAAACAAATCAGGAATAGGAATTCTTGGTTCTAACATAGAATTCTGAACCACAAAGTCTTGAATATTTTGTACTCTTGCAGTGAGATGATCCACACAAGAAGACAGACCTTTAATGTCCATCACTACACCTGTGTCCTGAACCACCCAAATGTCTAGGGGAAAAGAAAGACAAAACACAGTGCAGAGAAAAAATAATGGTCTCAGAAATTCTCTTTTCCCTCTATTGAGAAGCATTAGTACTTTGGGCCTCCAGTACTGTTATGAACTGGTGATTCAGAACCACAATGGACCTAGTGGTTAAGAGCACACAAAGTGACCTGATAGTTACTAATAACATAGGACGAGCTCTGAGACGTGGGAACTCTGCTGACCGCAATCCCTAATCCTATCATACCACACTAGAGGTAGCCGTTGAGCGCTCCTGACCAGACCTAGGCGCCTCGGGCACAGCCTGAGAAACTAGCTAGCCCTGAAGATAGAAAAATAAGCTTACCTTGCCTCAGAGAAATTCCCCAAAGGAAAAGGCAGCCCCCCACATATAATGACTGTGAGTAAAGATGAAAATACAAATACAGAGATGAAATAGATTTTAGCAAAGTGAGGCCCGACTTACTGAATAGACCGAGGATAGGAAAGATAGCTTTGCGGTCAACACAAAAACCTACAAACAACCACGCAGAGGGCGCAAAAAGACCCTCCGCACCGACTAACGGTACGGAGGTGCTCCCTCTGCGTCTCAAAGCTTCCAGCAAGCAAGAAAAACCAATATAGCAAGCTGGACAGAAAAAATAGCAAACAAAAGTAACACCAGCAAAACTTAGCTTATGCAGGGCAGACAGGCCACAAGAACGATCCAGGAGAGAACAAGACCAATACTGGAACATTGACTGGAGGCCAGGAACAAAGAACTAGGTGGAGTTAAATAGAGCAGCACCTAACGACTTAACCTCGTCACCTGAGGAAGGAAACTCAGAAGCCGCAGCCCCACTCACATCCACCAGAGGAAGCTCATAGAACCAGCCGAAGTACCACTCATGACCACAGGAGGGAGCATGACCACAGAATTCACAACAAAGGCCAAACTAAATAGAGGATGACAATACATGAGAAATATATAGTTGCTTTTAATCCCAGGGTTGGTCATTTTAATTTTTTTTTATATCTGCCTAAAGAAATATCTTATTTCTTTAATTAACTTGCATATATAGCACTATTAATTCCACAGCATTTACATACATCATAATCACCGCAGCACATCGGGCCTCACAATTTAAATTTGCTGTTAGTATGTCTTTGGAGTGTGAGAGGAAGGCCGGGATCACACATACGCGAGATACGGCCAAGTCTCGCAAATGAAAACCCAGCTCTGGCGCCGGCACTCCGGAGCGGAGCATGCAGCCGCCCAGCAATACATGAGGCTGCAGGCTCTGCTCCCAAGTGCCGGCGCCAGAGCTGGGTTTTCACCTGGGAGAATTGGCCATAACTCGCATATGTGTGATCCCGGCCGAAAAAAGAGTACCTGAAGAAAACCTATACAAACACAAGGAGAACATACAAACTCTTTGCAGCTGTTGCCCTTGGTGGGATTTGGCTGGACCCAAGCACTGCAAAGCAACAGTATTAACCAAAGCTACCATGTGGCCATGCTCTGAATAGTATAATGCATATAAAATAAAGATAAATAGAAATGAGCACTATAACATGGAAATATAGTGTATGTGCACAAAATGTATTTTTCAGGTGGATTGTGCTCTGAAAACCCTCTGAAAAGTTCTAACTAACTAGATGCTCAAAAAAAATAAACATATGCATTTTTATGTAACAAATTACTTACTATTCATTTTTTCAGTCTCATGTGTGTCTTACAGCCTCTTGAGGTTTCCAAAAACACCAAAGGGTTAAAAGAAGTGACCTTATCTTTCCTTAGGCATCTTCTACTCTTATGGCGCTCTATACTTTGCATTATAAAAAGTAAAAAAGACCCCAAAAATGCTCAAAAAACCACTGGCGGTCAAAAATGTTGAAAAAGCACACAGGAAACAACAAGAGATGCTAACAAAGACAATTCCTCTTGAAAAACTTGTCAGATTTGCCCACCTGAAAACCCTTTTTCATTTAGCATATATGTGCCAAGTGTCTGAGATTTTTTTTAAACAGTGTTCACTTAAAAAAAATCAGAAAACTTTTTTAAAAATGCATCAAAGACTATTCATTTCTATTGTAAAACTACTTTGTTGCTCGATTGTGTTGTCTTTTGAGCATTTTCTTCCAAATCCAATTTTGAAAAACACTTGGAAAAAAGTACATATCATTTCTTAAAGCAATTCCTGATGCACTTAGCTCCAAATTAGACACTGTGACATCAAAATGCTACAATAATAAATGCATCAGGAAAAAAAATCCTTCCACACTGATTCCAAAACTATTCAAAACCATCATAGGACACAAAAAACTTCCACAAAACCTCCCCACGAATGAGCATTTTTAGAAGCATTTTCCACTAGGAAACATCATGTTTTTGACTTTCTAAAAAAAAAACTGTGTGCACATACTCTTACAGAAAATATTTTTTTTCACTAACTCATTTATCAAGGAAATGATGCATCTTTTTAAATTTTATTAGAGCACATTTATTATCAGCAAATGTTCAGATAGGAACTGTATTTAGGTTGTAGTGTAATTGCATGTTATTTTTTCGAAATATACTATCCATGATTGTATAATATAAAAAAAAGTTAACTTTTACCAAGTTTTATTGCACTTCAGCACTTGGCGAACCGTATATAAACATTATTCTACATTAGGCTTTCCCAACCAAAAGTTAGAACATAGGACATTTACTTAAATGCAGTTAATTTGTATGCTAATTGCAAATTAATCAGCTCAACAGTCTGAGCCAAAATCGGATTGCTAATAGATTAAGGATGTGGTTGCTGCTAACACAAGTAATTGGTTAATGAGCTTTACTATTTAAATGAATAGGAATTAGGTTTTCAGAAAGGACTGACATTAGAGTTCATATGTTTTTTTTTTCATGGGATAAAGTCAGCTGACACACACACAATAGCAACACACAGTACCCTGGTCACATTGAATGGACTTTGCAGTGTATTGCTTATCATGTAAAGCTGCCTTTGAAGCGTAGCACAATATGAAATGTGTGTGAATGGGTGACATGCTTAAAGCTGCATTGTATAAAAGAAGAAATAATTTGCATAGAACAAAATAAACCTTTAAAATATATTAATTAAGATGTCTTGTATTGATTCTGAATTTCTGCTTGAGAGAATGTACAATACATTCACAAAATTTTAGAGGAACAGTATACTTCAGATAACCAACTTTTTGACTATTTTAATAGCTATAGAATAGTGAATGAATCTCTGTACACAAAGTATTTTTCAGGAATTTTTCAGGAACCCATAATAGAATAGGGAGTGTAACTAAGTTAACAGCCATTACTTATATCCCGACTGCTCTATGCAAGCCCCTCAATGGTGACATCCTGGCTATCAATCTTGTAACTACTGCAGCCAATCACTGAGCATAGAGGACCAGTGACATAAATATAAGTCTCAATGCTGAGGCGAGTAATTGGCATCGGTACAGGAGGTACTGGAAATGATCACTGCGGGATTGGGTGGAAGCTGCAAAGGATTCACGGGTTAGGTAATGGCTATTTGTGAATTTTACATTTTAGAATTGTATCCATTTTCCAATGACTTAATGATGAAATTGTAATGATCTCATGACAATCTACACAATTTCAATCTGTGCCACTAGAGATTGTTATTGTTGCTGAACACTGGCTCTCACAAGGCAACAATAACTTTTGTTAATGATGTTGCAAATGACATTTACTTTTACAGATCATGCCATCAACAATGTTTTGAGAGTCTGTGAGCATAGAATGACTGTTGTATCCATTTACAGGTGCTCGCTGAATCCTTGGTGTGGCCAATCAGTAAAATAATAATTTTAATAATAATTTTATTTCAATAGCACCAACATATTCCTCAGCGTTTAACATTTTAAAGGGGACTTGTACAGACAATAAAATACATTACAGAATAACAATAATCACAAAAATATATGAGGAAATAAGGGAGAAACGAAAGGTGGATGGTAACAATTGCTTTAATTTTATGGTACAACCAGCATTGTAATAAATAGGGTGTTCACTAGTGTTGAGCATTCTGATACCGCAAGTATCGGGTATCGGCCGATACTTGCGGTATCGGAATTCCGATACCGAGATCCGATATTTTTGTGATATCGGGTATCGGTATCGGAAGTGTAAAATAAAGAATTAAAATAAAAAATATTGTTATATTCACCTCTCCGGCGGCCCCTGGACATCAGCGGGAGGATCCGGCGTCCGGCACGGCTTCTTTCTTCAAAATGCGCGCCTTTAGGACCTGTGGTATGACGTCCCGGCTTCTGATTGGTCGCGTGCCGCCCATGTGACCGCCACGCGACCAATCAGAAGCCGCGACGTCATTCCTCAGCTAAAGTCCTAGAATGAGCGCCTTTTAGGACCTGAGGAATGACGTCGCGGCTTCTGATTGGTCGCGTGGCGGTCACATGGGCGGCACGCGACCAATCAGAAGCCGGGACGTCATTCCACAGGTCCTAAAGGCGCGCATTTTGAAGAAAGAAGCCGTGCCGGACGCCGGATCCTCCCGCTGATGTCCAGGGGCCGCCGGAGAGGTGAATATAACAATATTTTTTATTTTAATTCTTTATTTTACACTTTAGTATGGATCCCAGGGCCTGAAGGAGAGTTTCCTCTCCTTCAGACCCTGGGATCCATGAGGATACATTCCGATACTTGATGTCCCATTGACTTGTATTGGTATCGGATATCGGTATCGGCGATATCCGATATTTTTCGGGTATCGGCCGATACTATCCGATACCGATACTTTCAAGTATCGGACGGTATCGCTCAACACTAGTGTTCACGTAATGCTGCATGAACCAATCACCAACCAGTATATGAAAGAGTACAGACACAGATGGCTATTAAATGCATAAAGGGTGTGAGGACAAATGATACAAGGGTCCTAGTATTGAAGAAAATTTTGAATAGGCAACACAGGGATAGTTAGATAAATATGTTGAGGCGGTAGGCCAGTCTGAAGAAATGCTCTTTTATGGCACTTTTAAAACTGTGGGTATTGGGAATTAATCATACTGTCCAGCATAGTGCATTCCGAAGAATTGGTGCAGCATGCGAGAAGTCTTGGAGATGGGAGTGGGAGGTTCAGATTATTGAGGATGTTAATCTTAGGTCACTAGCAGAACAGAGGGTATGGGAAGGGTGGTGGACTGAGACCAGGGAAGAGATGTAGAATGGTGCTGAACGATGGAGTGCTTTGAAGGTGAGAGTGATAAGATTATATTGAACTCTGTAGTAGATGGGTAACCAGTGCAATGATGACACAGGTTAAAGGCATATGTGTAGCAGTTGTTGAGGAATATGATCCTGACTACAGCATCCAAGACAGATTTTGAGAGAGGAGAGTTTAGTAAGAGGAATACTGATTAGTAGAGCGTTACAATAGTCCACACGAGAATGAATAAGAGCTACAGTAAGAGTTTTTGCAGAGTTGAATAAAAGAAACCAATGAATTCTAGAAATGTTTTTGAGATGTGGATGACAAAACAGAGCCAGTGATTGGATGTGGGCCGTGAATGAAAGATTTGAATCAAGAATGACCACAAGACAGTGAGCATGTTGCTGGGGAGTAATGGTAGAACCACATATGGAAATGACAATGTCGGTCATAGGTAGTTTAGTGGAGGGATGAAATAATAAAGAGTTCTGTTTTTATGGCTTCAGTTTCAGATACAGATAGGACATGATGTTGTAGACAGTGGTAAGACAATCACTTGTGTTTTGTAATAATGCAGATGTGATGACAGGTGTAGTGATGAGTGAGTGTACTCGTTTCTCGGGTTTTCATCGCGGCAGCTGAATGATTTACAGCTATTAGCTGGCTTGATTACATGTAGGGATTACCTAGCAACCAGGCAACCCCCACATATACTTAGCCTAGCTAAAAGCTGTAAATCATTTAGCTGAGGCGATGAAAACTTAATCTCCGAACACTAACAATACTAGGATGTCACCTGAGCGTGCTCGGGAAAACCCCAGCAACGAGTATATTCGCTCATCACTATTCAGGAGTAGACGTATATAATTGGGTGTTATCAGCATAAAGATGGTACTGGAAACCAGATCTACTGATTGTATATCCAAAAGGGGCAATATGCAAGAGGATGGGACCTTGAACTGATCCTTCAGGATCCCGATAGTATGAGGGAAATGAAAGCAGGAGGAGCCAGCAAAAGCTACAGCGAAGCAGCGGTCAGAGAGGTAGGAGGAGAACCAGGAGAGAACCGTGTCCTTGAGGCTGATGGAGTGGAGCATAGTGAGGAAGAGCTGATGATCCACAGTGTTGAATGCTGCAGAGAGATCCAAGAGAATTAGCATGGAGTAGTGACCATTAGATTTAGCTGTTAGTAGGTCATTAGAGAGTTTAGTCAGGGCAGTTTCAGAAGAGTGTAAAGAGCGGAAAGCAGAATGAAGATTGTCAAGAATGGAGTGATCTGAGAGATAACGCATTAGATGGGAGTAGACCAAGCATTTCAGGAATATAGCGATGAAGGGAAGATTAGAGACAGGCCTACAGTTAACAGCACAGTTTTGGTCAAGGTTTTTTTTTTAAGTAATTGATGTATGCTGTCATGTTTAAATGAGGTGGGAAATATACCAGAAGAGAGAGAGGTTGAATATTTTTGTTAGGTGAGTTTTGACAGGAGGGGATGTGAGGGAATACAGTCACTGGTGCACAGGGATGCCATCAGGGCATTACTGGCCTGACTGGCATATGGGGATTCTGCCTGTGCAGAAACTGAACCTTTGTCCGAGATGCAGGTTCAGTGAAACTCTACTGCCATGTGGGCCTGCACGGTAATAGTTAAAAGCTACCAGCCAATAGGCTGCCAGGATGGTAGACACGGGGGCAGGATGGGAGACACGGGGGTAGGATTGGAGATACGGGGGTAGAATATAAACACTGATGCAGAATGGAGACAATGGGGACAGTTAACAGTGGGGTACCACAGGGCTCAGTATTAGGCCCACTTCTTTTTAACATATTTATTAATGACCTTGTAGAGGGCATACAAAGTAGAATTTAAATTTTTGCTGATGACACTTAACTCTGCAAAGTAATCAATACAGAGGAGGACAATTTAATATTAAAAAAAGGATTTGTGTAAACAAGAAGCTTGGGCTGAAAAATGGTAAATGAGCTTTAATGGGGACAACTTTAAGGTCATGCACTGGGCAGAAGAAATAAGATGTATAACTATGCGCTTAATTGTAAAACACTGTGCAAAACTGTCACTGACAAAGACCTGGGGGTATGGGTGGATGACAAACTCACATTTAGTGGCCAGTGTCAGGCAGCTGCTACAAAGGCAAATAAAATAATGGGATGAATTAAAAGAGGCATAGATGCTCATGAGGAGAACATAATTTTACCTCTATACAAGTCACTAGTGCGACGACACTTAGAATACAGAGTACAGTTCTGGTCTCCGGAGTATAAGAAAGACATAGCTGAACTAAAGTGGGTGCAGAGGAGAGCGACCAAGGTTATTAGAGTACTGGGGGGGTCTGCAATACCAAGACAGGTTATTATACTTGGGGTTACTTAGTTTGGAAAAATGAAGGCTAAGGGGTGATCTATTTATAATGTATAAATACATGAGCGGACAGTACAAAGACCTTTCTAATTATCTTTTTACTCATAGACCTGAGACGGGGACAAGGGGGCATTCTCTATGTCTGGAGGAAAGAAAATTTAATCACAATAACAGATGTGGATTCTTTGCTGTAAGAGCAGTGAGGCTATGTAACACTCTGTCATATGATGTTGTAATGAGGGATTCATTACTAAAATTTAAGAAGGGACTGGATGCCTTTCTTGAAAAGTATAATGTAACAGGTTATATACACTAGATTCCTTGATAGGGCATTGATCAAGGGAAGTAGCCTGATTGCCGTATGTGGAGTCAGGAAGGAATTTTTTCCCCCAATGTGGAGCTTACTGTTTGCCACATGGTTTGTTTTGCCTTCCTCTGGATCAACATGTTAGGGCATATTAGGTTAGGATATGGGTTGAACTAGATGGACTTAATGTCTTCATTCAACCTTAAAAACTATGTTACTATGTTTCTAGAATGGAGACATGGGGCAGGATGGGAAACAAGGGGGCATGATGGGAGACATGGGGGCAGGATTGGAGACACAGGGCAGGATGTAAGCACACGGGGCAGAATGGAGACATGGGGCAGGATGGAGACATAGGGCAGGACAGAGACACGAGGGCAGGATGGAGACAAATGGGGCAGGAATATGAGGCAGGATGGAGACAAATGGGGCAGGAATATAAGGCAGGATGGAGACAGATGGGGCTGGTCTTGGGGCAGGATGAAGACAGATGGGGCAGGCTCATGGGCAAGATGGAGACAGATGGGGTAGGGTCATGGGGCAGGATGGAGACAGATGGGGAAGGGTCATGGGGCAGGATGGAAACTGATGGGGCTGAGTCATTAGGCAGAATGCAGAAAGATGGGGCAGGATCATGGTGCAGGATGGAGATACATGGTGCAGGATCATGGGGCAAGATGGATACGATGAACACAGATGGGGCAGGATTATGGTGCAGGATCATGGGACAGATGGGGCAGGATCATGGGACAGTTGGGTCAGGATTGGGAGATCATAGGGGGCAGAATAGATACTCATGAGGGCAGGATGGGAGAACATATGGCTGAAGCCAGGAATGAGATACACAGCCAGAATGGGGGATATTAATACCATAATACCATAGGGGCTAATTAAGGGATATTATTACTGCAGTGATGTATTTATTTTATTTTTTGAGGATACTATTTTGAATGGGGAGCGGTCCTGTTACTGTGCAGAGTGACACTGTCACCTTTTTTTCTTCATGTGGTGTGGTGTAGAAGTTGGGAAAAAATTAAGTAATGTGTTCTGCAAGCGGAGCTCTAGATAACTGGTTATTTCCTGTAGAGACGACCCCTGGCAGGAAGAAGTGATGGCAGTCTGTGCTGGATGAAGATGAAAAGCGAAGATGAAGGACTTCCCCTAGAGACAACAATTTGGTGTCAGTGTGTTACCTGTACACTGACACTATACATTGTATACTTTAAACAGAGGTTCTGTGTACAGTGTCACCAGTGATCACAGTATTACCTTTACACTGACACTATATACAGAGCTTGTGTATATATTGTCACTAGTGATCCCTGTATTACTTATACACTATATACAGAGCTCCTTTGTATAATGTCACTGGTGATTACTCTATTAGCTGTACACAGACACTGCATACTAAGGACATATCTGCTTTGTATAATGGCACTTATGGTGATAGTATTGTGTTTTTTTATTAGCATTTAACAGTATTGTAGTATTCAGTCACTATCTGGTGGTAATTTGTTGTCCAGCCATGATGTTGCGGTATTTGTTCCTTGTATGTCCAATTATTTGGTCTCTATGCGGTGGCAATATGTGGTCTGGTCATGGTGTGGCGGTATTTTTTCATTGTATGTGCTATTATTCGGTCACTGTGTGGTGGTAGTATGTGGTCTGGTCTTGTTGTGTTGGTATTTGTTCCTTGTATGTGCTATTATTTGGTTACTCTGTGGTGGTAATATGTGGTCTGGTCATGGTGCGGTGGTATTTGTCCCTTGTATGTCATATTTTTTGGTCACTGTGGTGGTAATATGTGGTCTGGACATGGTGTGGCAATATTTGTTCCTTGTATGTAGTATTATAGGTCACTATGTGGTGATAATATGGTGTCTGGTCATAGTGCAGTGGTATTTGTCCCTTGTATCTGATATTATCGGTCATTTTTAAAATTGAAAAATACATGAAAATATACCTAAATTGTATTGCATATTTTAACAAATGTTTTATAGGTTAGAGAAAAGTAGGTGTTAGGTGATGGGATCCTCCCGCTGCACGGGATAGATCCCAAGCCTTATGTGCCTCTGTGATCTCCCATTCAGGTTCGGTCACTGCGGGCATTTCTGAGCATAGACGTCAGTACCAGCATCTTGTTCAGGCTCATGGTGTTCATTTCATTACTGCTGGTTCTCCAGCCAAGCCTATGGTAACCAGTGATAGGCAACGGCGATGTGACACTCTGGAGTCTAAGTCCAGATATCACCTCGCTGAGCATGTCTGTGATGTGGCGTCTTCCTATTGGTGGTCAGTAGTGTTGAGCATTCCGATACCGCAAGTATCGGGTATCGGCCGATACTTGCGGTATCGGAATTCCGATACCGAGATCCGATACTTTTGTGGTATCGGGTATCGGTATCGGATACATAGAGATGTGTTAAATAAAGAATTAAAATAAAAAATATTGATATATTTACCTCTCCGGCGGCCCCTGGACTCAGCGCGGGTAACCGGCAGGCTTCGTTGTTCAAAATCAGCGCATTTAGGACCTGAGAATCACGTCCCGGCTTCTGATTGGTCGTGGGCCGCCCATGTGACCGCCACGCGACCAATCACAAGCCGCGACGTCACCGCAAGCTATTAACGCGCTCATTTTTAAAAATGAGCGCGTTAATGGCTTTCAAAAACGTAGCGGCTTGTGATTGGTCGCGGCCGCGACCAATCACAAGCCGCTACGTCTTTGAAAGTCATTAACGCGCTCATTTTTAGGGGCGCGTTGTGCACTTGGACAGCAATCCTATTAGGTACCTGTATGCTCCTAACTTTTCTTTTTTATCACGCTTTTTACTCACAGTGGGGTTTCTATATTGGCTCTGGTCTATAATATATTGGACTAGTGCAATACATTAACATAGCACTTGAGCACTTGAGCACTTTATTTGTTTATATATATATGTGTATATGGCTTATACAAAATAATTGGTTACACAAACACATTTATTTTTTTATTATAATATTTTTTCCTTTTTTTGGCATCAGGTTTTACCTATTGTAGGTTACCATTTTATACAATATTTCTATATATGTTTATGTAATATCTATGGTAATATATGTCCTGTAGTGCACATCCTTTTTTAATATTTTATATTTTGTATTATCACGTGTTATCTTAATAAATAAATAATTGAATATTGGCACATCTTAGCCTGGTGGTACTTCTTTTCTGTGATCCTTGTTTTAGGTTTGGTGTTCTCTATATATTGAGTGGGTTCCACTTCTTTTGTCACACTTTTTATGCACTATATATATTGATTTTATAGACAGTATTTTAATGTTCGATAAATTTTAGATTATCATTCTATTTTTTTAATTCTTATAGTGTATATGTGTGCCGTTTAGTTAAAATCATTTTATGTACGGCTATGTGAGTGGTGTCTCTACCACTCTGTCTGCAAGCATTGTGTGTCTGTCTAGCTTGGGACGGAACGCTTAGGCAGGCAGCTAGTGTCAGTCGAGGCAATTAGCCATTGGCTTAGCATCTGGTTTCTACATGTGAGAGGTTAGCACAGTAGAGTTCCAAAGCAAGCACAACACTAGTCAGGGTATTAAGCTCAGACCATCTGTTCCGTTTCTGTGTATGAGTGACACAGCTCAGTTGCAGAGCACCTCTTTCATTACTGTGTGCGAGTGACACAGCTGAGTAGCAGAGCAGCTCTTTTGTTTCTGTCTGCAAGTGACACAGCTCAGTTGCAGAGCATCTCTTTTGTTTCTGTGTGTGAGTGACAGCTCTGTTGCTGAGCAGCTCTTTCATTTCTGTGTGCGAGTTCTGTTCACTTGCTTGTCCTGTGACATTTAACAGGACAGAGCACTCAGTTCATATTTGTTTCAGTACCTCTCTGTGGAGTAACGCAGCTTGGTACTTAGTGTTCTTTTCACACTGTGTGACGTTAACACAGTGTGTCCAGGAGATCGCTTGCCATGAGTTCCATCATTATTCATTCACTAGCAGCAGTTTTCCATCTCTGCACGGTGGACCCCGATTTGTGATTGCGCTTTATTATTTATTTTATGTGTGATGGGTAAGAAGCTGAGTTTTTCCAAGAGAGAAGGATGGGACTGTGGACAGTTTGAGGGGTGGAGGAAAGGATGGGGTGGAGCCTGGTTGGAATCTCAAGGGGGCCCCAAAAACTTTGCCAGTATGGGGCCCCAAAATTCCTAGTGGCAGCACTGCTGGTGCAAGTAGTAGGGTGAGAAGATGCAAGGAGCCTGATCATTTCTTCTGTGACTGGTTCTATCATTTAAATCCACCTTCCCACCTACTTGTTTTCTAAATCCAACTACTCTTTGATTGACAGCCCAGGCATTATAGAGCCAGAGAAGGGTGGAGATAAATGGAAAACAAGTTGGAGGGAAGGTGCACTTGCATGTTTGGAAACACGAAGTGTGTACTGAGCACCAATACATGGTTTGAACAGTTGCTCTTTACTTGCAGACTTCTTTTAAGAAGAATGGTAT
This sequence comes from Ranitomeya imitator, assembly GCF_032444005.1. Lineage (NCBI taxonomy): Eukaryota > Metazoa > Chordata > Amphibia > Anura > Dendrobatidae > Ranitomeya > Ranitomeya imitator. The sequence goes on from NC_091282.1 coordinate 1,110,507,567, forward strand.
TTAACAGATAAAACTGAAGATAAAAACAAATTGAGAAAATATCCTGTAATAAGTAAATGAATAGTAAAAGCAGAAGTAAATAATATAGAGTATTTAGTTACAGTATTTTGATAAAAAAAGCATAAAAAACATCCCACCACGACAAAGTGTACCCAATCAGGACAGTAATTATCTGTTGTAGTTCACCTCACTATGTTTTAACAGACATCCAAATAGGTAAGGCCAGAGCAGGACAGGGTCCCAAATGTGCAGAAACCCATATGTGGAAAGCTATGTATATATAAAATAGACAGCCCAAAAGGGGGAGCCATTGGCTTCATTCATCAAGATATTTTTGGCCAGAATTAAAAAGCCTTAAAATGTTCCAAAATGTTCGCACAACTTGAAGTTGCATGCACATTTTCAGACTTTGGCATATTTGTACCACTCTCATCCGGCTTGGCTAATTTTTTAGAAAAGTTGGTAGAGCTTGGGCAGGAAGGGGTGTGACTAAGCATGTCTGATTAATTCATGTTAGTTAATGCCACTTAAGTTGCATAAATTATGCCAGAAATATGTCTATGACTGGCGTAGCATTTCTGACCTTGGCACATGGCAGTTGAAGGCTGGGACAAATTAATTGTAATGAATTTGACACATTTTACTGTAGCGCACAGTTACATAGTAACATAGTAACATAGTTAGTAAGGCCGAAAAAAGACATTTGTCCATCCAGTTCAGCCTATATTCCATCATAATAAATACCCAGATCTACGTCCTTCTACAGAACCTAATAATTGTATGATACAATATTGTTCTGCTCCAGGAAGACATCCAGGCCTCTCTTGAACCCCTCGACTGAGTTCGCCATCACCACCTCCTCAGGCAAGCAATTCCAGATTCTCACTGCCCTAACAGTAAAGAATCCTCTTCTATGTTGGTGGAAAAACCTTCTCTCCTCCAGACGCAAAGAATGCCCCCTTGTGCCCGTCACCTTCCTTGGTATAAACAGATCCTCAGCGAGATATTTGTATTGTCCCCTTATATACTTATACATGGTTATTAGATCGCCCCTCAGTCGTCTTTTTTCTAGACTAAATAATCCTAATTTCGCTAATCTATCTGGGTATTGTAGTTCTCCCATCCCCTTTATTAATTTTGTTGCCCTCCTTTGTACTCTCTCTAGTTCCATTATATCCTTCCTGAGCACCGGTGCCCAAAACTGGACACAGTACTCCATGTGCGGTCTAACTAGGGATTTGTACAGAGGCAGTATAATGCTCTCATCATGTGTATCCAGACCTCTTTTAATGCACCCCATGATCCTGTTTGCCTTGGCAGCTGCTGCCTGGCACTGGCTGCTCCAGGTAAGTTTATCATTAACTAGGATCCCCAAGTCCTTCTCCCTGTCAGATTTACCCAGTGGTTTCCCGTTCAGTGTGTAATGGTGATATTGATTCCCTCTTCCCATGTGTATAACCTTACATTTATCATTGTTAAACCTCATCTGCCACCTTTCAGCCCAAGTTTCCAACTTATCAGGATCCATCTGTAGCAGAATACTATCTTCTCTTGTATTAACTGCTTTACATAGTTTTGTATCATCTGCAAATATCGATATTTTACTGTGTAAACCTTCTACCAGATCATTAATGAATATGTTGAAGAGAACAGGTCCCAATACTGACCCCTGCGGTACCCCACTGGTCACTTCGACCCAGTTAGAGACTATACCATTTATAACCACCCTCTGCTTTCTATCACTAAGCCAGTTACTAACCCATTTACACACATTTTCCCCCAGACCAAGCATTCTCATTTTGTGTACCAACCTCTTGTGCGGCACGGTATCAAACGCTTTGGAAAAATCGAGATATACCACGTCCAATGACTCACCGTGGTCCAGTCTATAGCTTACCTCTTCATAAAAACTGATTAGATTGGTTTGACAGGAGCGATTTCTCATAAACCCATGCTGATATGGAGTTAAACAGTTATTCTCATTGAGATAATCCAGAATAACATCCCTCAGAAACCCTTCAAATATTTTACCAACAATAGAGGTTAGACTTACTGGCCTATAATTTCCAGGTTCACTTTTAGAGCCCTTTTTGAATATTGGCACCACATTTGCTATGCGCCAGTCCTGCGGAACAGACCCTAAGTCCTGCGGAACAGTTAAAAAAGACTGATAATAATGCAAATGATTAATGCCAGTCTTGCCTAATCAAGCCCTTATTTGAAACAATTAAGCACTCTTTGGTGAAAAAGATATGACTATGATAGTGTTAAAATTGATGTCACATTGCAGCAAGTCCATATGGTAAATAGGACTTTTATGATGAGTCACATAGTGGGATTCAAGACCAGAATAAATAACAAGTTGATTGAAATTAATTTTGGATAGTAGTTGGTATGTTACACCATTTGTAGCAAAAATTTATGGTTGTATAAAAAGATATTTTCCCACAGTAAAATATATACAAAAATGCAAAAAATCATATACTGTAAGCCAAGATCTTCTGTTCTACCGCAAAGCAGTTTACTGTGCAAATGAAGTTTAATAGTTTAATGAAGCGTATTTTGTATTTTCAGCTAAAATTGGTTAGAAAAAAGACTTCTACAAATAATCTTTGGTGCAAGAAAGAAACAAATCAAATGAAATACAAATCTTCTCTTGAACGCTTGTACTTGAGATGAAATGTTGATAAAAGTGCTCCAGCCTAGACCTGATCTCTTGTAACACTTGACCTAGCTACAACACAGGAATATTACTGAATCCCTACGTACAGATTTGGATCACACTTTTGTGGCACAAGATGCAAAAGTGTCAAACATGTCAAACCGTTGAAATGAAGTAAAATATTTTTGTATTTGTGCTTTTCACTGTAGAAAATCTAGGCATAGTTGAAACATGTACTTTATAGTGGGATTGAAAATAGTAACATAAATCATAAATATTTGTTTTGTGGCCTGTATAAAAAATATGTTACTTGATTTAAATTACTGCATAGAACAGTTAAATAAATACTAAATACCACAAAGTTATTGCATAAGTTCTGATATGCCATAACTTTGATAATAGTGGAGAACCTTTGAAGAAAATAAATAAGAGGTCCTGTTATTTTTTTGTCCTGCACCCCAGGCTATAGACCCCTGGAGCTTCCTCTATTCACTTAAATTGAGCTAGGCAGCATGGAAAGATTGTGGAGAGGCCACAGCATCATGGTCTCTTTATTCTCAGTATAGATATTTTTTTTGTATTTAAAGTTGCATGAATTACTAATGGATAGTGCTATCAAATGGTTAAAGAATAAAAAAAGATACTTATGCTCACCTTACCACTCACCTCTCCCACCCCTCCTCTCCTCACCTTCACCTGTCTGGCTCTAATTGCAGGCAACTTCTGATGGCCTCCATGAGTGATGAAGTCCTAAGACCTCAATGCTAGACCAAAATTCCTGGCTCTGATAAGTCTTCTGCACAAACATGCACAAGTTCACGGTGTGTCATGACTTTTTTCTCTCCTCTGATGAGGACTAGTTGGGTGACAGTGATGACCGGGGGGGGGGGGGGGAGGACATGTATAGATAAGTAATAAGGTATTTGGATTTTTTTTTGCAACCCTAGATCATAATAAGGGACATTAAAATCATTCACAACGAATAACTTGAATCAAATTTCCTGAGAAAATCCTCAAGAGCGGGAACAGTGTCTTGCAGTAGTATTCACAACTTGGCACCGTTGAGGTTAAAAACCACTTATCACTGATATGGATTATGGCATGGGGCAGTATGTCGCACAGGTGAGGGATATGGTCATTTTCTTTTTTTTTTTTTTTTTTATACAGGAAGCCAGGGCTTCAATGGAATAGTCCTTAGATGAGTATTATTTTTGTTTATTATTTTCATTTTTTTATAGGGGTGAAGGCTTCAATGGAATTGGTGTAAGGTGAATATAACTTTGTTTTTATTTTATTTTTAAAGTGAAATGGTCTGTATTTTTAGTTCAAATAAAGGACTTTAATAATAATAATAATCTTTAATTTATATAGCGCTAACATATTACGCAGCACTGTACAGACATTATCATCGCTGTCCCCAATGGGGCTCACAATATAAATACCCTATCAGTATGTCTTTGGAATGTGGGAGGAAACCGGAGTACCCGGAAGAAACCCATGCAAACACGGGGAGAACATGCAAACTACTTGCAGATTATGTCCTTGGCAGGATTTGAACCCAGGACTCCAGTGCTGTAAGGCTGCAGTGCTATCCACTGAGCCACCATGCTGCATAATCTAAATATGGGGTTAGTAGTGTAAGGCAGTGAGGGGCATCATATGCGAGGGTCGATATATTCCCCAGGATGCAGATAGAGTCCTATTAGACCCGCTGGAGTGCCTTGTATTCACAGCAGGACGCCTGTGAGTCACAAGGCAAAGTAAAAGGCATTGTTCAGGAAGGTAGTTGGGTAGGTCCTTTTCCTCTGGCCAGGTTTTACATGTGGCGTGCGGCCACAGATTCCAATTATAACCCTGCAGTATAGGGTTTGGGTGTGTCAGTGTGGAGTTTGCAACAAGCAGTGCAGTCGGCTCTGCAAAAGCTCAGCCTGTGTGAGGGAACACAGAGCACCTCAGAGCAACTCCCAGGCACCCTGCAGTGTGATACAGTGGTGCAGTCGCCCTCGGCAATCAGATGCGTTTATGTACTATCTCGTTTCCCGGCTGCGATCTGGAGTATACTGTTGTGTTTTGTTTGTAAGTTTGTAAATTAAAACTATGTTTTACTTTGAACTTTCCTGGGTCACTGCCTCATCACTACACATCGTGGACACTGCTGCAACACAGTGGTTGAAAGGCGTCTTATAGATGCCTCTCCATTACTAACTTGTGTGCTTGATGTCAGCAGCCATAAAACAGCTAACATTATCCCCACAAATATTGCATCATCACTCACTCAGTGGGCCATAGAAAGCCTATTTATTTTTTTGCTTGATTTTGGTTCTAAAATCTACCTGAAAAAATCACTACATCAATCAGTGGGAGAAAAATATTGGCCTCAGGGCTTGTGTGCCACTCCTGACTCCTGTGTGCATCATCACTCACTCAGTGGGCCATAGAAAGCCCTTTTTTTTTTTTTTTTTTGCTTTATTTGGGTTCTAAATTCTACCTGAAAAAATCAATAAATCAATCAGTGGGAGATTAATATTGGCCTTTGGGCTTGTGTGCCAGTCCTAAGCGTGCCATCTCTCTCTCTCAGATAGTGGGCCATAGAAAGCCTATTTATTTATTATTTTTTGGTTTTATAAATTCTCCCTTAAAAAAAAGGGAGATTAATATTGGCCTTTGGGTTTGTGTGCCAGTCCTAAGCGTGCCATCTCTCTCTGTCTCTCAGATAGTGGGCCATAGAAAGCCTATTTATTATTTTTTTTATTGGGTTTATAAATTTTCCCTGGAACAAAAAAAAAAAAGTGGGAGATAAATATTGGCCTCTGGGCTTGTGTGCCACTCCTGACTCCTGTGTGCGTCATCTCTCACTCAGTGGGCCATAGAAAGCCTTTTTTTGTTTTATTTGTTTTCTAAATTCTCCCTGAAAAAATCATTTTATTTTCTTTGGCTTCTAAATTCTTCCTGAAAAAATCATTTTATTCTATTTTTTTTTTTCCTAAAGTCTCCCTGAAAAAACAAAAAAACAAAAACAAATCAGTGGGAGATTAATATTGCCCTTTCTGCTTGTGTGCCAGTCTTGACTCCTGGGTGTGCCATCTCTCTCTCTCCAATTGTGGGCCATAGAAAGCCTATTATTTTTTTAGCTTGATTTGGGTTCCAAAATCTACCTGAAAAAATCACTACATCAATCAGTGGGAGATAAATATTGGCCTCTGGGCTTGTGTGCCACTCCTGACTCCTGTGTGCGTCATCTCTCACTCAGTGGGCCATAGAAAGCCTTTTTTTGTTTTATTTGTTTTCTAAATTCTCCCTGAAAAAATCATTTTATTTTATTTGGTTTCTAAATTCTTCCTGAAAAAATCATTTTATTCTATTTTTTTTTCCTAAAGTCTCCCTGAAAAAAAAAAAAAAAAGAACAAATCAGTGGGAGATTAATATTGCCCTTTCTGCTTGTGTGCCAGTCTTGACTCCTGGGTGTGCCATCTCTCTCTCTCTCTCCAATTGTGGGCCATAGAAAGCCTATTATTTTTTTTAGCTTGATTTGGGTTCCAAAATCTACCTGAAAAAATCACTACATCAATCAGTGGGAGATAAATATTGGCCTCTGGGCTTGTGTGCCATTCCTGACTCCTGTGTGCGTCATCTCTCACTCAGTGGGCCATAGAAAGCCTTTTTTTGTTTTATTTGTTTTCTAAATTCTCCCTGAAAAAATCATTTTATTTTCTTTGGTTTCTAAATTCTTCCTGAAAAAATCATTTTATTCTATTTTTTTTTTTCCTAAAGTCTCCCTGAAAAAAAAAAAAAAAAAAACAAATCAGTGGGAGATTAATATTGCCCTTTCTGCTTGTGTGCCAGTCTTGACTCCTGGGTGTGCCATCTCTCTCTCTCTCTCCAATTGTGGGCCATAGAAAGCCTATTATTTTTTTAGCTTGATTTGGGTTCCAAAATCTACCTGAAAAAATCACTACATCAATCAGTGGGAGATAAATATTGGCCTCTGGGCTTGTGTGCCACTCCTGACTCCTGTGTGCGTCATCTCTCACTCAGTGGGCCATAGAAAGCCTTTTTTTGTTTTATTTGTTTTCTAAATTCTCCCTGAAAAAATCATTTTATTTTATTTGGTTTCTAAATTCTTCCTGAAAAAATAATTTTATTCTATTTTTTTTTCCTAAAGTCTCCCTGAAAAAAAAAAAAAAAAAAACAAATCAGTGGGAGATTAATATTGCCCTTTCTGCTTGTGTGCCAGTCTTGACTCCTGGGTGTGCCATCTCTCTCTCTCTCTCCAATTGTGGGCCATAGAAAGCCTATTATTTTTTTTAGCTTGATTTGGGTTCCAAAATCTACTTGAAAAAATCACTACATCAATCAGTGGGAGATAAATATTGGCCTCTGGGCTTGTGTGCCACTCCTGACTCCTGTGTGCGTCATCTCTCACTCAGTGGGCCATAGAAAGTCTTTTTTTGTTTTATTTGTTTTCTAAATTCTCCCTGAAAAAATCATTTTATTTTATTTGGTTTCTAAATTCTTCCTGAAAAAATCATTTTATTCTATTTTTTTTTTCCTAAAGTCTCCCTGAAAAAAAAAAACAAAAAACAAATCAGTGGGAGATTAATATTGCCCTTTCTGCTTGTGTGCCAGTCTTGACTCCTGGGTGTGCCATCTCTCTCTCTCTCTCCAATTGTGGGCCATAGAAAGCCTATTATTTTTTTTAGCTTGATTTGGGTTCCAAAATCTACCTGAAAAAATCACTACATCAATCAGTGGGAGATAAATATTGGCCTCTGGGCTTGTGTGCCACTCCTGACTCCTGTGTGCGTCATCTCTCACTCAGTGGGCCATAGAAAGTCTTTTTTTGTTTTATTTGTTTTCTAAATTCTCCCTGAAAAAATCATTTTATTTTCTTTGGTTTCTAAATTCTTCCTGAAAAAATCATTTTATTCTATTTTTTTTTCCTAAAGTCTCCCTGAAAAAACAAAACAAAAAACAAATCAGTGGGAGATTAATATTGCCCTTTCTGCTTGTGTGCCAGTCTTGACTCCTGGGTGTGCCATCTCTCTCTCTCTCTCCAATTGTGGGCCATAGAAAGCCTATTATTTTTTTTAGCTTGATTTGGGTTCCAAAATCTACCTGAAAAAATCACTACATCAATCAGTGGGAGATAAATATTGGCCTCTGGGCTTGTGTGCCACTCCTGACTCCTGTGTGCGTCATCTCTCACTCAGTGGGCCATAGAAAGCCTTTTTTTGTTTTATTTGTTTTCTAAATTCTCCCTGAAAAAATCATTTTATTTTATTTGGTTTCTAAATTCTTCCTGAAAAAATCATTTTATTCTATTTTTTTTTCTTCCTAAAGTCTCCCTTAAAAAAAAAAAAAAATCAAATCAGTGGGAGATTAATATTTACATTTGTGCTTCAGTGACAGTCCTGCGTGTGTGGCATCTCTCTCATTTGTTGCTACCAACAACAGAGTGTGTAACATTGTGCCTGATTTTCGTTGTGGTCTCACTCACCTGTAAAGGGGTAGCTAAATCATACTGAAGTTATAGCTCACCGTGTAATTTGTGTGACAGCAACAAATACCGTTAGTTTGTTTACGTTTTTAAAACAATGAGGAAGTATGGTGGAAGAGGTCGTGGCCGGGGGCGTTCATTGTCAGCTGGTAATGAGGGTAGTGGTAGTGGTGGAGCATCAGCTGGTCGTGGGAAAAAAAATATTGCACCTAAGTCTGGAGCTGTGGAGCCAGGTTCGTCGTCTGGCTACACAAGGCCTCGAACGCTCCCTTTTCTGGGAGTAGGAAAACCGCTTTTAAAGCCGGAGCAGCAAGAGCAAGTTTTGGCTTATCTTGCTGACTCAGCCTCTAGCTCTTTTGCCTCCTCTCGTGAAACTGGTAAATGTCAAAGCAGCGCGTCGTTAGTGGATGTTCACGGTCAGGGACAAGTCGCTTCCTTGTCCTCTTCAGCAAAAACAACAACAGAGAAGAATGCAGCAGGCGACACAACGGGTTACTCCATGGAGCTCTTTACACATACCGTCCCTGGCTTAGAAAGTTAAGCAGTTAACAGTCCATGCCCATTACAAGTTGAATCTGACATGGAGTGCACTGATGCACAGCCACAGCCAGACTACTATGCTGGTCCTTTGACTCAGACCACAACATTGCCCTCGCAGGGTGCTGATCAAGAATCAGACCCTGATGAGACTATGTTGCCCCATCACGAACGCTATACCACCGACCGACACGGTCACACAGACGAAGTTGCACACGAGCTACAAGAAGAGGTAATAGATGACCCAGTTCTTGACCCCGATTGGCAGCCATTGGGGGAACAGGGTGCAGGCGGCAGCAGTTCTGAAGCGGAGGAGGAGGGGCCGCAGCAGGCATCAACATCGCAACAGGTTCCATCTGCCAGGCCCGTATCTTGCCCAAAACACGTGGCAAAGCCAAAACCTGTTGGAGGACAGCGTGGCCATCCGGTTAAAGCTCAGTCTGCAATGCCTGAAAAGGTATCCGATGCTAGAAAGAGTGCAGTCTGGCATTTTTTTAAACAACATCCAATTGATCAGCGCAAAGTCATCTGTCAAAAATGTTCAACTACCTTAAGCAGAGGACAGAATCTGAAAAGTCTCAATACAAGTTGCATGCATAGACATTTAACCACCATGCATTTGCAAGCCTGGACTAACTACCAAACGTCCCTTAAGGTTGTAGCACCCTCGGCCAATGAAGCTAGTCAGCAACGCAACATCCCTTCCGGCAGTGTAGGGCCACCATTTTCCGCACCACCTGCAGTATCTGTGCAGGTTTCTTTGCCAGGCCAAAGCAGTCAGGGTCAGGGAATCACCAGTTTCGTAGTAGGAAACACTGCATCTAGGGCACCGGTGGCAACAATACCATCTCCCACCGTCTCTCAGTCTGCCATGTCCACCGGCACCCACGCTAGTTCCACGATCTCCAGCTCTCCAGTCCAGCTCACCCTACATGAGACTATGGTTAGAAAAAGGAAGTACTTAGCCTCGCATCCGCGTACACAGGGTTTGAACGCACACATAGCTAGACTAATCTCGTTAGAGATGATGCCCTACCGGTTAGTTGAAAGCGAAGCTTTCAAAGCCCTGATGGACTACGCTGTACCACGCTACGAGCTACCCAGTCGACACTTTTTTTCCAGAAAAGCCATCCCAGCCCTCCACCAGCATGTTAAAGAGCGCATCGTCCATGCACTCAGGCAATCTGTGAGCACAAAGGTGCACCTGACAACAGATGCATGGACCAGTAGGCATGGCCAGGGACGTTACGTGTCCATCACGGCACACTGGGTAAATGTGGTGGATGCAGGGTCCACAGGGGACAGCAAGTTTGGGACAGTTCTGCCTAGCCCACGGTCTAGGAAACAATTGGCTGTAGCCGTTCGCACCCCCTCCTCCTCCTCTTCGTCCTCCTGCAGAAGCGAGAGCTCGTCCACAGACCGCAGTCGCACAACCACTCCATCCGCAGCTGCCACTGTTGCACACCAGGTCTCCCATTATGGGGCAGCTACTGGCAAACGTCAGCAGGCTGTATTGGCTATGAAGTGTTTGGGCGACAACAGACACACCGCGGAAGTTCTGTCCGAGTTCTTGCAGAAAGAAACGCAGTCGTGGCTGGGCACTGTAGATCTTGAGGCAGGCAAGGTAGTGAGTGATAACGGAAGGAATTTCATGGCTGCCATCTCCCTTTCCCAACTGAAACACATTCCTTGCCTGGCTCACACCTTAAACCTGGTGGTGCAGTGCTTCCTGAAAAGTTATCCGGGGTTATCCGACCTGCTCCTCAAAGTGCGTGGACTTTGCTCACATATCCGCCGTTCGCCCGTACACTCCAGCCGTATGCAGACCTATCAGCGTTCTTTGAACCTTCCCCAGCATCGCCTAATCATAGACGTTGCAACAAGGTGGAACTCAACACTGCACATGCTTCAGAGACTGTGTGAACAGAGGCGGGCTGTTATGTTTTGTGGGAGGATACACATACACGGGCAGGCAGTAGGATGGCAGACATGGAGTTGTCAGGTGTGCAGTGGTCGAAGATTCAAGACATGTGTCAAGTCCTTCAGTGTTTTGAGGAATGCACACGGCTGGTTAGTGCAGACAACGCCATAATAAGCATGAGCATCCCCCTAATGCGTCTGCTGATGCAAAGTTTGACACAAATAAAGGATCAGGCGTCTGCAGCTGAGGAAGAGGAAAGCCTTGATGACAGTCAGCCATTGTCTGGCCAGGGCAGTGTACAGGACGAGGTAGCGGGCGAAGAGGAGGAGGAGGACGAGGAGGATGATGGGGATGATTCTATTTTTAATGAGGAAGCTTTTCCGGGGCCACTGGAAATTGGTGGCGCGGCAAGGCCGGGTTCTGGTTTTTTGAGGGACACAAGTGACGTGGATTTGCCTGAAACTGCCCCTCAACCAAGCACAACCGCAGATTTGAGAACTGGAACTTTGGCCCACATGGCGGATTATGCCTTACGTATCCTCAAAAGGGACACACGCATAACTAAAATGATGAATGATGACGATTACTGGTTGGCCTGCCTCCTTGATCCTCGCTATAAAGGCAAATTGCAAAATATAATGCCACATGAGAACTTGGAACTAATATTAGCAACCAAACAATCAACTCTTGTTGATCGTTTGCTTCTGGCATTCCCTGCACACAGCGCCCGTGATCGTTCTCACACGAGCTGCAGGGGCCAGCAGACCAGAGGAGTTAGAGGGGCAGAAATCAGAAGTGGCGTTGGCCAGAGGGGTTTTCTGACCAGGTTGTGGAGTGATTTTGCTATGACCGCAGACAGGACAGGTACTGCAGCATCAATTCAAAGTGACAGGAGACAACATTTGTCCAGTATGGTTACAAACTATTTTTCATCCCTTATCGATGTTCTCCCTCAACCGTCATTCCCATTTGATTACTGGGCATCAAAATTAGACACCTGGCCAGAATTGGCAGAATATGCATTGCAGGAGCTTGCTTGCCCGGCAGCTAGTGTCCTATCAGAAAGAGTATTCAGTGCTGCAGGTTCAATACTAACAGAAAAAAGGACTCGTCTGGCTACCCAAAATGTAGATGATCTAACCTTCATTAAAATGAATCACAACTGGATTTCGAAATCTTTTGCCCCACCTTGCCCGGCTGACACCTAGCTTTCCTATGAAAAGGTCTTGCCTGTGGACTATTCTGAATGCCTTTTCCAATCTCGTAATTTTCTGCACCTGATTGTCCAGCATACGACATGTTTACACCTCACTAAATGGCCAAACTCCCCACACGGGGCCGTGGTATCGACACTTGGCGACAGCACCCGTGAGAGTGCAGTTTGTCTGAAGAGGTGGGTGAGCCCGCTTTTGGTCGACGGCACTGCCACTGGGTCCTTCCTAGTACAATAAAGTGTCTCTGGCGGTGGTGGTGCGCACCCAACGTCAGACACACCGTTGTAATATGAGGGGCCCTGGGCCTGTACCGCCGGCCACAAGACAGTTTCCCCCCACCCCAGCTCAAACAGTGCTCTACCACTTGCAAAATTATCTCACAGCTCCACCAATGTTTAGTCTATGTGCTGACATCCTTCAATGCCTGCCACTGACAATACCATTGTATTGACATTATTGTTATGTTAGGCCTTCGATGCCTGTCTGTGGTCACTCCTTCCACTAGGCCTCCACTGACCACACCACTGCTGCCCGTGTACCCCTGTAACCAATTTAAAATTGCCTACAGCCATGTGTTATTATTTTAGGCCTTCGATGCCTGTCTGCGGTGACTCCTTCCACTAGGCCTCCACTGACCACACCACTGCTGCCCATGTACCCCTGTAACCAATTTAAAATTGCCTACAGCCATGTGTTATTATTTTAGGCCTTCGATGCCTGTCTGCGGTGACTCCTTCCACTAGGCCTCCACTGACCACACCACTGCTGCCCGTGTACCCCTGGAACCAATTTAAAATTGCCTACAGCCATGTGTTATTATTTTAGGCCTTCGATGCCTGTCTGCGGTCACTCCTTCCACTAGGCCTCCACTGACCACACCACTGCTGCCCGTGTACCCCTGGAACCAATTTAAAATTGCCTACAGCCATGTGTTATTATTTTAGGCCTTCGATGCCTGTCTGCGGTCACTCCTTCCACTAGGCCTCCACTGACCACACCACTGCTGCCCGTGTACCCCTGTAACCAATTTAAAATTGCCTACAGCCATGTGTTATTATTTTAGGCCTTCGATGCCTGTCTGCGGTGACTCCTTCCACTAGGCCTCCACTGACCACACCACTGCTGCCCATGTACCCCTGGAACCAATTTAAAATTGCCTACAGCCATGTGTTATTATTTTAGGCCTTCGATGCCTGTCTGCGGTCACTCCTTCCACTAGGCCTCCACTGACCACACCACTGCTGCCCGTGTACCCCTGGAACCAATTTAAAATTGCCTACAGCCATGTGTTATTATTTTAGGCCTTCGATGCCTGTCTGCGGTCACTCCTTCCACTAGGCCTCCACTGACCACACCACTGCTGCCCGTGTACCCCTGGAACCAATTTAAAATTGCCTACAGCCATGTGTTATTATTTTAGGCCTTCGATGCCTGTCTGCGGTCACTCCTTCCACTAGGCCTCCACTGACCACACCACTGCTGCCCGTGTACCCCTGGAACCAATTTGAAATTGCCTACAGCCATGTGTTATTATTTTAGGCCTTCGATGCCTGTCTGCGGTCACTCCTTCCACTAGGCCTCCACTGACCACACCACTGCTGCCCGTGTACCCCTGGAACCAATTTAAAATTCCCTACATCCATGTGTTATTATTTTAGGCCTTCGATGCCTGTCTGCGGTCACTCCTTCCACTAGGCCTCCACTGACCACACCACTGCTGCCCGTGTACCCCTGGAACCAATTTAAAATTGCCTACAGCCATGTGTTATTATTTTAGGCCTTCGATGCCTGTCTGCGGTCACTCCTTCCACTAGGCCTCCACTGACCACACCACTGCTGCCCGTGTACCCCTGTAACCAATTTAAAATTGCCTACAGCCATGTGTTATTATTTTAGGCCTTCGATGCCTGTCTGCGGTGACTCCTTCCACTAGGCCTCCACTGACCACACCACTGCTGCCCGTGTACCCCTGGAACCAATTTAAAATTGCCTACAGCCATGTGTTATTATTTTAGGCCTTCGATGCCTGTCTGCGGTCACTCCTTCCACTAGGCCTCCACTGACCACACCACTGCTGCCCGTGTACCCCTGGAACCAATTTAAAATTGCCTACAGCCATGTGTTATTATTTTAGGCCTTCGATGCCTGTCTGCGGTCACTCCTTCCACTAGGCCTCCACTGACCACACCACTGCTGCCCGTGTACCCCTGGAACCAATTTGAAATTGCCTACAGCCATGTGTTATTATTTTAGGCCTTCGATGCCTGTCTGCGGTCACTCCTTCCACTAGGCCTCCACTGACCACACCACTGCTGCCCGTGTACCCCTGGAACCAATTTAAAATTGCCTACATCCATGTGTTATTATTTTAGGCCTTCGATGCCTGTCTGCGGTCACTCCTTCCACTAGGCCTCCACTGACCACACCACTGCTGCCCGTGTACCCCTGGAACCAATTTAAAATTGCCTACAGCCATGTGTTATTATTTTAGGCCTTCGATGCCTGTCTGCGGTCACTCCTTCCACTAGGCCTCCACTGACCACACCACTGCTGCCCGTGTACCCCTGGAACCAACATCAGAAAATATAAAAATAAGTATTTTGCTTATAAAAAAGAAAATACTGGAGAGATATCAAATGCAGACATTTTAACATTAAAAACAAACACATACAACAAAAATCTGGTACAGTACTAAAAATGGCCACCAGCTACAATAACTTTCTCCTGCAAGTAGTTAACTGAAAGTTTTTTTCAATTTTAAACACAGATATGGCATCCACCGAGTGTTGTCCTGTCGCGTCTTCTTTATATTATTGCCAAGAAGATGCAAAACAATGAAAATAATAAAATCATTATTTACCAAAAAAATAGAGTAAGTCAAAACCACATTGCAAATAAACATTCATTACAAATAAAGAAGCAGGGCGCGTCCGAGGGTGAGTATATACCTAATAAGAATATAATCACCCTCGGACGCGCCCCGCTTCTTTCCGACAGCCTTCCTTCCTAAGAATCAGCCCTTCCGTGGTGTAGAGAGAGGGTTTGTTACACTCCAAGGTGTTCCCCAGGTTGCCTTTCCTGAGCTTCGATCTTCCGGCTCTCGTTTAGTAGTTGTTGGAAACTACGCTGCATTAGGCCTACAAATTGGGTATGGGGTGTAGAGAGATGGTGTGTTCCACTGTAGAGAGATGGTGTGTTCCACTCCAAGGTGTTCCCCAGGTTTCCTCGTCAATGCTTCGATCATCATGCTCTCGTTTAGTAGTTTTTGGAAACTACGCTGCATTAGGCCTACAAATTGGGTATGGGGTGTAGAGAGATGGTGTGTTACACTCCAAGGTGTTCCCCAGGTTTCCTCTCCATTGCTTCGATCTTCATGCTCTCGTTTAGTAGTTGTTGGAAACTACGCTGCATTAGGCCTACAAATTGGGTATGGGGTGTAGAGAGATGGTGTGTTACACTCCAAGGTGTTCCCCAGGTTTCCTCTCCATTGCTTCGATCTTCCGGCTCTCGTTTAGTAGTTGTTGGAAACTACGCTGCATTAGGCCTACAAATTGGGTATGGGGTGTAGAGAGATGGTGTGTTACACTCCAAGGTGTTCCCCAGGTTTCCTCTCCATTGCTTCGATCTTCCGGCTCTCGTTTAGTAGTTGTTGGAAACTACGCTGCATTAGGCCTACAAATTGGGTATGGGGTGTAGAGAGATGGTGTGTTCCACTCCAAGGTGTTCCCCAGGTTGCCTTTCCTGAGCTTCGATCTTCCGGCTCTCGTTTAGTAGTTGTTGGAAACTACGCTGCATTAGGCCTACAAATTGGGTATGGGGTGTAGAGAGATGGTGTGTTACACTCCAAGGTGTTCCCCAGGTTTCCTCTCCATTGCTTCGATCTTCCGGCTCTCGTTTAGTAGTTGTTGGAAACTACGCTGCATTAGGCCTACAAATTGGGTATGGGGTGTAGAGAGATGGTGTGTTACACTCCAAGGTGTTCCCCAGGTTTCCTCTCCATTGCTTCGATCTTCCGGCTCTCGTTTAGTAGTTGTTGGAAACTACGCTGCATTAGGCCTACAAATTGGGTATGGGGTGTAGAGAGATGGTGTGTTCCACTCCAAGGTGTTCCCCAGGTTTCCTCTCCATTGCTTCGATCTTCCGGCTCTCGTTTAGTAGTTGTTGGAAACTACGCTGCATTAGGCCTACAAATTGGGTATGGGGTGTAGAGAGATGGTGTGTTCCACTCCAAGGTGTTCCCCAGGTTGCCTTTCCTGAGCTTCGATCTTCCGGCTCTCGTTTAGTAGTTGTTGGAAACTACGCTGCATTAGGCCTTCAAATTGGGTATGGGGTGTAGAGAGATGGTGTGTTCCACTCCAAGGTGTTCCCCAGGTTTCCTCTCCATTGCTTCGATCTTCATGCTCTCGTTTAGTAGTTGTTGGAAACTACGCTGCATTAGGCCTACAAATTGGGTATGGGGTGTAGAGAGATGGTGTGTTACACTCCAAGGTGTTCCCCAGGTTTCCTCTCCATTGCTTCGATCTTCCGGCTCTCGTTTAGTAGTTGTTGGAAACTACGCTGCATAAGGCCTACAAATTGGGTATGGGGTGTAGAGAGATGGTGTGTTACACTCCAAGGTGTTCCCCAGGTTTCCTCTCCATTGCTTCGATCTTCCGGCTCTCGTTTAGTAGTTGTTGGAAACTACGCTGCATTAGGCCTACAAATTGGGTATGGGGTGTAGAGAGATGGTGTGTTCCACTCCAAGGTGTTCCCCAGGTTGCCTTTCCTGAGCTTCGATCTTCCGGCTCTCGTTTAGTAGTTGTTGGAAACTACGCTGCATTAGGCCTACAAATTGGGTATGGGGTGTAGAGAGATGGTGTGTTCCACTGTAGAGAGATGGTGTGTTCCACTCCAAGGTGTTCCCCAGGTTTCCTCGCCAATGCTTCGATCATCATGCTCTCGTTTAGTAGTTGTTGGAAACTACGCTGCATTAGGCCTACAAATTGGGTATGGGGTGTAGAGAGATGGTGTGTTCCACTCCAAGGTGTTCCCCAGGTTTCCTCTCCATTGCTTCAATCTTCATGCTCTCGTTTAGTAGTTGTTGGAAACTACGCTGCATTAGGCCTACAAATTGGGTATGGGGTGTAGAGAGATGGTGTGTTACACTCCAAGGTGTTCCCCAGGTTTCCTCTCCATTGCTTCGATCTTCCGGCTCTCGTTTAGTAGTTGTTGGAAACTACGCTGCATTAGGCCTACAAATTGGGTATGGCGTGTAGAGAGATGGTGTGTTACACTCCAAGGTGTTCCCCAGGTTTCCTCTCCATTGCTTCGATCTTCCGGCTCTCGTTTAGTAGTTGTTGGAAACTACGCTGCATTAGGCCTACAAATTGGGTATGGGGTGTAGAGAGATGGTGTGTTCCACTCCAAGGTGTTCCCCAGGTTGCCTTTCCTGAGCTTCGATCTTCCGGCTCTCGTTTAGTAGTTGTTGGAAACTACGCTGCATTAGGCCTACAAATTGGGTATGGGGTGTAGAGAGATGGTGTGTTCCACTGTAGAGAGATGGTGTGTTACACTCCAAGGTGTTCCCCAGGTTTCCTCGCCAATGCTTCGATCATCATGCTCTCGTTTAGTAGTTGTTGGAAACTACGCTGCATTAGGCCTACAAATTGGGTATGGGGTGTAGAGAGATGGTGTGTTCCACTCCAAGGTGTTCCCCAGGTTTCCTCTCCATTGCTTCGATCTTCATGCTCTCGTTTAGTAGTTGTTGGAAACTACGCTGCATTAGGCCTACAAATTGGGTATGGGGTGTAGAGAGATGGTGTGTTACACTCCAAGGTGTTCCCCAGGTTTCCTCTCCATTGCTTCGATCTTCCGGCTCTCGTTTAGTAGTTGTTGGAAACTACGCTGCATTAGGCCTACAAATTGGGTATGGGGTGTAGAGAGATGGTGTGTTACACTCCAAGGTGTTCCCCAGGTTTCCTCTCCATTGCTTCGATCTTCCGGCTCTCGTTTAGTAGTTGTTGGAAACTACGCTGCATTAGGCCTACAAATTGGGTATGGGGTGTAGAGAGATGGTGTGTTACACTCCAAGGTGTTCCCCAGGTTTCCTCTCCATTGCTTCGATCTTCCGGCTCTCGTTTAGTAGTTGTTGGAAACTACGCTGCATTAGGCCTACAAATTGGGTATGGGGTGTAGAGAGATGGTGTGTTCCACTCCAAGGTGTTCCCCAGGTTTCCTCTCCATTGCTTCGATCTTCCGGCTCTCGTTTAGTAGTTGTTGGAAACTACGCTGCATTAGGCCTACAAATTGGGTATGGGGTGTAGAGAGATGGTGTGTTCCACTCCAAGGTGTTCCCCAGGTTGCCTTTCCTGAGCTTCGATCTTCCGGCTCTCGTTTAGTAGTTGTTGGAAACTACGCTGCATTAGGCCTTCAAATTGGGTATGGGGTGTAGAGAGATGGTGTGTTCCACTCCAAGGTGTTCCCCAGGTTTCCTCTCCATTGCTTCGATCTTCATGCTCTCGTTTAGTAGTTGTTGGAAACTACGCTGCATTAGGCCTACAAATTGGGTATGGGGTGTAGAGAGATGGTGTGTTACACTCCAAGGTGTTCCCCAGGTTTCCTCTCCATTGCTTCGATCTTCCGGCTCTCGTTTAGTAGTTGTTGGAAACTACGCTGCATAAGGCCTACAAATTGGGTATGGGGTGTAGAGAGATGGTGTGTTACACTCCAAGGTGTTCCCCAGGTTTCCTCTCCATTGCTTCGATCTTCCGGCTCTCGTTTAGTAGTTGTTGGAAACTACGCTGCATTAGGCCTACAAATTGGGTATGGGGTGTAGAGAGATGGTGTGTTCCACTCCAAGGTGTTCCCCAGGTTGCCTTTCCTGAGCTTCGATCTTCCGGCTCTCGTTTAGTAGTTGTTGGAAACTACGCTGCATTAGGCCTACAAATTGGGTATGGGGTGTAGAGAGATGTTGTGTTCCACTGTAGAGAGATGGTGTGTTCCACTCCAAGGTGTTCCCCAGGTTTCCTCGCCAATGCTTCGATCATCATGCTCTCGTTTAGTAGTTGTTGGAAACTACGCTGCATTAGGCCTACAAATTGGGTATGGGGTGTAGAGAGATGGTGTGTTCCACTCCAAGGTGTTCCCCAGGTTTCCTCTCCATTGCTTCAATCTTCATGCTCTCGTTTAGTAGTTGTTGGAAACTACGCTGCATTAGGCCTACAAATTGGGTATGGGGTGTAGAGAGATGGTGTGTTACACTCCAAGGTGTTCCCCAGGTTTCCTCTCCATTGCTTCGATCTTCCGGCTCTCGTTTAGTAGTTGTTGGAAACTACGCTGCATTAGGCCTACAAATTGGGTATGGGGTGTAGAGAGATGGTGTGTTACACTCCAAGGTGTTCCCCAGGTTTCCTCTCCATTGCTTCGATCTTCCGGCTCTCGTTTAGTAGTTGTTGGAAACTACGCTGCATTAGGCCTACAAATTGGGTATGGGGTGTAGAGAGATGGTGTGTTCCACTCCAAGGTGTTCCCCAGGTTGCCTTTCCTGAGCTTCGATCTTCCGGCTCTCGTTTAGTAGTTGTTGGAAACTACGCTGCATTAGGCCTACAAATTGGGTATGGGGTGTAGAGAGATGGTGTGTTCCACTGTAGAGAGATGGTGTGTTCCACTCCAAGGTGTTCCCCAGGTTTCCTCGCCAATGCTTCGATCATCATGCTCTCGTTTAGTAGTTGTTGGAAACTACGCTGCATTAGGCCTACAAATTGGGTATGGGGTGTAGAGAGATGGTGTGTTCCACTCCAAGGTGTTCCCCAGGTTTCCTCTCCATTGCTTCGATCTTCATGCTCTCGTTTAGTAGTTGTTGGAAACTACGCTGCATTAGGCCTACAAATTGGGTATGGGGTGTAGAGAGATGGTGTGTTACACTCCAAGGTGTTCCCCAGGTTTCCTCTCCATTGCTTCGATCTTCCGGCTCTCGTTTAGTAGTTGTTGGAAACTACGCTGCATTAGGCCTACAAATTGGGTATGGGGTGTAGAGAGATGGTGTGTTACACTCCAAGGTGTTCCCCAGGTTTCCTCTCCATTGCTTCGATCTTCCGGCTCTCGTTTAGTAGTTGTTGGAAACTACGCTGCATTAGGCCTACAAATTGGGTATGGGGTGTAGAGAGATGGTGTGTTACACTCCAAGGTGTTCCCCAGGTTTCCCCTCCATTGCTTCGATCTTCCGGCTCTCGTTTAGTAGTTGTTGGAAACTACGCTGCATTGGGCCTACAAATTGGGTATGGGGTGTAGAGAGATGGTGTGTTCCACTCCAAGGTGTTCTCCAGGTTGCCTTTCCTGAGCTTCGATCTTCCGGCTCTCGTTTAGTAGTTGTTGGAAACTACGCTGCATTAGGCCTACAAATTGGGTATGGAGTGTAGAGAGATGGTGTGTTCCACTGTAGAGAGATGGTGTGTTCCACTCCAAGGTGTTCCCCAGGTTTCCTCGCCAATGCTTCGATCATCATGCTCTCGTTTAGTAGTTGTTGGAAACTACGCTGCATTAGGCCTACAAATTGGGTATGGGGTGTAGAGAGATGGTGTGTTCCACTCCAAGGTGTTCTCCAGGTTGCCTTTCCTGAGCTTCGATCTTCCGGCTCTCGTTTAGTAGTTGTTGGAAACTACGCTGCATTAGGCCTACAAATTGGGTATGGGGTGTAGAGAGATGGTGTGTTCCACTCCAAGGTGTTCTCCAGGTTGCCTTTCCTGAACTTCTATCTTCAGGCTCTCATTAAATTGTGGTTAAACGGAACAACTGCATTTGGCGTACTAGTTGGTTTGGGGCCTACTATCGGTGTCTGCCGCTCCTTGCTGTTCTCCTGGTTTCCTGTCCTGAAATTCCGTTTTCAGGCGCTCGTTAAGTAGTTGTTAATGTTAGACTGCATTTGGCCTACTAGTTGGGTTGGGGCCTACTATCGGTGTCTGCCACTCCTTGCTGTTCTCCTCCACTGAACAAAGCTGTGCCGCCTGTTTACTACTGTTGCCAATTTTGAACTGCATTTCGACTACTTACTGATTTGGGCCTACTCTCTGTGTCAGCCTCTCATTCCAGTTGTCCTCCACTGCAATGCCCCCTGATTAGTCCTGTGTTACCAATTTTGAACTGCATTTAGCCCACTTTATTCTTTGGGCCTATATCTGTGTTTCCTCCTCATCCTGCCCATTGCCCAGCCAGTGATAGATGAGTCTGCTGGTACATTGACCCATAACGCAACATTTCCCGTGCACACTACACTGCAAGATTGTGACCCTGCTGAAAGTCAGGTCCCCCTTCCCGCATACCATACCACCTTACACGGGGACAAACAGGAAGGTGCAGATGAAAGTGCAGGTTCCTTCATCAGGTGGGGGGAGGAATACTAGTTGGCGACGTCACTGGCACAGGGCCTCTCATGGTACGCAAAAGTGTTGCTGCCGGTGGGAGGCGCCCCCGCCGTGCAAACACACCGCTGTACTTTGAGGGGCCCTGTGCCAGTGCCAATGCCAACGAGTGGGCCCCCCCTGCTTGCTCAGGTTCACAGCACTTGCAAAGTTGAAATACTTACCTCTCCCTGCTCCACTGCCGTGACGTGGTCCAGATTTCCTGGGCCCACTAATTACTTGAACCAGCCCTACCCACCACAACTTTAGCCAAATGACCCCCAATTTCAAATGCCTTCCAATTATTATAAGGTAAATTACGCTTGACAAGCTTCATTAAGAAGAATGGATGGTTTTGACATTAAAATGGGCACTCTAGGTGTTTTCCTGGCCCCCACTCACTGCCGACTATGCTGCCCCATTGACTTGCATTGGGTTTCGTGTTTCGGTCGATCCCGACTTTACGTCATAATCGGCCGATTTCACTCGACCCGACTTTTGAGATAGTCGGGTTTCGCGAAACCCGGCTCGACTCTAAAAAGGTCAAGGTCGCTCAACTCTACTATGAAGGTCTACCCGTAGTACACTAGGTCAAATCCCTGTAAGGTTTTGCATGTAAGTAGATTGTGTAAATAAGACATGTAAATATGTAATGTAAGTACGTAACCATCAAGCTTATGAGCCTTCAGAGACTCTGTAAAAACTCTTGATCAATCCTATTTTGCTTGATTTAATGGATGATTGGTCACTGTACTGGTTGTGACCAGGACAATACTTGTATAAAGTTACCAACCTGGCTCAGGAATAAACAATGGACAATGAAGCATGGAGTAATTGCCACCACGACTATTTTTGAGCTTTAGTTTTTGTAATTTTCATTTTTGAAATCTTGTAAGTACTTATGATTGTTCACTTGTTAATTATTTGTTTCCTCGGTCCAGGACTACTGAATTTCAGTAGGGGGAATGTGGCACCCCAAGATTCCGGTTGCCACAGTGGCATTGCCTCCATCACAGCGAGTAATGTCATGCCTGGAAGTAAGGAGGAGTCCCCTTACCAGGTGTCAGTAGGAAAAAAGTGGAGCTGTGATTAAACTCACCCCAGAGCTGAGCGCAAGGAACTGGATACTATAGTCCATGGTTGCGTGGGTACTAAAGTCACGGCAGCTAAATCCGGAGGGCAGGGGACTGCAGGTCTTCTGATCCAATCTAATACCCGGTGGCGCAGAAGCATACTAGAGCCTGGAGCCGACACAAAGAAGCAGCACCTGTGATAGGCTCTAGCTTCCTGCCATGCGGGCAACAGTGAGTTTTTAAAAACAGAGAGAGACAATTAGAAGCAGGAGGGCTCTCCATTATGATCTGTTACCAGTACTCCGGTCTGTACTATCAACCATCAAGTAAAGGAAAATAAAACAGCAGCCCTTGTGTGATTCAGTGATCTCTTGCGCCCTGAGTCCTGCACCACAAGGTGCACGAAGCCTGACATAAATTGGAACGGTAGCCCTGGGACCAAGTTCCACTTGTGGGAAGCAGAACCATGCCAGCTGCATCAATATCAGCCCCAGCGGTCTCCTTTAGCAGCGTCGGCCATCCGTTGACGAACACCACAAGTGGCGTCACGTTAAATCCCATATACATATTCACCATTTTACAGCACAGCCAGGGCCACGGAATCAGGTCACGGCCCGTGACTTAATAAATAATAATAATCTTTATTTTTATATAGTGCTAACATATTCCGCAGCACTTTACAGTTTTACACATTATCATCGCTGTCCCCGTTGGGGCTCACAATCTAAATTCAGTATGTTTTTAGAATGTGGGAGGAAACCAGAGAACCCGGAGGAAACCCAAGCAAACACATACAAACTCTTTTCAGATGTTCTCCTTGGTGGGATTTGAACCTAGGACTCCAGCACTGCAGGGCTGCGGTGCTAACCACTGCACCACCGTGACTTCCCCAAAGAACTGTCCGCCCCGATTCCGAGTACACCACGGCCCTGGTGGGCATGTCTCAGAGATTGTAGGAAACTGAAAGCCCTGACTATATTTTATTGAATTTGGGAGAACTGGAGAGTGTTTCAAGGGATGACAATTAGACTCAGACCTATTACCTTCAAGTATTTGTGGCCAAACTTTTTCTCTCTCCTAGAGGGATTTGATATTTTATATCAAGGGCGAACAACCTTATTTGGTACAACGGCTACATTTCACACTGAACCAATTTGAAGGGCCACAAAAAAGAATTGAATGGGTGCTTGCATGCACACATCACCAGAACCAACATCAGTACAATAATACATAATCATAAATAGTATTTGAGAAGGATTTCACCCACTCACCCACCCACTTCCTTGACCATTTCTCTGCCTGGCTGTTGCATTCCATGTACTCAGAACTCCCAACCCTTATCCTGGGAGACTTCAACATCCCCATTAACAGCCCCACTTCCACATCCCAGCTTCTCTCACTAACCACTTCTCTCGGCCTCTCACAGCTCTCAGCCTCTGAAACACACAAAGACGGTAACACCCTTGACCTGGTCTTTGTTCAGCTCTGTTCAATCTCCTACCTACATAACTCACTGCTTTCCCCTTTCTGACCACAACATTATCTCCTTCAGGATCACAATCATCACCCACACTCCTAGCTACCACACATTCAGAAATCTACAAATCCATTAACCCTCATGCGCTTTCAGACTCCCTACACTCATCACTATGCCCAATCTCCTCTTTTTCCTGTCCTGATCTGGCTGTACATCACTACAATTACACTCTCAGAAGCACCCTTGACCAAGCAGCTACCCTCACCCTCACCCTCAGAACCTCCAAGCACAAAGTAAAACAACTCTGCCTGTCCTCCACTTCAAATTTATGCTAAGAACCTATAAGGCCATGTGCACACGTTGCGGATTAGCCTCAGGAATTTTTTTGTGCGGATTCTGCATCTATTGGCAGAAAACGCAGGTGCGGATTTGACGCATTTTTTGTGCGGAGTTTGTGTGGATTTGCTGCAGATTTACTGCGGATTTTGTGCGGACTTCTTGTGTTTTTTACCCTTGTAGATTTCTATAATGGAATGGGTACAAAAACGCTGCAAATCCGCAAAAAAGAAGTGACATGCTACTTCTTTTAATCCACAGCGTTTCTGCATGGAATTTTCCACACCATCAGCATAGCATTTTTTTTTCTCATTGATTTACATTGTACTGTAAATCACCTGTGGATCTGCAGCGTTTCTACATGGTAAAAAACGCTGCAGATCTGCAGGAAATCCGCAACATGTGCACATACCCTAACTCTGCCCTTCACCTCACCAAGCAGACCTACTGCACCACCCTGATCTCCTGACTATCCAACAACCCCAAGAAACTTTTTGACACTCCCTCCTCAGGCCAAAAGCACAAGCCCCTATCACAGACATTTGTGCTGATGGCCTGACCTCCCACTTTATAGAGAAAATAGATATCTGTCAGGAAATAAACTCCCAGCCACCAGGTGCCAAGACTCCCATCCCACCCTGCATTTCCCCTGGGTCGCACACCACATTTGATCCCATCACAGAAGAAGTCTCCAGGTTCCTCTCTACTTCTCATCCCACAAAATGCACTACTAAGCCCATTCCCTCACATGTCCTCCAGTCTGTCTCTCAAGTCAGCACAACTCACCTAATTACAATCTTCAATCTCTCCCTCTCCTCTTGTATCTTCCCCTCCTACTTCAAACACTCTATCATTACTCCATTATTAAAGAAACCAGCTCTCAACCCATCCTGCACAAACAACTACAGATCAGTATCCAATCTCCCCTTCATCTCTAAACTCTTGGAGCGCCTGGTCTACTCCCGCCTTACCGCCTTACCTCATTCCCTCCTAGACCCTTCACAGCTCAGCTTCAGCCTCCTACATTCAACAGAAACTGCACTCATCAAAGTGACCAATGACCTTCTGACAGCAAAATGTAACGGTGACCACTCACTGCTCATTCTACTCGACCTTTCTGCAGCTTTCAATACTGTTGACCACCATCTCCTACTCTCTAGGCTCACCACTCACTAGGCGTTAAGGACACCACTCCCTCCTGGTTATCTACCTATCTTTCTAACTGCTCCTTCAGTGTTTTGATTGCTGGATCCAATTCATCTCCTCTTCCTCTCACTGTTGGGGTACCTTAGAGCTCAGTCCTTGGCTCCCTTCTCTTGTCTCTCTACATGGCCCCAATTGGACATACCATTAGCAGATTTGGCTTTCAGTACCATCTTTATGCTGATGACACACAACTATACATGTCATCTCCTGACCTTACCCCCACTGTACTACAGAACGCTAGAGACTGTCTGTCCACAGTCTCCAACATCATGTCGGCTTTCTATCTGAAACTGAACCTTTCGAAAACTGAACTTCTGGTCCCGCCATCTACTAACCTCACTAAATATGACATTTCCGTCTCCGTGGGTTGCACCATAATAACTGGTGCACTGTCTGAGTGCTATGTTTGACACCAATCTCTCCTTCACCTCCCATATACAATCTCTTGCCTATTCTTGCCACTTACACCTAAAGAACATCTCTTGAATCCGCCCTTTTATCACCATGGAAACAATAAAAACCCTCACTGTCACCCTGATCCACTCCCACCTGGCCTACTGTAACACTCTATTAATTGGCCTCCCCCTCACTCAACTTTTCCCTCTCCAGCCTATCCTTAATGCAGCAGCCAGAGTCGTCCATCTGGCAAATCAGTACTTGGACGTGTCCGCTCTTCGCCAGTCCATACATTGGCTGCCCATTTATTATAGGATCCAATTCAAAGTACTTGTTCTCACCAACAAAGCTCTCCACAGTGCGGCGCCCCCTTATAGCCAATCACTGCGTCTGCAAACAACTTTCGACTAACCTCTGCACTAATCCGTTCCTCCTGCTCCTGACTTCAACACGACTCCTGTGTTGCACCAATCCTCTGGAATGCTCTACTCCAAGAATTTAGGACCAGCCACAACTTGCTCAGTTTTAGGTGCTCCCTCAAAACACATTTGTTCAGAGTGGCGTATCATGTTCCCTCATCAAAGTCATTTTATGTGTGTGTGTAGCCCATTCACTATCTCTATCTATCCCCCACTACCTCAAGATGGCGGGACCATCATTGTAAATACACACCTGTATACTTTGCATCTCCCCCAACTCATTGTAGATTGTAAGATCTCACAAGCAGGGTTGTTTTATTTTCTTTAATTATTATATTATTGTTAACGTTGTTACTTGTGACTGTTGTGTTTGAAACTGTTCAATTGTAATGCGCTGCGGAATATGTTGGTGCTATATAAATAAAGATTATTATTATTATTTGGAGAGTTTGTGATTAAAAACAATCTGCGTGAACATACAGAAACTTACATTGAGTTTTTGGAGCCAAAATTAAACAGAAGCTAAACCAAATCCTCATCATGCTCTCAAAAGTAAGTTTTATAGATTTTTCAGTTTTAATATTGAGCACATTGTGGATTGGTACATGGTCAAAACCACCATCAGTGCATAAATACAACACGACAACCACCATGAAAACATGAATACAGCATAAGAAACCACCATCAGTAAACACTGGGTGACAGTTAGAAGGCCGGGTAGAGGGAAGAGTGCCAGGGAGGCTAGTCCTGATCTGGCACACCCCAATAAGTTTGCTAAGTTGGCAGATGAGGGGGGTGCCAGTACAGGGGTAGCACTGCTGCAGCCAGGCATGTCCTCTGAAAGCCGGAGGAGTGACTGCTACAGTAAGGAGGGAAATACGAGAGCAGGGCAGACCAGACAGGTGCTGGTAGTGGAGGACTCAATTATTAGGGGAACAGATAGGGAAATCTGTCACAAAGACAGGGATTGTCGAACGGTGTGCTGCCTACCTGGCGCTCGAGTCTGAAACATCGCTGATCGGGTGGACAAATTACTGGGAGGGGCTGGTGAGGACCCAGCGGTCACGATGCACATTGGCACAAATGACAAAGTTAGAGGTAGGTGGAAGGTCTTTAAAAACGATTCTAGGGAATTAGGCTGCAAGCTGAAAGCAAAGGTCTCCAACATGGTATTTTCCAAACTACTGCCTGTACCATGTGCCACGCCAGAGAGGCAACAGGAGATTAGGGAGGTTAATAAGTGGCTCAAGAATTGGTGTAGGAAGGAGGGGTTTGGGTTCCTGCAGAACTGGGCCGACTTCTCAGTTGGCTACAGGTTCTACGCTAGGGATGGGCTGCACCTCAATGGGGAAGGTGCAGCTGTGCTGGGGAGAAAATGGCTAGAAGGTTGGAGGAGTGTTTAAACTAGAGAATGGGGGGAGAGTATTCAATTTATAGGAGGGGACGATAGTGCAGATAGAGACCTAGGCACAAATAAGGTAGTTGGGGTGGCGGTGGCATGGGTGGTGGGGTTAGATCAATTAATAATTTAAGAAAAAATAGAGGTACAGAGAGATACATAAAATGTATGTATACTAATGCCAGAAGCCTTGCCAGCAAATTAGATGAATTAGAATTAATGGTGTTGGAGCATAATTATGACATGGTGGGGATATCTGAAAAGTGGCTGGATGAGAGTCATGACTGGGCTGTTAACTTGCAAGGTTATAGTCTGCTCAGAAATGACCGAACGGATAAGTGAGGGGGAGGTGTGTGTCTATATGTAAAATCATCCTTAAAACCCATCCTGCGTGAAGGTGAATCTAATGAAAATGTTGAGTCCCTGTGGGTGGAGATAAGGGGAGGGGGAAAAATAATAAATTACTGATAGGGGATTGTTAAGTCTCCAAAAATAATGGAAGCAACGGAGAATATCCTCGTAAAGCAAATAGATGAAGCTGCGACTCAAGGAGAAGTCATTATTATGGGTGACTTCAACTACCCTGAAATAGATTGGGGAACAGAAACCTGCAGTTCCAGCAAAGGAAACGGTTTTTGACAACTATGAGAGACAATTACCTTTCACAATTGGTTCAGGACCCAACAAGAAGGGGGGCACTGCTAGACCTAATATTAACCAACAGGCCAGACTGCATATCAAATATAAGGGTTGGGGGTCACTTGGGGAATAGTGATCACAAAATAATAAGTTTTCATGTATCCTTTAACAAGCTGTGTAGTAGAGGGGTTACAAGGACACTAAACCCCAGGAGGGCAAATTTCCAATGAATAAGAGATGATTTTAGTGCAACTAACTGGGACGATATCCTGAGACAAAACAATACACAAAGAAAATGGGAGACATTTATTAGAATCCTGGATAGGACCTGTGCACAGTATATACCGTATGGGAATAAACATACTAGAAATAGGAGGAAACCAATATGGCTAAATAGAGCTGTAAGGGGCGCAATAAGTGACAAAAACAAAGCATTTAGAGAATTAAAGGAAGTAGGTAGTGATGAGGCATTAAATAAATACAGAAAATTAAATAAATTCTGTAAAAAACAAATCAAGGCAGCTAAGATTGAGACAGAGAGAGTAAAAATAATCCCCAAATATTCTTTAACTACGTAAATAGTAAGAAAATAAAAAATGATAGTTTTGGCCCCCTTAAAAATAGTCTGGGTGAAATGGTGGATGAGGAAAAGGAAAAAGCCAATATGCTAAATGACTTTTTTTCATCAGTATTTACACAAGAAAATTCCATGGCAGACAATATGATCAGTGATAACAAAAATTCCCCATTAAGTGTCACCTGCTTAACCCAGCAGGAAGTACGTCGGCATCTAAACATCACTAAAATTGACAAATCTCCAGGCCCAGATGGGATACACCCCTGAGTACTGCAGGAATTAAGTACAGTCATTGATAGACCATTACACAGGTCTGCGACTAAAAAGCTGCTTGATTATTTTCATCTAATTTCCATGTATTTTGGTGTGCTGAAAACAAAAAAAAATTGAAAAATATCCTGGATGTCAGGATTTGCCACAAAATGCAAAATTCTCTTCAAATTTAGTATATTTTTCTCAATTTTTGGTATTTTTTTTTATCTTAGGGTTTTGAAAGTCAAAATTACTAGTAATTAATTCACATCAATGCATTGAAGATATACAATACCAACAAAATATAACTTTCAAAGAAAAGAACTTTCAGAGTGAGCTAATGAAACCAGCATCAACATGTTGCAAGCTGAACGAGCAGGCTCTGACATGCACGGGCTTGATTCAATTGTTTTATCTTGGTTCTCGCCTGTTCAGTCTTTTTCATCTCAGTTCGTGTTAGCTCATCATATTCAACCGTGTTTCCTAAAATTAGCATTATGGCTTAGCGGAAGTGTATTAATTCGCCTGACAGTTTCTGTTACATTTGTGGTGAATATACAGTGTTGAAGCAACAGCTGAATATTACAAACTTTGTGAAAAAAGTATACTTCGCTTATTTTGGACTAAAGCTTGGAGATCAAGATAAAGCTTGGGCGCCTCATAAAATGTACAAACGGTGTGTTGAGGACCTCCGAAATTGGGTCAAGGGTAAGAAAAAAGCTTTCCATTATGGGATTCCTATGGTATAGCGAGAGCAAAAGAACCATAGTGATGATTGTTACTTTTGTTCATGCGATGTGAAAGGGTATAATTCAAAATGGAAGCATTCCATTTCATACCCCAATATTCACTCAACAATTCGTCCCATCACCCATGGCACAGATATACCAGTACCCAAGGCCAATGCTACTTTGGAAGAGATAACTAGCTCCGATGAAGGTGGAGTCATTCCTGAACCAGATGATGAATCAAGTTCTGAATTTGAAAATGATACAAGACCAAAATTGTTTTCCCAGGAGGAGATGAATGATTTGGTAAGAGACTTGAATCTTCCCAAAGATGCCGCTGAGTTACTCGGATCAAGGCTCAAAAGCAATAATTTATTGTTGCCAGGAGTGTCTTTTTCATGGTTCAGACATCATGAAAACGAGTTTGTTCCTTACTTTGCTCAGGAAGAGAAGTTCGTTTATTGTATCGATGTCGAAGGTTTGATGGGTCAATTCAAAATCCAATATGATTCAGCGCAATGGTGTCTTTTTATAGATTCTTCAAAAAGAAGTCTTAAAGCAGTTTTACTCCACAACAGCCGTTTTTATGCTTCCATCCCTGTAGGTCATTCTGTTCACCTCAAGGAAACCGTCGAGAACTTGGAATTGGTTCGTCATAAACTTAAATAGGAAGGCCACGGTTGGCAAGTGTGCGGGGATTTGAAAGTCTTGTGCATGCTGCTTGGGCAACAAGCTGGGTATACCAAATACCCTTGTTTTCTGTGTCTATGGGACAGCCGAGACCGACAAAATCACTGAACCAAGACGAATTGGCAGCCGAGGGTGCTCACAGTTGGTGAAAAAAATGTCCTCCGAGAAACTTTGGTTCCTCCCGATAAAGTTCTTCTACCACCTCTCCACATAAAATTGGGATTGATGAAGCAATTCATAAAATCCCTTCCAAAAGATGGAGAATATTTCAAATACTGGGTCACCAAGTTTCCAGGCCTCTCGGAGGCAAAATTGAAGAAAGGTGTGTTCGTCGGACCAGACATTAGAAGGCTTATAACTGATCAAGAGTTTATCAATACCATGATACATCCTCAAAAACAAGGGTTTGAATTTAAAGAGGTCGTAGAGAAATTTTTAGGCAATAACAAAGACCCTGACTACACAAAAATCGTCGGATGAATGCTGAAAGCATTTCAAGCTTTAGGTTACCTGATGAGTTTGAAAGTGCATTTCCTCCATTCCCACCATGACAACTTTCCTGAAAGTTTGGGAGCTGTGAGTGAAGAGCAAGGTGAACGATTCCACCAGGACATTAAAGAGATGGAAAGAAGATACCAGGGAAGATGGAGCATTACAATGATGGCAGACTACTGTTGGACGCTTCAGAGAGACATTACAAAAGCTACTCACAAACGTAAATGTACCAAGAAAAGCCTCACAGGGAAGAAGAATCGATTTTAGTGTGTGTTAGTGAGCTCATTGCAGTTAAAAATGATTTTCATGAAACATTTGTAATAAAAAATAAATTTTATGAGTGTATTTTCATTTATTTTGAGGTATTGTCTAATTTAACATAGTTACTTTTATTGTCAGAAAATGTGATGTCCTATGACAAAACGGAGGTGTTTTTCGGATTCAGCGCACTTATAAACATAAAGATTACGTGGAAAAAACAAAACTGCTCTTGAAATAATTTATTTTTGCAGACCTGTGTTATTTTTCATCTTTAAAGAGTCCATAATAACAGGGTCTGTACCACAGGACTGGCGTATAGAAAGGTGGTGCCAATATTCAAAAAGGGGACAAAAACTGATCTCGGAAATTATAGGCCAGAAAGCTTAACCTCTACTGTGGGTAAAATCCTGGAGGGCATTCTAAGGGATGCTATACTGGAGTATCTGAAGAGGAATAACCTCATGACCCAGTATCAGCACGGGTTTACTAGGGACCGTTCCTGTCAGACTAATCTCATCAATTTCTATGAAGAGGTAAGTTACGGACTGGACCAAGGGAACCCAGTGGACGTAGTGTATATGGACTTTTCAAAAGCTTTTGATACGGTGCCACACAAAAGGTTGATACATAAAATGAGAATAATGGGGTTAGGGGAAAATATGTGTAAGTGGGTTAAGAGCTGGCTCAGGGATAGGAAACAAATGGTGGTTATTAACCCCTTTCTGACCTCGGACGGGATAGTATGTCCGAGGTCAGATCGCCTGCTTTGATGCAGGGCTCCGCGGTGAGCCCGCATCAATGCCGGGAAATGTCAGCTGTTTTGAACAGCTGACATGTGCCCGTAATAGGCGAGGGCAGAATCGCGATCTGCCCGCACCTATTAACTAGTTAAATGGCGCTGTCAAACGCAGACAGCGGCATTTAACTACCGCTTCCGGCCGGGCGGCCGGAAATGACGTCATCGCCGACCCCCGTCACATGATCGGGGGTCGGCGAAGCGTCAGGATGGTAACCATAGAGGTCCTAGAGACCTCTATGGTTACTGATCACCGGTGGCTGTGAGCGCCACCCTGTGGTCGGCGCTCACAGCACACCTCCATTTCTGCTACATAGCATAATGGATAGCATAGTTATGGCTCTGGGAAGGAGGGGAGTGAAAAACTAACACGGAAAAACGAAAAATCCCAAGGTCATGAAGGGGTTAATGGAGCAAACTCAGACAGGGTCGCGGTTAGCAGTGGGGTACCACAGGGGTCAGTATTGGGCCCTCTTCTTTTTAACATATTTAATAATGACCTTGTAGGGGGCATTCAGAGTTGAATTTCAATATTTGCAGATAACACTAAACGCTGCAGGGTAATCAATACAGAGGAGGACAATTTTATATTACAGGATGATTTATGTAAACTAGAAGCTTGGGCTGATAAATGGCAAATGAGCTTTAATGGGGATAAATGTAAGGTTATGGACTTGGGTAGAAGTAATAAGATGTATAACTATGTGGTTAATTCTAAAACTCTGGGCAAAACCATCAATGAAAAAGACCTGGGAGTATGGGTGAATGACAAGCTCACATTTAGTGGCCAGTGTCAGGCAGCTGCTACAAAGGCAAATAAAATAATGGGATGCATTAAAAGATGCTCATGAGGAGAACATCATTTTACCTCTATACAAGTCACTAGTTCGACCACACTTAGAATACTGTGTATAGTTCTGTTCTCCTGTGTAGAAGAAAGACATAGCTGATTTAGAGCGGGTGCAGAGAAGAGCGACCAAGGTTATGAGAGGACTGGGGGGTCTGCAATACCAAGATAGGTTATTACACTTGGGGCTACTAAGTTTGGAAAAACGAAGGCTAAGGGGTGATCTTATGTTAATGTATAAATATATGAGGGGACAGTACAAAGACCTTTCTGATGATCTTTTTAATCATAGACCTGAGACAGGGGCAAGGGGGCATCCTCTACATCTGGAGGAAAGAAGGTTTAAGCATAATAACAGATGTGGATTCTTTACTGTAAGAGCAGTGAGACTATGGAACTCTCCGCCATATGATGTTGTAATGAGTGATTCATTACTTAAATTTAAGAAAGGACTGGATGCCTTTCTTGAAAAGTATAATGTTACAGGGTATATATACTAGATTCCTTGTTAGGGTGTTGATCCAGGGAACTAGTCTGATTGCGGTATGTGGAGATGGGAAGGAATGTTTTTGTCTCCAGTGTGGAGCATACTCTTTGCCACATAGTTTTTTTTAGCCTTCCTCTGGATCAACATGTTAGGGCATGGTAGGTTAGGCTATGGGTTGAACTAGATGGACTTAAAGTCTTCCTTCAACCTTAATAACTATGTTACTATGTTACTATGTAAATCAGTATGACCACTGGCAATACAAAAATTCATCACCATAATCATTGTCTTTACATGAATACATCACTTCAAGCCCCTCCCCAAAATATCCCCCCACACACTGCTCCTCTCCATAATATCCCCACACACTCTGCCCTCTCTATAATTTCCTCCCACACGTTGCCCCTCTTCATAATATCCCCCAAACTGTTTCTAACACCTATAATTGCCCGATACATGGAACTTCTCCATAATATCCCAATCACATTGCCCCTCTCCATAATGTCCCTCACACAAGGCCCCTCTACATAAAATGCCCACACACACTGCCTCTCTCCAAAATATCTCCCACGTTTGCAATTTTTGCTCTGTTGCCCCACAGTAAAACCAAATTCTCTCCTATAATCGGAACTCTAATCATTGGCTCCTCCATGGAGTGCTTGCTGTATCCCATTGAGTCCTCAAAACCTCTGTTTTGCAGCACCAGTGACAGCAGCAGTGTGATGAAGTCACAGCGTGATAATCTCATCAAACCGCTGCCTGTCGGAGCAGGAGCTGACGAGCGCTGCTCTGTTTTGCCCCTGTCCTGTCACTGAAGTGCTCAACTGTACTTGCATCTGAAATATGCAAATACAGTTGAATATAGGAAGATGAGAACAGGAATCTCCAGGTTCTTCGAGGGCCACAATCAACTTTCGGCGGGCTGCAGGCTCACGGATCATATGTTATGCATGTCTGTTTTACATTGATTATTCATAGACTATATTTGTGTTGATTTACAACATAATCTTGTATCCTAAGATATACCTGGGTTGCTGCTTTCTGCATGATATAAGAAATGAATGCTCTGTATAATTAAAATAGTGTATGCTTTGTATACTGGAGATGGATCTGAGTATGAGGGTGGGTGGAGGAAAGTTGTCTTTTTCTCTTGTACTGTATTGTAAAATCTCTAATAAATTAAGAAGATATCTGATTAAAAAATATTATTATCTACAGCATGCTAAGCCACAGGCATTTCCTTATAACAAGGCATATTTATAGGCAATTTTCAGAACCTTCCTCTGATATAAAGATATATGAACCCTTGATTATGCTATACTTAATACTACTTATTAGGAAGTGGATAGATGACAAGAAATGTTTTTTTTTTATACTGGATTATGTAGTTGGAGTGCCGCTGTCAATCATAGATGCCGCCCTGCATTTGACTGCATGACCAAAACAACGATTAGACATACACGATATGATGCTCTTGGCTGCTCCTTAAAAGCAATATCTTCTTATAAGTTTTACTCCCAGTCACATTCCTGTACTTTCTGATCCTAACTGCATTAGTACACAGCAAATAGGCAATTTTCTACTTAAGTAGCAACTTCCATATTCTCCTCATTTCCTGACATAAACACCCTATAAAATATAGTTAAAATAAAGCAATTTAGAAACAAAAACTTTAGGTTTCAAAATTGGGTTGTTGGGTCCTGAGTCACAGTGGTTTATGAAGCTTTGAAATCTAACTGGAAACATGATTGAAGTGGTTATTTTCTTTTATTGCATGGAATATACCTAAGAAAAACATTTAACATGAAAAAATAAAGACTGTAGACATATTATACAGAAAAGAAAATATTCTTTTATGCCGTGAAATACCACAGAAAAACGTTCAATCTTGTGACTCCAGACGTAATTACTTTATTACAACTCTGCTCCTTCTGTCCTATGTAGTTTTGCCATAAAAGGAAATAACCAACTACTGAGTCAAACAACTGTCTGGAGGATTTGTAGCACTGACAGTTTCACAGTTGGAACAGAATCTGTGCTCTGAGCCAAAATGTTGGGAACTCTAAATGTAGACCAGACTAAGAAAAAAAAGTCACATTTCTAACATTGTCATTATTAGAATTATTATAAGCATTTTCTTTTGCTACTTCTATTTTTTTTTCTAGACTTTTATTTTATTTACTAGATGGTGGCCTGATTCTCACGCATCGGATATTCTAGAATATGTATGTATGTATGTATGCATATAGCAGCCACATAGTATATAACAGAGGCCATGTAGTATATAGCAAATACTACGTGGCCTGTGCTATATACTATGTGGCTGCTATAAACATACATACATATTGTAGAGTACAATGTGATGTGTTAATACAGGCCAAGCAGTATATAACAGTGGCCACACAGTATATAACACAGCTCAAACAGCATATAACACAGCCCACATACTATATAACACAACCCACGCAGTATATAGCAGCCAAGCAGTATATAACACAGGCGATGAAGTATATAACACAGGGCATGTAGAATATAGCACAGCCCACAAAGTATATCACACAGCCCATGTACTATATAACACAGCCTACGCAGTATATAGCAGCCACGCAGTATATAACACAGACGACGTAGTATATAACACAGTCGACGTAACATATAACACAGGGCATGTAGTATATAGCACAGCCCACGGAGTATATCACACAGCCCATGGAGTATATAACACTGCCCATGTAGTATATAGCAGCCACGCAGTATATAACACTGCCCACACAGTATTTAGCAGTGTGGGCACCATATCCCTGTTTAAAAAAAATAATTAGAATAAAAAAATAGTTATATACTCACCCCCTGGGATCCAGCGAAACTCTGGTGATGCGCGCGCGGCTGCCGCCATCTTCTGTTCCCAGGATGCATTGCGAAATTACCCAGATGACTTAGCAGTCTCGCGAGACCGCTAAGTCTTCTGGGTAATTTCACAATGCATCTCTGGGAACAGAAGATGGCGGCTGGCGCAAGCGCATCATCAGACGAAGAAAGGTGAGAATAGCAGTTTTTTTGTTTTTTTATTATTTTTAACATTACATCTTTTTACTATTGATGCTGCACAGGCAGCATCAATACTAAAAAAGTTGGGGACACACAGGGTTAATAGCAGCGGTAACGGAGTGCGGTACCCGCGGCCCGTTGCCGCTGGCATTAACCCTGTGTGAGCGGTGACTGGAGGGGATTACGGAGCGGGCGCCAGGCACTGATGGCAGGGAAGCAGGGGAGGGACTAATCGGACTGTGCCCGTTGCTGATTGGTCGCGGCAGCCATGACAGGCAGCTGGCGAGACCAATCAGCGATGCAGGATTTCCGTTATGGAAGTTGCTGACAGAAAGACGGAAGTACCCCTTAGACAATTATATATATAGATGAAGGGCTGTCAAATTCACAACAGCATGGCACTCAGGTGAAAATAACTGATTCAGAAGCCTGATATTATATGGTAGGTCAGAAACAGGCTAACAGAAATGGATGAAATGTGAGCAGTAGTAGAAGTTGAGAAAAATTCTAAACCAAAACAAATAGAATATCTGTCTAGAGAAAAATGTTACTATTTAGACCCTTCATACCTTTCTCACCTGTTTTTAATTTCTTTATTTTTTAATTTCTTCCTGGCTTGGCCAATTTCAATTTTTGCACTTTTATTTTTTCCTCATCCTCTTCCAAAAGCCATAACTTTTTATCTTTCTGTGCACAAAGATGTATGAGGTTTTTTGTTTTTTGTGGGACGAGTCCTATTTTTAATTTTGAAAGATGCCATTTACTTTATCACATAATATACAGGAAAACTTGAAAAAAAAATCCAAGTGTGTTGAAATTGCGAAAAAAATATTGCAATTCTGTTATTATGTTTTGTTAATTGCTTATGAGCATTATTTGTGGTACAAAGGACCTAGCAATATGATTCTCTTCATCAGTATGATTATGGTGATACCAAAAATGCCCTGTTTATTATGTTAGTGATGAAAAAACATACTTTTTCTAAAAAAAAAAATGTATTGTCTTTCTATTTTTTGAGATAAATAACATTTTTATTTTTCAGTAGATAGAGCTAAGTGAGGGTTTATTTTTTGCAGAGTGAGACAACATTTTTATTTATTCTATTGTTAGACAGATGCATCATTTGGATAATTTCTTATAGCATTTTTGTAGTACAAAAAAATTTGGCGCTTTCAATTTATTTCTGTTTATGGTGTTTACCGATTGGGTTAATTATTTTTAGATTTTCATAGAGTAGACTATGGATCGCTGGAAGAGAGAGATAACTTCAACTCTCAGAAATGACAAGTTTGGATGATTTAAAATCACTTGACAACATTGTCATCAATCCAGTAGATAAGGGGGAAAATGTGGTCATATGGTGGTGAAATAGGATAGGGAAATCTTTAAACATTTTCGAAACAAAGACACATATATGCCCCTTCCTCAAAATACTTTGTTCTCATTTAAAGAGAAATTGATGAATATACTTGAGATGGCATGTGAGAAAGAGATCATTCCAAAAAAAAAATCATTGAGGGACTGACTGTTAATTATCCAGTAGTCCCCACATTTTATCTTCTCCCAAAAGTCCACAAAGATCAGATCAATCCACCAAAACGTGCGATGGTCTCTGGCATGGGAGGTCTGTGTGACCCAATCTGTAAATGTAATGAACATTACTTGCAGCTGCAGGTTGAAACTCTACCCTCCTTTGTCAGAGACACAGCGGACATCATGAGATGATTGGTTGGACTACTTTTAGATTCTGATATGTTTCTCATTAAAGTGGATGATGAATCGCTGTACACCAGCATACGCCATGAGAATGGTTTGGAAGCAGCCCAATTTTTTCTTGAGTTAAGAAACTTACATGCAGACATGAAGGACATTGCGTTGGAACTGTTGCAGTTTATTTTGACACAACTTTTTTTACATTCAAGGATCGGTTCTTTTTATAGAGACATGGTACAGCGATGTGAGTGGCATATGCACCATCTTATGCTAACCTGTTTCTGGGATATTGGGAGAGGGAAAAATTCCCTGATGATCCACATACTGTTACCCAAGATCCTTGGTTAGTATCGTTATATAGATATATTTCATCTGGCAGGGCTTCTTCAG
Organism: Ranitomeya imitator; assembly: GCF_032444005.1. Classification (NCBI taxonomy): domain Eukaryota; kingdom Metazoa; phylum Chordata; class Amphibia; order Anura; family Dendrobatidae; genus Ranitomeya; species Ranitomeya imitator. Next base: position 1,110,546,001 of record NC_091282.1, read on the forward strand.
AGATTTACAGTTTTTCAAGTTCACATAAACTTACCATCATCATGAGACTTTGCTTCTGAATGTCATGCTGAAAATGCAAATGAATGGTTCAATACATATGTATGTGTACAGCAAGGAGACTTCAGCCAATGAGTTATTACAGGACTCCTCTACACACTTGGGTTCAACTATCATAGCGGTCCCTGTGGGCCAATTCCTCTGCATGAGGAGAATTTGCATGTCAGAAGAATTGAGAATCAAGCTGTGGACTTTGGGAAGAGATTTTTAAACCGCGGGTCTATTAGGAGGAGTATCAGAAAAGATTATTTATGGGCTAAGGACATTGAGAAGTTACTTACCTGAAATAACAAGACATCTAGTGATACTGTGATATGGTATATCGCAATGTACAATGACCAATGGGAAATTTTGCAGAGTCAAATTACTCACCTATACATTATTTTGAGGTCTGGGGTACATTTGTGTGATAAATAACACTCCAAAACAGCATACAAAAATTTTCCTGAGTGAAATTACTCACTCATACAGTATTCCTTGGTATAAGGCAGGGGTGTCAAACTGCATTCCTCAAGGGCCGCAAACAGGTCATGTTTTCAGGATTTCCTTAGCATTGCACAAGGTGCTGGAATCATTCTGTGCAGGTGATTAAATTATCACCTGTGCAATACAAGGAAATCCTGAAAACATGACCTGTTTGCGACCCTTGAGGAATGCAGTTTGACACCCCTGGTCTACGGTACATGTCTGTGAAATCTAACACTCCAAAAAACATTATTCTATTTTTGCATTCAATTAGTCATCCATACAGTGGAACATGCAGGCAACAAAGATGGCAGAACTATGCAAGACTCACAAGAGACTGTCTGAAAGAACATTACAGCCAAAAGAATCTGGTGCAACAGCAGAGGTGGCAGGAGCTTTCGGTCTGGATGTGGATGCTTTTCAGGAACCTCCGAGTCCCAGGCCACAGCCTCCATTACTGGGGTTCTTACTGACTGTAGAAGGGTGAGCCAAGATCCAGGAAATCATGAATGGACTATGGGACTTGGGCTGGTCAGATGAGAGAAAGAGGTAAGCCAGTACAAGGACTGGAGAAATGCTATAGGGCCTGCCAGCTACAAGGTACAGACAGTTGGCATCCAAGGGGTGGTCATTATGTACAATGGCAGAGGAAAAGGAAGTCCATTGAATAGTTTGGGACCAGTCATTACATTTTGTTCAACCATTGGGAAATAGAGACAAAACACTTGATTTGAAAGCTGCAAAAGCTGGAATCAAGGTCGCGTTCCTCAAAATGGATGGTGGATGGGTGTGATACCAGAAGGAGGGAAGCAGGATGAAGCCTTCTTGAGGAATGAATGAACCTGTGAGAGTCTTCTCATGGCAGTTCGATATGAGAGAACGCACTGTCATTGGAGTCCCCACCTGCTATGTGGGAGCAGGTGATGGTGCAGATGACACAGAGACTGTATTTCTAGATGTTGGGAGCCTCAGCACAACAGGATGTTGGCTCACTTTAGTCCCAGGCACCTGGGGATGGGATTCCCCTTAGCATCCTGAAGGAGAAAGGAGAAGTGGACACCTGGAGAGGATTGCTTTATTTCTCTCCTTATAAATATTTCCTGGCACTTTCTGCAAAGCTTTTATGACTGTAGAAGTACATCAAATACACTTTCAAAATATTTACATTAAATAATTTTGGGGGGATTATATTAGTCAATGGTCATCCATGCAATTGAGTGCAGTTATTTTTACATTACGGTGGTATATAAAACTACAAAAACGCAGTGAAAAAATATTTCTGGATTCAATAACTCATACATAGATTATTGCATGCTATCACTCCGGGCTGTGCATGCTGGGCACCACCTCCTCTTGCTTCATTAGTGTCCCTGGCGCCTTCGCTGTAAGTTCAAAGGGCAGCGCAACTGCGCATGCCTGGAAAAAAAAATCCTTACAGCACATGCGCAGGGACCACTAATGAAGCAAGAGGAGGAGGAGCCCTGCGTGCACAGGCCCAGAGTGATGGCTGTGCTGTGTCTGATTAGGGGTGAAAGACCCGCCCCTGGGACGATTTTCCGGTATGAGGGGGCACATTATATAAGCGTTTATTTCAGCATGTGCAGGGAGCATAACTAAAAGAGACACCTTGCCAGAATGCAGCATTAGTGCTGCTCAAGGTGGCTCTTTTAGTTACAAACGCCTGAGGGGGGTGACAGGTTCCCTTTAAATTCAATTACATATCCGTATCCTATTACTCTATTTGGGGTACATTGCTGAGTTATATAACTCTTAAAAAAGTGTTCAAAATGTATCTGGATTCAATTACTCATCCATCCATATACTAATAATGTATATACCATAGAACCTGCTTTGTGTGAAATTTCACTCTTTTGAAGTAAAAAAACAAAATTGTCCTGCTGCAGGGGTACACTTTCTTAATATTTTAATGAGACTGTACAGTTGTTGCCTTCAAAGGTGTATAGGCTTAATTCTCTACATAACTTTTAGGAAAAATGCAAAAAAACAAATAAATGGACACCAGAGCTACTAAAATATTAGAAAATTTACTGAAAAATATATTCTAAAAATTCTAAAGAATTTTGCATCAGACAACACATTACCTGTTCCATGGAATGTGTAATATATTACACTACGTGCCCATGTGGCCTAATTTAAGTCGGTTTGACCTCACAACAACTCCGTATAAGAGTTAGGGAGCATGTCCGGGACATCAAAAGAGCACGTGATTCTTTGGCAGATGAATTTTTGAAATCTACCCCCAGACACTTTAAAAAAGTTCATGGATGTAATGGTCATGCACTATGGGTACGAGGCATTGACCGTATCTTGACTGATGGACGTGGTGGCGATATTAAAAATAGATTTGCCCAATTGGAAGCCCAATGGATAATCCGGATTGATTGCATTCGTCCTAAGGGCCTCAACGAGTTCTTTAGTTTTGCCCTATTCCTGTAAACGTATTTTATTTTATGTGTTTTGTCTGAGGTTTTAATTATGTTTTTTGTGTACATTTTATTAATTTTTTACTCTTTGTCTATATAGGTCTCCGTACGGTTTTCATACCCTCTTATTTACCCCATATTGAACTTTCAGGATGTCAAGATGTATTCTATCTATGAATAGTACAACTAAGGGAAAAGATAAAAGAAACAATTTGAGAAACATCTATATTTGTGTAATATATACTACATCTGTAGATTCTTCACTTATTTGCTTTTGTCACACATATATCTTGTGATATTTTATTAATATTTATGGTTTACGGATGTATTTGCTCCTATGTACATTCCTTTATGCAACCCTGTATATGCATTGGAATTTACAATAGTCTGTGATAGTTCTCACTTTTATTACACATAGCTTCTCCCCTCTTTTTTAGGGCTGAGTTTATTTTTGCTTATGCAACTATTTTTATGGCCTTTATTCAAGCCTATAAATATTTCTATGTGAGCACTTTATAAATGCAACGTATTATGTATTGTTTCATTTGCTCACTTATTTATCATGTTTTGCATTTTTTCTCTTCTCTTTCCTCCTTTTTCCAGTCACTTTTATGCATGGTTCATGTTTTTTACTTTCTCACTCGTCTCACTCTTTCAGGTATGTGCACTTTACTTTATGTATATCCTTAGTGTTGTTGTCCTATATCCGATAGATCTATCTGATCCAAAAAGGTTTTTTCATCTTACAATAGTTTATTGTCTGGCGGAGTGCACTTCTCCTGGCTAGCATGGCTTGGTTGCCATGAATACGTGTCCACCGTGCGTCGCATCTTCAGGCCCGCCTTACGGACGCCTCAGCGGTGGGCATGAACGTGTGACACAGGACGCTGATTCCTGTGCTTCCGGTCATCGCGGCGCCATTAGCAGCGCCGCTTTATTCACCGGTACTTTACATACTATTGGGTATATAAGCCGGTCATATATTAATATGAATAGTCAGTCTTTACCTTGACTTAATGCCCCCCGAGGAAGCCATTGGTGCGAAACGCGCGTTGGGGTCTCCTTCGTCCACATTCAGGAGCAGGTTGGTTCATATACCATTTTGGTTCACTATCTCTCCCCATTACATCGGGTTTAACTTTTTCCATGTGTATTTGGCTGCAGGCTTCTAAAATTGTGTTATCTATTATGTGTATATGCTCTAGCCACATATTATAAGTATCTAATTTGAGTATCTCAGCCGCTAGATTTCTTGCTAATGCACAAATCTACTATATAATTGTCTAAGGGTCACTTCCGTCTTTCTGTCTGTCTGTCTTTCTGTAACGGAAATCCCAAGTCGCTGATTGGTCGCGGCAAAACAGCAACGACCAATCAGCCGGTGTGACCAATCAACGACATTGCCACGAGATTTAAATCCCGCTTCACTGATTGGTCGCACCCAGCCGGCGCGACCAATCAGCGACATTGGCGCGGGATCTAATGTTAAAAATAATAAAAAAATAAAAAATCATTATATACTCACCTTCTGGATCCAGCCCAGGCCGTTCCTGCTCCTCGCGATGCTCTGGTGACCGGTCCATGCATTGCGGTCTGGCGAAATGATGATGTAGCGATCTCGCAAGACAGCTACGTCATCATCTCGTGAGACTGCAATACACTCTTGGGACCGGAGCGTCATGAGGAGCATCAATAAATGCCTCGGCTGGATCCGGGGGGGGCCGACGGAAGGTGAGCATATAACTATTTTTTATTTTAATTCTTTTTTTAACAGAGATATGGTACCCACATTGATATATACTACGTGGGCTGTGTTAGATACTGTGCGGGCTGTGTTATATACTACATATCTGTGCTATATTCTATGTGAGTTGTGCTATATACTACGTGGCTGAGCAATATACTACGTCGCTGGGCAATATACTACGTGTCTGGGCAATATACAACGTGTCTGTGCTATTTACTACGTGGCCTGTGCTATATACTACATGGGCTGTGCTATATACTACGTGGCTGTGCTATATACTACGTGGCTGTGCTATATACTACATGGGCTGTGTTATATACTACGTGGCTGTGCAATATACTGCGTGGCTGTGCTATATTGTTATGAAAGGCAATTCAGTATCACAATGGACATGGAGGTCAGAGCACACACAGTGATCTGACAATAACCCAAAATAACAGAACGAGCTCTGAGACGTGGGAACTCTGCAGACCGCAATCCCTGATCCTCTCCAAACACAACTAGAGGCAGCCGTGGATTGCGCCTAACGCTCCCTATGCAACTCGACACAGCCTGAGAAACTAACTAGCCTGAAGATAGAAAAATAAGCCTACCTTGCCTCAGAGAAATACCCCAAAGGAAATGGCAGCCCCCCACATATAATGACTGTGAGTAAGATGAAAAGACAAACGTAGGGATGAAATAGATTCAGCAAAGTGAGGCCAGATATTCTAGACAGAACGAGGATAGGAAAGATAACTTTGCGGTCTACACAAAACCCTAAAGAAAACCACGCAAAGGGGGCAAAAAGACCCTCCGTACCGAACTAACGGCACGGAGGTACACCCTTTGCGTCCCAGAGCTTCCAGCAAAACAAATAGACAAGCTGGACAGAAAAAATAGCAACAAATAGCAAAGAAGCACTTAGCTATGCAGAGCAGCAGGCCACAGGAATGATCCAGAGAAACACAAGTCCAAAACTGGAACATTGACAGGAAGCATGAATCAAAGCATTAGGTGGGGTTAAGTAGAGAAGCACCTAACGACCTCACCAGATCACCTGAGGGAGGAAACTCAGAAGCAGCAGTACCAGTTTCCTCCACAAACGGAAGCTCCCAGAGAGAATCAGCCGAAGTACCACTTGTGACCACAGGAGGGAGCTCTGCCACAGAATTCACAACAGTACCCCCCCTTGAGGAGGGGTCACCGAACCTTCACCAGAGCCCCCAGGCCGACCAGGATGAGCCACATGAAAGGCACGAACAAGATCGGGAGCATGGACATCAGAGGCAAAAACCCAGGAATTATCCTCCTGAGCATAACCCTTCCATTTAACCAGATACTGGAGTTTCCGTCTTGAAACACGAGAATCCAAAATCTTCTCCACAATATACTCCAATTCCCCCTCCACCAAAACCGGGGCAGGAGGGTCAACAGATGGAACCATAGGTGCCACGTATCTCCGCAACAATGACCTATGGAAGACGTTATGTATGAAAAAAGAATCTGGGAGGGTCAGACGAAAAGACACAGGATTAATAACCTCAGAAATCCTATAAGGACCAATGAAACGAGGTTTAAACTTCAGAGAGGAAACCTTCATAGGAATATGACGAGAAGATAACCAAACCAGATCCCCAACACGAAGTCGGGGACCCACACGGCATCTGCGATTAGCAAAACGTTGAGCCTTCTCCTGGGACAAGGTCAAATTGTCCACTACATGAGTCCAAATCTGCTGCAACCTGTCCACCACAGTATCCACACCAGGACAGTCCGAAGACTCAACCTGTCCTGAAGAGAAACGAGGATGGAACCCAGAATTGCAGAAAAATGGCGAAACCAAGGTAGCCGAGCTGGCCCGATTATTAAGGGCGAACTCAGCCAAAGGCAAAAAGGACACCCAGTCATCCTGATCGGCAGAAACAAAGCATCTCAGATAGGTTTCCAAGGTCTGATTGGTTCGTTCGGTCTGGCCATTAGTCTGAGGATGAAAAGCCGAAGAAAAAGACAAGTCAATGCCCATCCTACCACAAAAGGCTCGCCAAAACCTCGAAACAAACTGGGAACCTCTGTCAGAAACGATATTTTCTGGAATGCCATGCAAACGAACCACATGCTGGAAGAACAATGGCACCAAATCAAAGGAGGAAGGCAACTTGTACAAGGGTACCAGATGGACCATCTTAGAAAAGCGATCACAGACCACCCAAATGACTGACATCTTTTGAGAGACGGGAAGATCTGAAATAAAATCCATAGAGATATGTGTCCAAGGTCTCTTCGGGACCGGCAAGGGCAAAAGCAACCCACTGGCACGAGAACAGCAGGGCTTAGCCCGAGCACAAATCCCACAGGACTGCACAAAAGTACGCACATCCCGCGACAGAGATGGCCACCAAAAGGATCTAGGCACTAACTCTCTGGTACCAAAGATTCCAGGATGACCAGCCAACACCGAACAATGAACCTCAGAGATCACTTTATTTGTCCACCTATCCGGGACAAACAGTTTCTCCGCTGGACAACGATCAGGTTTATTAGCCTGAAATTTTTGCAGCACCCGCCGCAAATCAGGGGAGATGGCAGACACAATTACTCCTTCCTTGAGGATACCCGCCGGCTCAGACAAACCCGGAGAGTCGGGCACAAAACTCCTAGACAGAGCATCCGCCTTCACATTTTTAGAGCCCGGAAGGTACGAAATCACAAAGTCAAAACGGGCAAAAAACAGCGACCAACGAGCCTGTCTAGGATTCAACCGCTTGGCAGACTCGAGATAAGTCAAGTTCTTATGATCAGTCAATACCACCACACGATGTTTAGCTCCTTCAAGCCAATGACGCCACTCCTCGAATGCCCACTTCATGGCCAGCAACTCTCGGTTGCCCACATCATAATTTCGCTCAGCAGGCGAAAACTTCCTGGAAAAGAAAGCGCATGGTTTCATCACTGAGCAATCAGAACCTCTCTGCGACAAAACAGCCCCTGCTCCAATCTCAGAAGCATCAACCTCGACCTGGAACGGAAGAGAAACATCTGGTTGACACAACACAGGGGCAGAAGAAAAACGACGCTTCAACTCCTGAAAAGCTTCCACAGCAGCAGAAGACCAATTGACCACATCAGCACCCTTCTTGGTCAAATCGGTCAATGGTTTAGCAATACTAGAAAAATTGCAGATGAAGCGACGATAAAAATTGGCAAAGCCCAGGAACTTTTGCAGACTTTTCAGAGATGTCGGCTGAGTCCATTCATGGATGGCTTGGACCTTAACAGGATCCATCTCGATAGTAGAAGGGGAAAAGATGAACCCCAAAAATGAAACCTTCTGCACACCAAAGAGACACTTTGATCCCTTCACAAACAAAGAATTAGCACGCAGGACCTGAAAAACCGTTCTGACCTGCTTCACATGAGACTCCCAATCATCCGAGAAGATCAAAATGTCATCCAAGTACACAATCAGGAATTTATCCAGGTACTCTCGGAAGATGTCATGCATAAGGGACTGAAACACTGATGGAGCATTGGCAAGTCCGAACAGCATCACTAGATACTCAAAATGACCCTCGGGCGTATTAAATGCAGTTTTCCATTCATCGCCTTGCTTAATTCGCACCAGATTATACGCACCACGAAGATCTATCTTTGTGAACCAACTAGCCCCCTTAATCCGAGCAAACAGATCAGATAACAATGGCAAGGGGTACTGAAATTTAACCGTGATCTTATTAAAAAGGCGGTAATCTATACAAGGTCTCAGCGAACCATCCTTCTTGGCTACAAAAAAGAACCCTGCTCCTAATGGCGATGATGACGGGCGAATATGCCCCTTCTCCAGGGATTCCTTCACATAACTGCGCATAGCGGTGTGCTCAGGTACAGATAAATTAAACAATCGACCTTTTGGGAATTTACTACCAGGAATCAAATTGATAGCACAATCACAATCCCTATGCGGAGGTAGGGTATCGGACTTGGGCTCATCAAATACATCCCGGTAATCAGACAAGAACTCTGGGACCTCAGAAGGGGTGGATGACGAAATTGACAGAAATGGAACATCACCATGTACCCCCTGACAACCCCAGCTGGACACCGACATGGATTTCCAATCTAATACTGGATTATGGACTTGTAGCCATGGCAACCCCAACACGACCACATCATGCAGATTATGCAACACCAGAAAGCGAATATCCTCCTGATGTGCAGGAGCCATGCACATGGTCAGCTGGGTCCAGTACTGAGGCTTATTCTTGGCCAAAGGTGTAGCATCAATTCCTCTCAATGGAATAGGACACTGCAAGGGCTCCAAGAAAAACCCACAACGCTTAGCATACTCTAAGTCCATCAAATTCAGGGCAGTGCCTGAATCCACAAATGCCATGACAGAATATGATGACAAAGAACAGATCAAGGTAACGGACAGAAGAAATTTTGACTGTACCGTACCAATGGTGGCAGACCTAGCGAACCGCTTAGAGCGCTTAGGACAATCAGAGATAGCATGAGTGGAATCACCACAGTAGAAACACAGACCATTCAGACGTCTGTGTTCATGCCGTTCAACTCTGGACAAAGTCCTATCGCACTGCATAGGCTTAGGTTTAATCTCAGGTAATACTGCCAAATGGTGCACAGCTTTACGCTCACGCAAGCGTCGACCGATCGGAATGGCCAAAGACATAGATTCATTCAGACCATCAGGCATAGGAAATCCCACCATGACATCCTTAAGGGCTTCAGAGAGACCCTTTCTGAAAATCGCTGCGAGCGCAGCTTCATTCCATTGAGTGAGTACAGACCACTTTCTAAATTTCTGACAGTATACCTCTATCTCATCCTGACCCTGACACAAAGCCAGCAAATTTTTCTCTGCCTGATCCACTGAATTAGGCTCATCGTACAGCAATCCGAGCGCCAGGAAAAAACGCATCAATATTACTTAATGGAGGATCTCCTGGCGCAAGGGAAAATGCCCAGTCTTGAGAGTCGCCACGCAAAAAAGAAATAATAATTCTCACTTGTTGAGCTGGGTCACCAGAGGAGTGAGGTTTCAAGGCCAAAAACAGTTTGCAATTATTTTTGAAATTCACAAACTTGACTCTATCACCATAAAACAAATCAGAAATAGGAATTCTTGGTTCAAAAATAGGCTTCTGAACCACCAAATCTTGAATCTTTTGTACATTTATAATGAGATTATCCATTGAAGAGCACAGACCCTGAATCTCCATGTCCACACCTGTGTCCTGAACCACCCTAATGTCTAGGGGAAAAAAAAAAGGCAAAACACAGTGCAAAGGAAAAAAAATGGTCTCAGAACTTCTTTTTTCCCTCTATTGAGAATCATTAGTACTTTGGGCTTCCTGTACTGTTATGAAAGGCAATTCAGTATCACAATGGACATGGAGGTCAGAGCACACACAGTGATCTGACAATAACCCAAAATAACAGAACGAGCTCTGAGACGTGGGAACTCTGCAGACCGCAATCCCTGATCCTCTCCAAACACAACTAGAGGCAGCCGTGGATTGCGCCTAACGCTCCCTATGCAACTCGACACAGCCTGAGAAACTAACTAGCCTGAAGATAGAAAAATAAGCCTACCTTGCCTCAGAGAAATACCCCAAAGGAAAAGGCAGCCCCCCACATATAATGACTGTGAGTAAGATGAAAAGACAAACGTAGGGATGAAATAGATTCAGCAAAGTGAGGCCCGATATTCTAGACAGAACGAGGATAGGAAAGATAACTTTGCGGTCTACACAAAACCCTAAAGAAAACCACGCAAAGGGGGCAAAAAGACCCTCCGTACCGAACTAATGGCACGGAGGTACACCCTTTGCGTCCCAGAGCTTCCAGCAAAACAAATAGACAAGCTGGACAGAAAAAATAGCAACAAATAGCAAAGAAGCACTTAGCTATGCAGAGCAGCAGGCCACAGGAATGATCCAGAGAAACACAAGTCCAACACTGGAACATTGACAGGAAGCATGAATCAAAGCATTAGGTGGGGTTAAGTAGAGAAGCACCTAACGACCTCACCAGATCACCTGAGGGAGGAAACTCAGAAGCAGCAGTACCAGTTTCCTCCACAAACGGAAGCTCCCAGAGAGAATCAGCTGAAGTACCACTTGTGGCCACAGGAGGGAGCTCTGCCACAGAATTCACAACACTATATACTACATGGGCTGTGCTGTATACTACGTGGCTTTGCTATATACTATGTGGCTGTGCTATATACTATGTGGCTGTGCTATATACTACGTGGTTGTGCTATATACTATGTGGCTGGGCAATATACTATGTGGGCTGTGCTATTTACTATGTGGGCTGTGCTATATACTACATTGGCTGTGTTATATACTACGTGGCTCTACTATATACTACATGGGCTGTTATACGCTACTTGGCTGTGCTATATTTCTCTGCTGTATCTGTGCATCATGAATCGTGGTATGTGTTAAAGAGGGGGGTCCACTGAGACTCTTTTGCCCGGGGCCCTCAAAACCTGGAGCCGGCCCTGGCTTCACTGATTGGTCACGCCCGGCCACGAACAATCAGCGACAGTTGCAGTCCGCCGGCGAATTGGCGCAGAATTTGAACCACACCGCTAATTGGTCGCGACTGTTCGTCCGAATCCTGTGTATAAATTGAATTATTCTGAAAACTTCATAAATAAACTACATACATATTCTAGAATACCCGATGCGTTAGAATCGGGCCACCATCTAGTATAATTATAAGAAGGTGAATTAAATTGGAGACTTATTGTATTTAATTCTAGTATATGGGAATTGCTTTTTCATTTCGTACCCCTAGTGAGGGATTGATTTACTATAACTGCTATTGTGAAACCCCTTAGGGATCACATATTTTGCACTATTGGCACTTTATGTATATTTCCATTCATCTAGTGTTACATATTGATCCGTTACGGTATTTTTTTTGAACCTTTAACTTCCATGCAGTATTGTATTATCTACTGAGAGATACTAATCTGATATTGTCTATTTTGCTATATGTATATTTTTAATACAGTATGAAGTGGCTTATATAATATTCCTGCGAATATCTTTACCTGTATGTGGTACTAGGTTGTTGTCCTCTTCCCTTTCATTGCGTCCTTTATTTATAATTGTTATTGTTGTGTAAACAGAATTTTTAGAATATATTTTTCAATAAATTTTTTAAAACTTTAGTGTCCATTTTTTTGTTTTTTTGCAATTTTCCGTATGGCGGCGCTTATATATCATTTGCCCCATTTTTTGGTCTATTATAACTCTTAGGAGTGTAAGAGTACCACAACTCTACGTTGCTCACCATATTTGACTAAGGCACTAAAATTGGTGCCTTCAAGGGTGTATGAATGGCCCTCTTTGTAATTTTTCGGAGGCTTTTCACTTAGTGTATAGCCTTTATGAGTCTAGGAGTACCACTATAAGACAATTTGAACAGAATGTGTATGAGGCCCTCCTTTATGTCTAATACAAGGTGCGTCTGAGTCACCCTTACATCACATTTTTTTGGCTTCCTTCATAAATTATGGTGAAATTTCACATTTTTTAAGTAAAAATTTCAATTTCGGTTTACTTAGATAATTATTTATTAGATTATTATTTTTTTTAATTCTTTTTAAATTTTGTCTTATATAAAAGTCACCATACTATATATTTTTTATGGAAACTCCAATTTTTTGTCTATTTTGAATGTTTTGTTTTTTTGTCCTTAAAGTGGAGTAAAAGTGTGACACCATTATTGTCAGCAGCGATCTGTGAGTCAGAGATGCTTCCAGGGGTCTTCCAAATCCTGTTCTCTTTCCATTCAACACTTTTTTCATCCATTTGAAGATTTTCACTGTCCCTAGACCTCTTTGTAGGGTCTGCCAGAAAAATGCTCTGATTTTCCATTGACTTCCATTATACTCCTGCTCGAAAACAGCATTCAAGCAATAGGAACTGGTCCGTTCAGGTAACAAGCATCTGAGCATATTAGAGCTTGCTCATCTCTAATGCTTAAGCGGTGTATGCATTTGTATGTTTTTGTGGTGCCCCTGAGGGTCCAGTTGCCACAGAGGTACTACACCTCAGCCAGAGGTGTGGTACTCTGCTGTCAGGTAAGGATGCGGCACTACCTTAGACACATATCAGCATCCAACACTACATCACTCCAGGCCAGGGGATCTGGGTGGACCCTATTGAGGGAGGGCCCCATCTCAGGTTGGAGAGGGAACTAGGTAAAGGGTGTGGGTGGAGAGAGTGACAGTAAAAGGGAGGAGTTAGTCAGTCAGTTAGAAAGTTAGTCTGAGGAGAGAGAGGAGAGAGAAGTGAGAGAGAAGGGCTCCAGAGAGAAGGGGTCCTAGGGGCCAGGGAAGTAAGGAATCCAGCTCGAAAGTAGTCGGGTGGAGGGACCAGGTCACAGTGGGGGACCGACCCCATACTAGTGGAGGAACTGCATGACTCAGCTAGCAAACCAGAGCCTGAGGTATCTGCATGTGTACAGCCAAATCCACACATATTCGCTGGAAAGGCAGCCATATAAGGTCGTGGGGACCAGGAGAGCGTTGCCTGACAGGACCTGAGGCTGCTGGCTTGGAACACTGTGTGTGAGGCGGAGGGCAGGAGGGCATAGAGAGACGGCCTGGGAAGGTACACCAGAAAAGGGAGTCTCAGAAAAGTGCACCCAAATCACCTGAGAGCTGGCTGGGCCAAAGACCCGGACGACCCAGCAACTGGCTAAAGACTGTAACCATCTGACTGTGAGTAAAGTGAAAAAACTGCACCTTGCTGTGTCCTCAGAATTATTACTGCATCACCTGCTCTGCACTACACAGTTCATCATTGACTTTAACACTTTAACTGTAACAGCTCTGCTGCGTCACCAACTGCCCCATTGGACCTGAATCGCAGCGTCAGCCATTTTCTTATTGCCGAACACCACGGGTGGCATCACAAACTAATCCCCTATAAACTTTATTTCCTTTCAGTTAATTTTATTGGATGCCCAGGGCCAGGGACCAGGTCACTGCTGCCGTGACAACCCCCTGCAGAAACATCGAACCCGGCCCGAGGATCCCACGGTCCTAGCAGGTGCTCCATTTTGGTAAGAATAGCTGTTGGTCAAATAACCTTTTGAAAGTGAATATGTACTTTTAAATAGCAGTTTGAAGTCATTTGGAGAAAATGTGCTCTAAAGGATTTTTACCTACTATATTTATTGGTAAAAATTAAGGCACAGTAAGGAAAAATTAAAGGGAAGGTGCCATCAAAAAAATTTTTTTTTCAGAAATTGTAAAAATGTAAAGAATTAATGATTACATTTTCTTAAAAAATATTATCATTTGTTTATAATTTAGTAAAATATGAAAAATAATTTGAAAAGTTTTGGAATTTCCACTTTTCAACACTAGGGGGAGCAGCTGCTGAAATTTCAGAAAAACCTAGTGTACAAATAGCTCACATTACTGCACTGCAGTAATTATGGGCGGAGTCTGCTGACTTGTGTGATGTCTCCTCTCCTCCCCTTATGGGTGTTTGCTAAGGGATTAGAGAGGATGATATTCAGGAACCCAGTGAGCAGCCATTTTGTTGGTGACTGCAGAGTATGGCTGCCGTCACACTATCAGTATTTGGTCAGTATTTTACCTCAGTATTTGTAAGCCAAAACCAGGAGTGGAACAAATAGAGGAAAAGTCTAGTAGAAACACGTCACCACTTCTGCATTTATCACCCACTCCTGGTTTTGGCTACAAATACTGAGGTAAAATACTGACCAAATAATGATAGTGTGAAGGCAGCCTTATACTGACAAGTAGACAGTCACCAAGGTGGAGGGAGCAGGGTGACAGCAGCACAGAGTATTTCAGGAGAGCAGTGTGCTGGTCTATGGGGGCCCCCTGTTTGGTGCGCGGAGCAGCCAGGGATTGTACATAGAGCGCTGTCTTTTATACACATGGATGGACCGTCTGCTCCACAGAAATCCAGGAAACATTTCTGCGGATTGATGGCCTGGTCTGATCCAGACTTTGCATGCAGACCCCATTCCCCTCCTCAGATCCTGTCTTCTCCATCCTGTCCTGGCAATGTGTGAAAGCGAGGCAACAGGCGCAGTCCGGGGTGACGCTGGGAAGGAAATGTAGCCATATAGTAACGATAAAAATGAGACCCCTCTCTTCAGCTGCCTCACCAGCCCTGACTGCACCTAACTTGAGGTCATGCTGCCCCTCTATTACCCCAGACCCGCGTGCAGGTGCTCAGGCAGAACCACCATAGAATGGGTCCGCTTTCTGAAGATAATACTGCCATAGTGTTCTCACATAATACTGCCATATTGATCACACACAATACTATCAAATAGATCACACAATACTGTCATACAGTTCTCACATAATACCACCATATAGATCACACATAATACCGCCAGTGTTCTCACATAATACCACCATATAGATCACACATAATACCGCCAGTGTTCTCACATACCGCCATATAGATCACACATAATACAGCCAGTGTTCTCACATACCGCCATATAGATCACACATAATACTGCCATAGTGTTCTCACATACCGCCATATAGATCACACATAATACTGCCATAGTGTTCTCACATAATACCGCCATATAGATCACACATAATACCGCCAGTGTTCTCACATACCACCATATGCTTCTCACATAATACCGCCAGTGTTCTCACATACCACCATATAGATCACACATAATACCGCCAGTGTTCTCACATACCACCATATGCTTCTCACATAATACCACCATATAGATCACCCATAATGCCGCCACATAGATCTCACATGTATTGTAAATAAAGACTCGGCCAGAATAAAGTCCTTTATTAATCTTTTTTATACCATACCGAACGCATAATCCTCGACTCCCTCATCTCCCACAACAAAAATAATAAACCACAATGGGGAAAGACACGCAGGGGGGAGAGGAGTGCATAGGAGAGGATTAGATACTGACTTCTGAGCCGTGTATCTAATCCTGTCCTGTGTGATACTGTGCTGCGCCGTGTATCTAATCCTATCTTGTTTGATACTGTACACAGGACAGGATTAGCTACACAAGACTAGATTAGCTACACAGGACAGAGGTAGCAGTGGTAGATGGTATATAGAGGCAGGCAGCAGTGGTAGATGGTATATAGAGGCAGGCAGCAGTGGTAGATGGTATATAGAGGCAGGCAGCAGTGGTATATAGGGGCTAGTAGCAGTGGTATATAGGGGCTAGTAGCAGTGGTATATAGGAGCAGGTAGCAGTGGTATATAGGGGCTGGTAGCAGTGGTATATAGGGGCTGGTAGCAGTGGTATATAGGGGCTGGTAGCAGTGGTATATAGGGGCTGGTAGCAGTGGTATATAGGGGCTGGTAGCAGTGGTATATAGGGGCTAGTAGCAGTGGTATATAGGAGCAGGTAGCAGTGGTATATAGGGGCTAGTAGCAGTGGTATATAGGGGCTAGTAGCAGTGGTATATAGGAGCAGGTAGCAGTGGTATATAGGGGCTAGTAGCAGTGGTATATAGGGGCTAGTAGCAGTGGTATATAGGAGCAGGTAGCAGTGGTATATAGGGGCTAGTAGCAGTGGTATATAGGGGCTAGTAGCAGTGGTATATAGAGGCTAGTAGCAGTGGTATATAGGGGCTGGTAGCAGTGGTATATAGGGGCTGGTAGCAGTGGTATATAGTGGCTGGTAGCAGTGGTATATAGGGGCTAGTAGCAGTGGTATATAGGGGCAGGTAGCAGTGGTATATAGGGGCTAGTAGCAGTGGTATATAGGGGCTAGTAGCAGTGGTATATAGGGGCTAGTAGCAGTGGTATATAGGGGCTGGTAGCAGTGGTATATAGGGGCTAGTAGCAGTGGTATATAGGGGCAGGTAGCAGTGGTATATAGGGGCTAGTAGCAGTGGTATATAGGGGCTAGTAGCAGTGGTATATAGGGGCTAGTAGCAGTGGTATATAGGGGCAGGTAGCAGTGGTATATAGGGGCTAGTAGCAGTGGTATATAGGGGCTAGTAGCAGTGGTATATAGGGGCTAGTAGCAGTGGTATATAGGGGCTGGTAGCAGTGGTATATAGGGGCTAGTAGCAGTGGTATATAGGGGCAGGTAGCAGTGGTATATAGGGGCTGGTAGCAGTGGTATATAGTGGCTGGTAGAAGTGGTATATAGGGGCTAGTAGCAGTGGTATATAGGGGCAGGTAGCAGTGGTATATAGGGGCTAGTAGCAGTGGTATATAGGGACAGGTAGCAGTGGTAGATGCATAAGAAAATAAAAACTCTGTACTTACCTTCAGTCCTCTTCCAGGAAGTGCTGAGTCATGTTCAGGGCAGAGCAGTGTGACGATCTCCCTGCTCTGAACGGCAGTGAGCAGTGATTGCAGCCTGTGCTGTAATACTAAGTACAGGCTGCAATCACAGCTCCTGGCTGCAGATACTCACCCTGAACCTCTCTTCCCAGCAGCAGCTTCTCCCTGGCAGCTCCTGTTATGATCGCACACACTGAGCTGTGTGTGCGATGACAGAGGAAAAAAACAAAATGGCCGCGATCTCCTCTCACAGCTGTGACGTAGCAGCCCAGGGGGCGTGCCCAAGTCACAGCTGAGAGGCAGGAGGAGCGGTCGGAGCCCGACTGTTGGCTCCTATGCCCATGGCTGCCGTAAGTGAGGTGTGCAAGTGTCGTGTCCAGACACTTACACCCACACTAATGAAAATGGCGGCCTCCAGTGGCAAAAGTAAAAATGAATAAATAAAAAAGTATTAAAGTACTACATTTACTTTTGTATTAAAAATAATTGATTATATAATCACTAATTATTAATACAAAAACTAAAATCACGGCACCCTCCCTTTAAATGTATTTGTTTCCCCATAGGCAAAAGCCTGCAAGATGGTACCTACTGATATAAGTCAGTGACAGATGACAGATGACAGATCCTACAGAAATTGACAGGACCCAAGAAAGACAATGTCTATGACTAAAATGAATCTCCTGAACTTTATCTGTACCAGTGACATCACCTGTTAATTTTCATTAAAGTAGCTCAGCACTAGTCTTGATGATCATTAATCATTATCATTAATCAAATTTGAAATGTCAATTGAGGTCAAACTTAGCAGACATTATCAAAGCCTATGTTGCCTTAATTTCTTAGTTAGGCATTTAATGTATAGAGGTCTATTTTCATAGTGATTTCTTTCTTTATTTTTTATTTCATTTTTGATCATTTTGATCACTTGGGTTTTTTCTTTAGGATTACTCATGGTTTTAAGTAGAGTTGAGCGACTTTTACTTTTTTCGGATCGAGTCGGGTTTCGCAAAACCCGACTTTGTCAAAAGTCGGGTCGGGTGAAATTGGCTGATTATTGCGAAAAGTCCGGGGCCGACTGAAACACGAAATCCAATGCAAGTCAATGGGGAATCAAAGTCGGCAGTGAGTGGAGGACACGAAAACACCTACAGTGCCCATTTTAATGCCAGAAACATCAATTCTTATTACTTAAGCTTGTCAATCTTAATTTACTTTACAATAATAGTTAGGCATTGAAAACTGGGGGTCATTTGGCTAAAGTTGTGGGGGGTAGGGCTGGCTCAAGATTTTCGTGGGCACAGGAAACGCGGCATACGTCACGGCAGTGGAGCAGGGAGAGGTAAGTATTTCAAATTTGCAAGTGCTGTGATCCTGAGCAAGCAGGGGGCCCACTCGTTGGCACTGGCACAGGGCCCCTCATAGTACGGCGGTGTGCTTGACAGCGGGTGGCGCCTACCACTGGCAGAGACACTTTTGCGTACTATGAGGGACCCTGTGCCAGTGTCGTCACCAACGAGTATGCCCCCACCTGATGAAGGAACCTGCACTTTCATCTGCACCTTCCTCTTTGTCCCCGTGTAAGGTGGTATAGTATGCGGGAAGGGGAACCTGACTTTCAGCAGGGTCAGATTCTGGCTGTGTAGAGTGCAAGGGGAATGTAGTGGTCTGGGTCAATGTACCAGCAGACTCATCTACCAGTGGCTGGGCAATGGGCAGGATGAGGAGGAAACACAGATATAGGCCCAAATAAGAAAGTAGGCTAAATGCAGTTCAAAATTGGTAACAGGACTAAAAAGGTGGTATTGCTTTGTTCAGTGGAGGAAAACTGTAATGAGGCGTGCACTCTGTAGAATGAAGCTGGTGCTGGCTGAACCTGGTCACCGCCTCCTTTCTCCCTGCTGGACCCACAGTGCTTCTAGGGATGCTGCGCCCTGTCCGTGCCGTTCCGGACCCTCGTACCTCTTTACTCCTCAGGACCATTTGTGGAGCCTCTGTCTCCATTCATCGGACAAGTGCCGTCCTCCTCCTCCTTCTTCCATCACTGTTCACTAAGTGAGGTTTGAGAAAGACCTTTCTGGTCGAAACGTTACCTCAGAACTTTTTTGACCACTGTGGTGTTACTTAATAAATACTTCACACCTCTGATGCAAAATATTGTCTGAGTGCGGTTGTTTGCCCGAATCTGTAATGAGTGGCAGACACAGTTAGTAGGCCCTAATAATAAAGTAGGCTAAATGCAGTTCAAAATTGGTAACAGGACTAAACAGGCGGCATTGCTTTGTTCAGTGGAGGAAAACTGTAATGAGTGGCAGACACAGTTAGCAGGTCCAAATAATAAAGTGGGCTAAATGTCTGCCAAAAAATTGCTCATAAATAAACAGGCGACATTGCATGCTCAGTGTCGGAAAATTGTAATGAGTATCAGACTAAGATAGTGGGCCCAAATAATAAAGTGGGCTAAATGTCTGCCAAAAAATTGTTCATAAATAAACAGGTGGCATAGCTGGTACAGGGGTAGGCTCCTCTGCTGAGTAGCAGACAGTGGTAGTAGGCGCAAAGTATTAACTGGTCTAAATGGAGGCCAGGGCCCCTATATATTTTAACTATCATCTATCATTTCAACAAATTTGTATTGGCAGTGCCATTGAAGGATTTAACAGTACAGACGACACAGTGGTGGAGCAGGGAGAGGTAAGTATTGCAAGTGGTAGAGCACTGTTCGAGCTGGGGGGAACTGTTGTGAATTCTGCTCTTGGGCTCCCTCTGCCTAATTCTGTGGATCAAGCTGAGAAGATCTTATTGGCCCTGTGTCAGGGTCAAGAAGCGTCAGAATCGTATTGCCAGAAATTTAGAAAATGGTCTGAGTGATTCTATGTCTCTGGCCATTCAGATTGATCGGCGCTTGCGCGAGCGCAGAGTTGTGCACACTGTGGCGTTGTCCTCCGAGCGGAGCCCTGAGCCTATGCAGTGTGATAGGATTTTTTCTAGAGCTGAACGACAAGGATTTAGGCGTCAGAATAGGTTGTGTTTTTACTGCGGCGATTCTGCTCATGTTATTTCTGATTGTCCTAAGCGTACAAAGAGAATCGCTAGTTCTTTTACCATCAGTAATGTACAACCTAAATTTCTATTATCTGTGACCTTGATCTGCTCATTATCGTCATTTTCTGTCATGGCATTTGTGGATTCAGGCGCCGCTCTGAACTTAATGGACTTAGAATTTGCCAGACGTTGTGGTTTCCCCTTGCAGCCTTTGCAGAACCCTATTACTTTAAGGGGCATTGATGCTACACCGTTGGCTAGAAATAAGCCTCAGTTTTGGACGCAGCTGACCATGCGCATGGCGCCAGCCCATCAGGAAGATTGTCGTTTTCTTTTGTTGCATAATTTGCATGATGATATTGTGCTGGGTTTTTCATGGTTACAGCTACATAATCCGGTGTTAGATTGGAAATCTATGTCTGTGACTAGTTGGGGTTGTCAGGGGGTTCATGGTCACGTTCCTTTGATGTCAATTTCCTCTTCCCCCTCTTCTGAAATTCCTGAGTTTTTGTCAGATTTCCAGGATGTATTCGATGAGCCCAAATCCAGTTCCCTTCCACCACATAGGGGCTATGATTGTGCTATTGACTTGATTCCAGGTTGTAAGTTCCCTAAGGGTCGACTTATCAACCTGTCTGTGCCAGAACATGCCGCCATGCGGAGCTATATTAAGGAGTCTTTGGAGAAAGGGCATATTCGGCCATCTTCTTCACCATTGGGAGCAGGTTTTTTCTTTGTTGCCAGGAAGGATGGCTCCTTGAGACCGTGTATTGATTATAGCCTCTTGAATAAGATCACGGTCAAATTTCAATACCCTTTGCCTTTGCTTACTGATTTGTTTGCTAGGATTAAGGGGGCTAGCTGGATTACTAAGATTGACCTTCAAGGGGCCTATAATCTTATTCGCATTAAACAGGGTGACGAATGGAAAACTGCATTTAATACGTACGAAGGCCATTTGGAATACCTTGTGATGCCATTCGGACTCTCTAATGCTCCATCTGTGTTCCAGTCCTTCATACATGATATCTTTCGGAGTTATCTTGATAAATTCATGGTTGTATATTTGGATGATATTTTGATTTTTTCCGATGATTGGGAGTCTCATGTGAAACAGGTCAGGATGGTATTTCAGATCCTCCGTAATAATGCTTTGTTTGTGAAGGGGTAGAAGTGCCTCTTTGGAGTGCAGAAGGTTTCTTTTTTGGGATTCATTTTTTCTCCCTCATCTATAGAAATGGATCCGGTTAAGGTTCAGGCCATTCATGATTGCATTCAACCCACATCTGTGAAGAGCCTTCAGAAATTCTTGAGCTTTGCTAATTTTTATCGTCGTTTCATTGCCAACTTCTCCAGTGTGGTTAAACCTCTGACTGATTTGACGAAGAAAGGTGCTGATGTGACGAATTGGTCCTCCGCGGCTGTTCCTGCCTTTCAGGAGCTTAAATGACTATTTACTTCTGCCCCTGTGTTGCATCAGCCGGATGTTTCTCTTCCATTTCAGGTTGAGGTTGACGTGTCTGAGATTGGTATACAAAAAAGGTTGCACTCTATCGTGCAAAAGCATGTCTAATATGAAATATATGAAATATGAATAGCAAAATGGCTTTTGAACATTAGGAAAATATTTAAGAGACGCTTTGCACAGAATTTGATATAATCAAATAGTGTGAGCCCATCAACCAATCGTCAAGGTGGTCTCATAAAACTGATGGGTCCCTGATCTCCCTGTCCAAATGTGAACACTTACCGAAGGCCAATGTCTGTATGCCTGGGTGAATGTGGATACCTCTGTTCAGCAAAGCCTACATATGGGTTGACCGGGACCAAGTGTGATGAGATGCAATTAAAAACCACATGGTGATGGGAGGAGTGCGCAGTCAGTCAGCTAACATAGAAATGACAGAAAAAAGACTCGCACATCCAAACTAGTGTGAATAGGTGCATACCAGGAGCAGCTACCTCCGTACATAAATATACAAAAAAGGTTGCACTCTATCGTGCAAAAGCATGTCTAATATGAAATATATGAAATATGAATAGCAAAATGGCTTTTGAACATTAGGAAAATATTTAAGAGACGCTTTGCACAGAATTTGATATAATCAAATAGTGTGAGCCCATCAACCAATCGTCAAGGTGGTCTCATAAAACTGATGGGTCCCTGATCTCCCTGTCCAAATGTGAACACTTACCGAAGGCCAATGTCTGTATGCCTGGGTGAATGTGGATACCTCTGTTCAGCAAAGCCTACATATGGGTTGACCGGGACCAAGTGTGATGAGATGCAATTAAAAACCACATGGTGATGGGAGGAGTGCGCAGTCAGTCAGCTAACATAGAAATGACAGAAAAAAGACTTGCACATCCAAACTAGTGTGAATAGGTGCATACCAGGAGCAGCTACCTCCATACATAAATATACAAAAAAGGTTGCACTCTATCGTGCAAAAGCATGTCTAATATGAAATATATGAAATATGAATAGCAAAATGGCTTTTGAACATTAGGAAAATATTTAAGAGACGCTTTGCACAGAATTTGATATAATCAAATAGTGTGAGCCCATCAACCAATCGTCAAGGTGGTCTCATAAAACTGATGGGTCCCTGATCTCCCTGTCCAAATGTGAACACTTACCGAAGGCCAATGTCTGTATGCCTGGGTGAATGTGGATACCTCTGTTCAGCAAAGCCTACATATGGGTTGACCGGGACCAAGTGTGATGAGATGCAATTAAAAACCACATGGTGATGGGAGGAGTGCGCAGTCAGTCAGCTAACATAGAAATGACAGAAAAAAGACTTGCACATCCAAACTAGTGTGAATAGGTGCATACCAGGAGCAGCTACCTCCATACATAAATATACAAAAAAGGTTGCACTCTATCGTGCAAAAGCATGTCTAATATGAAATATATGAAATATGAATAGCAAAATGGCTTTTGAACATTAGGAAAATATTTAAGAGACGCTTTGCACAGAATTTGATATAATCAAATAGTGTGAGCCCATCAACCAATCGTCAAGGTGGTCTCATAAAACTGATGGGTCCCTGATCTCCCTGTCCAAATGTGAACACTTACCGAAGGCCAATGTCTGTATGCCTGGGTGAATGTGGATACCTCTGTTCAGCAAAGCCTACATATGGGTTGACCGGGACCAAGTGTGATGAGATGCAATTAAAAACCACATGGTGATGGGAGGAGTGCGCAGTCAGTCAGCTAACATAGAAATGACAGAAAAAAGACTCGCACATCCAAACTAGTGTGAATAGGTGCATACCAGGAGCAGCTACCTCCATACATAAATATACAAAAAAGGTTGCACTCTATCGTGCAAAAGCATGTCTAATATGAAATATATGAAATATGAATAGCAAAATGGCTTTTGAACATTAGGAAAATATTTAAGAGACGCTTTGCACAGAATTTGATATAATCAAATAGTGTGAGCCCATCAACCAATCGTCAAGGTGGTCTCATAAAACTGATGGGTCCCTGATCTCCCTGTCCAAATGTGAACACTTACCGAAGGCCAATGTCTGTATGCCTGGGTGAATGTGGATACCTCTGTTCAGCAAAGCCTACATATGGGTTGACCGGGACCAAGTGTGATGAGATGCAATTAAAAACCACATGGTGATGGGAGGAGTGCGCAGTCAGTCAGCTAACATAGAAATGACAGAAAAAAGACTCGCACATCCAAACTAGTGTGAATAGGTGCATACCAGGAGCAGCTACCTCCATACATAAATATACAAAAAAGGTTGCACTCTATCGTGCAAAAGCATGTCTAATATGAAATATATGAAATATGAATAGCAAAATGGCTTTTGAACATTAGGAAAATATTTAAGAGACGCTTTGCACAGAATTTGATATAATCAAATAGTGTGAGCCCATCAACCAATCGTCAAGGTGGTCTCATAAAACTGATGGGTCCCTGATCTCCCTGTCCAAATGTGAACACTTACCGAAGGCCAATGTCTGTATGCCTGGGTGAATGTGGATACCTCTGTTCAGCAAAGCCTACATATGGGTTGACCGGGACCAAGTGTGATGAGATGCAATGGTTTTTAATTGCATCTCATCACACTTGGTCCCGGTCAACCCATATGTAGGCTTTGCTGAACAGAGGTATCCACATTCACCCAGGCATACAGACATTGGCCTTCGGTAAGTGTTCACATTTGGACAGGGAGATCAGGGACCCATCAGTTTTATGAGACCACCTTGACGATTGGTTGATGGGCTCACACTATTTGATTATATCAAATTCTGTGCAAAGCGTCTCTTAAATATTTTCCTAATGTTCAAAAGCCATTTTGCTATTCATATTTCATATATTTCATATTAGACATGCTTTTGCATGATAGAGTGCAACCTTTTTTGTATATTTATATATGGAGGTAGCTGCTCCTGGTATGCACCTATTCACACTAGTTTGGATGTGCGAGTCTTTTTTCTGTCATTTCTATGTTAGCTGACTGACTGCGCACTCCTCCCATCACCATGTGGTTTTTAATTGCATCTCATCACACTTGGTCCCGGTCAACCCATATGTAGGCTTTGCTGAACAGAGGTATCCACATTCACCCAGGCATACAGACATTGGCCTTCGGTAAGTGTTCACATTTGGACAGGGAGATCAGGGACCCATCAGTTTTATGAGACCACCTTGACGATTGGTTGATGGGCTCACACTATTTGATTATATCAAATTCTGTGCAAAGCGTCTCTTAAATATTTTCCTAATGTTCAAAAGCCATTTTGCTATTCATATTTCATATATTTCATATTAGACATGCTTTTGCATGATAGAGTGCAACCTTTTTTGTATATTTATGTATGGAGGTAGCTGCTCCTGGTATGCACCTATTCACACTAGTTTGGATGTGCGAGTCTTTTTTCTGTCGTGTCTGAGATTGGGGCAGGGGCCGTTTTGTCTCAGAGGAATTCTGATGGTTCCTTGATGAAACAGTGTGCCTTCTGTTCTCGGATGTTTTCGTCTGCGGAACGCAATTATGATGTCGGCAATCGGGAGTTGTTGGCTATGAAGTGGGCATTTGAGGAGTGGCGTCATTGGCTTGAGGGGGCCAAGCACCGTATTGTGGTCCTGACCGATCATAAGAATCTGCTTTACCTTGAGTCTGCCAAACGATTGAATCCTAGACAGGCTCGATGGTCCCTGTTTTTCTCCCGTTTTGATTTTGTGGTCTCGTACCTTCCTGGTACTAAGAATGTTAAGGTGGATGCCCTCTCTAGGAGTTTTTTTCCTGATTCCCCTGGGGTTCTTGAGCCGGTCGGCATTCTGAAGGAAGGGGTGGTTCTTTCTGCCATCTACCCTGATTTACGACGGGTTCTTCAGGAATTTCAGGCTAATAAACCTGACCGCTGTCCAGTGGGGAAACTGTTTGTTCCTGATAGATGGACTAGTAAAGTGATTTCTGAGGTTCATTGTTCTGTGTTGGCTGGCCATCCTGGGATTTTTGGTACCAGAGATTTGGTTGGTAGGTCCTTTTGGTGGCCTTCTTTGTCACGGGATGTGCTTTCTTTTGTGCAGTCCTGTGGGATTTGCGCGCGGGCTAAGCCTTGCTCTTCCGGCGCTAGTGGGTTGCTTCTGCCTTTGCCGGTCCCTGAGAGACCTTGGACGCATATTTCTATGGATTTTATTTCAGATCTTCCGGTTTCCCAGAGGATGTCGGTTATCTGGGTGGTTTGTGACCGGTTTTCTAAGATGGTTCATTTGGTACCTTTGCCTAAATTACCTTCCTCTTCTGATTTGGTTCCGTTGTTTTTTCAGCATGTGGTTCGTTTGCATGGCATTCCGGAGAATATTGTGTCCGATAGAGGTTCCCAGTTTGTTTCTAGGTTTTGGCGGGCCTTTTGTGCTAGGCTGGGCATTGATTTGTCTTTTTCTTCCGCATTTCATCCTCAGACAAATGGCCAGACTGAGCGAACTAATCAGACTTTGGAAACTTATTTGAGATGCTTTGTGTCTGCTGATCAGGATGATTGGGTGGCTTTCTTGCCATTGGCCGAGTTTGCCCTTAATAATCGGGCTAGTTCTGCTACCTTGGTTTCACCTTTTTTTTGTAATTTTGGTTTTCATCCTTGTTATTCTTCAGGGCAGGTTGAGCCTTCTGATTGTCCTGGTGTGGATTCTGTGGTTAACAGGCTGCAGCAGATTTGGGCTCATGTGGTGTACAATTTGGTATTGTCTCAGGAGGAGGTTCAGCGTTTTGCTAACCGTCGTCGGTGTGTTGGTTCCTGGCTTCGGGTTGGGGATTTGGGCTTGTTGTCTTCCTGTCATGTTCCTATGAAGGTTTCTTCCCCTAAGTTCAAGCCTCGGTTTATTGGTCCTTATAGGATTTCTGAGATTATCAATCCAGTGTCTTTTCGTTTGCCCCTTCCAGCCTCTTTTTCCATCCTTAATGTGTTCCATAGATCTTTGTTGTGGAAGTATGTGGTGCCCATTGTTCCCTCTGTTGATCCTCCGGCCCCGGTGTTGATTGATGGGGAGTTGGAGTATGTGGTTGAGAAGATTTTGGATTCTCGTTTTTCGAGGCGGAAGCTTCAGTATCTGGACAAATGGAAGGGTTATGGCCAGGAGGATAATTCTTGGGTTGTTGCCTCCGATGTTCATGCTGACGATTTGGTTCGTGCCTTTCATTTGGCTCATCCTGATCAGCCTGGGGGCTCTGGTGAGGGTTTGGTGACCCCTCCTCAAGGGAGGGGGTACTGTTGTGAATTCTGCTCTTGGGCTCCCTCTGGTGGTTATGAGTGGTAGTGCTGCGGTAGTTGGATCGCAGCATTTATCAGGTGTATCTATTTTTTGCAATTTGGGCTGGGCTATATGGCCTTGCTTGATCCTTTAGTCAGTGCCAGTTGTCCATTGTTTTTGGAGGATTCACATCCATACCTGGTCTCTCCTGTTCTGCTGTTCATTTCTACAATGATAAGTTCTGGCTTGTTTTTGCTGTCCGCCTACTGTGGACCTTATAGTTCTGTGCATTTTCATGTTTTGTCTTGTCCAGCTTTGTCTGTGAAGGATTTTTTGCAGCCAAGCTGTGTCTCTGGAGATGCAGATATACCCTCCATGTCTTTAGTCAGATGTGGTGATTTGTATTTTCTGTGGTGGATATTTTCTAGTGTTTTAATACTGACCGCATAGCACTCTGTCCTTTTCTTTCTTTTTAGCTAGTATGGCCTCCTATGCTAAATCCTGATTTCATGTCTGCATATGTTATTTCCCTCTCCTCTCACAGTCAATATTTGTGGGGGGCTGTCTATCCTTTGGGGATTTTCTCTGAGGCAAGATAGGTTTCCTGTTTCTGTCTTTAGGGGAAGTTAGTTCTTAGGCTATGTCGAGGGGTCTAGGGAGTGTTAGGTACCCCCCACGGCTACTTCTAGTTGCGCTGCTAAGTTCAGGGTTTGCGGTCAATACAGGTACCACCTTCTCCAGAGTACATCTCATGCTGCTCCTAGGCCACCAGATCATAACAGGGAACACTCTCTCGTGGGCGGCGGTACTGGCACAGGGCTCCTCATATTACGACGGTGTGTCTGACATTGGTTGTGCACTACCACCATCAGAGACACTTCATTGTACTATGAGGGACCCTGTGCCAGTGCCGTCATCCAAGAGTGGGCCCACCCACCTGTCCAGGCAAATGGCACTCGGACGGGTGCTTCTGCCAGGTGGGGACCACGGCCCTGTGGAGGGGAGTCAGCCCATTTAGGGAGGTATAAAAATGGCCTATGGTGGACATTCAGCAGCTGCAAATGTAGGAATTGGAGAAGTCAGTAAGAGGAGGCCAAAAGCAAGACATTTTTCAGGCAAGCTACGTGTCAGCAGGGGAAGGTGGGGCAAAATAATTTGAAATCCATGATTGGTTCATTTTAATGAAGGTTAGATCATTAACATTCTGGGTAGCCAGACGTGTCCTTTTATCGGTCAGTATTGAACCAGCAGCACTGAAGACGCTTTCTGATAGCACACTAGCAGCAGGGCAAGCGAGCTCCTGTAATGCATATTCTGCCAATTCATGCCAGGTGTCTATTTTAGATGCCCAGTAATCAAAGGGGAATGACCTGTGAGGGAGAACATCGATAAGGGAGGAAAAGTAGTTCGTAACCATACTGGACAAATGCTGTCTTCTGTCACTTTGAACCGATGCCGCACTACCTGTCGTGTCAGCGGTCATTGCGAAATCACTCCACAACCTGGTCATAAAACCCCTCTGTCCAACGCCACTTCGGATTTGTGCACCTCTAACACCTCTGCCATGTTGCCCCTACGGCTCTTCTGAGAACCATCACTACCGCTGTGTGCTGGGAATGCCTGAACCAAACAGTCTACAAGAGTTGCTTGTATGGTAGCCAATATTTGCTCAAGGCATGATATTTTGTAATTTTCCTTTATATCGTGGATCCAGGAGGCAGGCCAACCAGTAATTGTCATCGGTCATCATTTTGATAATGCGGGGGTCCCCTTTTACGATACGCAAGGCATACTCAGCCATGTGGGCCAATGTTCCAGGTGTCAATTCACTGCTTGTGCTGGGTTGAGGAGCACTTTCTTGCAAATCAACATCACTTGTGTCCTGCAAAAACCCTGTATCTGACCTTGCAATGCCACCAGTTTCTATTGCCCCCTGATAAGCATCCTCCTCCCATAAATATTCATCCCACATCATCCTCCTCCTGTGGATGGAGTGGTCATGCGACTGCGCTCTGTGGTTGAGCTTTTGCTTCTGGAGGAGGAGGAGTAGGGTGGCGAACGCCTACAGCCAACTGTTTCCTAGACCGTGGGCTAGGCAGAACTGTCCCATTATGGCTGTCCCCTGTGGACCCTGCATCCACCACATTAACCCAGTGCGCCGTGATGGACATGTAACGTTCCTGGCCATGCCTACAGGTCCATGCATCTGTTGTCGGGTGCATGTTTCCACTGAATGATTGCCTCAGTGCATGGACAATGCGGTCTTTGACATGCTGGTGGAGGGCTGGGATGGCTTTTCTCGCAAAGAAATGCCAACTGGGTAGGTTATAGCGTAGTACTGCTTAGGCCATCAGGTCTTTGAAAGCTTCGCTTTCAACCAACCGGTAGGGCATCATCTCTAATGAGAATAGTATAGCAATGTGGGTGTTCAAACCCTGTGTATGCGGATGAGAGGATGAGTACTTTCTTTTCCTAACGAGAGTCTCTTGTAGGGTGAGCTGGACTGGAGAGCTGCATATGGTGGATCTAGCGGTGGTGGTAGTGGACATGACGGATTGAGAGATGGTTGGTGATGGTATTCTTGATGTTGGCCTACATACAGTGATTCCTACCAATAACCTTGTGATTCCCTGACTGCTTTGGCCTTGCGACGATACCTCCACATTTTCTGCTGGTGGTGTCCTAACCGGTGGGCTTACTGTGAGGGAAGCAATGTAGTGTTGCTGACTATCTTCATCCTGAGCAGGTGCACCAACGGTACGGGGCGTTTGGTAGTTAGTCCAGGCTTGCAAGTGCATGCTGGTAAATGTCTAAGCATGCACGTTGTATTTAAATTTTGAAGATTCTTCCCTCTGCTAAACGTCTTTGAGCATTTCTTTCAGAAAGCTTTTGACTGATCATTTGGATCTTGGTTAAAATATTGCCTCACTGCACTCTTCCTATTATGGAATACCTTTTCAGTCATTGCACGCTGTGCTACTTTCACTGGATGGCCAAGCTGTCCTAAAACTGATTTTGTTTTTGACAAACGTTTTTGGCCTGATACGGGCCTGCTGGATGACAGCTGTTGTGATGTAGATGGCTGCTGCAGATCATTCTCCTCTGCTTCAGAGCTACTGGCAGCGGCACCCTCTTCCCCCAATGGCTCCCAATCTGGGTCAACAACTGGGTCATCTATCACCTCCTCTTCAATGTCATGTGCACCTTCCTCTGTGTCACCGCGTAAGGTGCTATAGTGTTCGGGACGGGGCACCATAGTCTCATCAGGGTCAGATTCTGGCTCAGTACACTGCGAGGGCAATGTAGTGATCTGAGTCAATGGAACAGCATTATAATCTAGCTGTGGCTGTGCATCAGTGCACTCCATGTCCGATTCATCTTGTAATGGGCAGTTAACAATTTCTCTTTCTAACCCAGGCACCAGGGATTCAAGCTTGAGGAGGATAATTTGCATATTCCAGGTGCCTTCTGGGAAAAGCGAAAAGTCTTCCTCAGCAAGAAGATCATTGGGTACAGCCGGGACCAGCTGCTTGGAAAGCATCACCAAACCAGGGATTCAAGCTTGAGGAGGATAATTTGCATATTCCAGGTGCCTTCTGGGAAAAGCGAAAAGTCTCCCTCAGCAAGAAGATCGTTGGGTACAGCCGGGACCAGCTGCTTGGAAAGCATCACCAAACCAGGGATTCAAGCTTGAGGAGGATAATTTGCATATTCCAGGTGCCTTCTGGGAAAAGCGAAAAGTCTCCCTCAGCAAGAAGATCGTTGGGTACAGCCGGGACCAGCTGCTTGGAAAGCATCACCAAACCGCGCGCCTTACGGCGCGTGAATTTTTACCTGTAGGACATTATTGCAAGAAAGCTTGGATGAGTAGATTACACAAGAAGGAAAACACACAGCAAGTCAGCAGGATCTAGGAGCAACATGGCAGATGTGACAACCTACATGGTCAGCTGCAGCATGTGCTACATGTTCGCAGATCGACCAGAAGAAGAATCCAATTTCACCTGTCAGAAGTGTAGACTAGTGGCCCGTTTAGAAGAAAAGGTGCGGGGTCTGGAAGAAAGAATAGCAACTTTGAAACTCATCAAAGAGAATGAAGACTTCCTAGACAGAACAGAAGCATCTCTACTGGTCACAGAAGGTGAAAAAAGTGTCAGAGAACCTCCAAAAGCAGATGAGTGGAAGCATGTGACCAAAAGAAGCAAGAAGACCATGGAGAAATCACCAACCACACAACTGAAGAACCGATATCAAATCTTTGTAGAGGATGAAGATGGCACACCTAAGGATGAAGCAATACCAGCAAGCAAAAAAGAAAAGGGCACACAGCAACAAGTGACAGCAAAAAGTACAGCCAAGACAGCAAAAAGTACAGCCAAGAAGCAACGAAGAGTGGTGGTGGTGGGAGACTCACTACTGAGAGGCACAGAAGCAGCCATCTGCAGACCGGACATAACCGCAAGAGAAGTATGCTGCCTTCCAGGTGCGATGATCAAGGATGTGACCGATAGGATACCAAAGCTCTTCAGCTCCAAGGACGTCCACCCATTTCTTCTGATACATGTTGGCACCAATGACACGGCAAGGAAGGACCTACCGACAATCTGCAAGGACTTTGAAGAGTTGGGGAAGAAAGTAAAGTATCCTTCCAGTAGACGGGCATGGCACCAGGAGATGGAACAGGATCCTTGATGCGAACAACTGGCTAAGACGATGGTGCAGACAACAAGGATTTGGATTCCTGGACCACGGTGTGAATTACTTGTACGATGAACTCCTCGCCAGAGACGGACTACACCTCAACAAACCTGGGAAACATACATTCGCCAGGAGTCTCGCTACACTCATCAGGAGGGCGTTAAACTAGAAGAAGAGGGGACGGGAAGAAAAACATTAGACTTGAACAAAGAAGAACCAGGAAAACATACTCAGAAGGGAGGTAAGAACATTTCTAAAACAATCCACAGCAAGGAGATTGGAACAAAACAAAATCCTCTAAACTGCATGCTCGCAAACGCCAGAAGCCTGACAAACAAGATGGAAGAACTAGAAGCAGAAATATCTACAGGTAACTTTGACATAGTGGGAATAACCGAGAAATGGTTAGATGAAAGCTATGACTGGGCAGTTAACTTACAGGGTTACAGTCTGTTTAGAAAGGATAGTAAAAATTGGAGAGGAGGAGGGGTTTGTCTCTATGTAAAGTCTTGTCTAAAGTCCACTTTAAGGGAGGATATTAGCGAAGGGAATGAGGATGTCGAGTCCATATGGGTCGAAATTCATGGAGGGAAAAATGGTAACAAAATTCTCATTGGGGTCTGTTACAAACCCCCAAATATAACAGAAACCATGGAAAGTCTACTTCTAAAGCAGATAGATGAAGCTGCAACCCATAATGAGGTCCTGGTTATGGGGGACTTTAACTACCCGGATATTAACTGGGAAACAGAAACCTGTGAAACCCATAAAGGCAACAGGTTTCTGCTAATAACCAAGAAAAACTATCTTTCACAATTGGTGCAGAATCCAACCAGAGGAGCAGCACTTTTAGACCTCATACTATCTAATAGACCTGACAGAATAACAAATCTGCAGGTGGTTGGGCATCTAGGAAATAGCGACCACAATATTGTACAGTTTCACCTGTCTTTCACTAGGGGGACTTGTCAGGGAGTCACAAAAACACTGAACTTTAGGAAGGCAAAGTTTGACCAGCTTAGAGATGCCCTTAATCTGGTAGACTGGGACAATATCCTCAGAAATAAGAATACAGATAATAAATGGAAAATGTTTAAGAACCTCCTAAATAGGTACTGTAAGCAGTTTATACCTTGTGGGAATAAAAGGACTAGAAATAGGAAAAACCCAATGTGGCTAAACAAAGAAGTAAGACAGGCAATTAACAGTAAAAAGAAAGCATTTGCACTACTAAAGCAGGATGGCACCATTGAAGCTCTAAAAAACTATAGGGAGAAAAATACTTTATCTAAAAAACTAATTAAAGCTGCCAAAAAGGAAACAGAGAAGCACATTGCTAAGGAGAGTAAAACTAATCCCAAACTGTTCTTCAACTATATCAATAGTAAAAGAATAAAAACTGAAAATGTAGGCCCCTTAAAAAATAGTGAGGAAAGAATGGTTGTAGATGACGAGGAAAAAGCTAACATATTAAACACCTTCTTCTCCACGGTATTCACGGTGGAAAATGAAATGCTAGGTGAAATCCCAAGAAACAATGAAAACCCTATATTAAGGGTCACAAATCTAACCCAAGAAGAGGTGCGAAACCGGCTAAATAAGATTAAAATAGATAAATCTCCAGGTCCGGATGGCATACACCCACGAGTACTAAGAGAACTAAGTAATGTAATAGATAAACCATTATTTCTTATTTTTAGGGACTCTATAGCGACGGGGTCTGTTCCGCAGGACTGGCGCATAGCAAATGTGGTGCCAATATTCAAAAAGGGCTCTAAAAGTGAACCTGGAAATTATAGGCCAGTAAGTCTAACCTCTATTGTTGGTAAAATATTTGAAGGGTTTCTGAGGGATGTCATTCTGGATTATCTCAATGAGAAAAACTGTTTAACTCCATATCAGCATGGGTTTATGAGAAATCGCTCCTGTCAAACCAATCTAATCAGTTTTTATGAAGAGGTAAGCTATAGGCTGGACCACGGTGAGTCATTGGACGTGGTATATCTCGATTTTTCCAAAGCGTTTGATACCGTGCCACACAAGAGGTTGGTACACAAAATGATAATGCTTAGTCTGGGGGAAAATGTGTGTAAATGGGTTAGTAACTGGCTTAGTGATAGAAAGCAGAGGGTGGTTATAAATGGTATAGTCTCTAACTGGGTCGCTGTGACCAGTGGGGTACCACAGGGGTCGGTATTGGGACCTGTTCTCTTCAACATATTCATTAATGATCTGGTAGAAGGTTTACACAGTAAAATATCGATATTTGCAGATGATACAAAACTATGTAAAGCAGTTAATACAAGAGAAGATAGTATTCTGCTACAGATGGATCTGGATAAGTTGGAAACTTGGGCTGAAAGGTGGCAGATGAGGTTTAACAATGATAAATGTAAGGTTATACACATGGGAAGAAGGAATCAATATCACCATTACACACTGAACGGGAAACCACTGGGTAAATCTGACAGGGAGAAGGACTTGGGGATCCTAGTTAATGATAAACTTACCTGGAGCAGCCAGTGCCAGGCAGCAGCTGCCAAGGCAAACAGGATCATGGGGTGCATTAAGAGAGGTCTGGATACACATGATGAGAGCATTATACTGCCTCTGTACAAATCCCTAGTTAGACCGCACATGGAGTACTGTGTCCAGTTTTGGGCACAGGTGCTCAGGAAGGATATAATGGAACTAGAGAGAGTACAAAGGAGGGCAACAAAATTAATAAAGGGGATGGGAGAACTACAATACCCAGATAGATTAGCGAAATTAGGATTATTTAGTCTAGAAAAAAGATGACTGAGGGGCGATCTAATAACCATGTATAAGTATATAAGGGGACAATACAAATATCTCGCTGAGGATCTGTTTATACCAAGGAAGGTGACGGGCACAAGGGGGCATTCTTTGCGTCTGGAGGAGAGAAGGTTTTTCCACCAACATAGAAGAGGATTCTTTACTGTTAGGGCAGTGAGAATCTGGAATTGCTTGCCTGAGGAGGTGGTGATGGCGAACTCAGTCAAGGGGTTCAAGAAAGGCCTGGATGTCTTCCTGGAGCAGAACAATATTGTATCATACAATTATTAGGTTCTGTAGAAGGACGTAGATCTGGGGATTTATTATGATGGAATATAGGCTGAACTGGATGGACAAATGTCTTTTTTCGGCCTTACTAACTATGTTACTATGTTACTATGTTACTATGTATGTGTAAAGAGCTCCATGGAGTAACCTGTAGTGTCGCCTGACGCATCCTTCACTTTTGGTTTGGGTGAAGGACACAAGGAAATGTCTTGTTCCTGACTGGGAGCATCCACTGATGATTCGCTGCTTTTATATTTGGAACTTTCTGAAGAGGAGGCGAAAGAGCTAGAGGCTGAGTCAGCAAGGAGAGACAAAACTTTTTCCTGCTGCTCCGGCTTTAAAAGCTGTTTTCCTACTCTCAGATAAGGGAGCCTTCAAGGCCTTGTATAGCCAGACAATGATGCTGGCTCAACACCTCCAGCCTTAGGTGCTATTGTGCTTTTGCCACTACCACCAGATGCACCACCACCACCACCATCAGTACCAGCTGGCAACCACCGCCCACGGGCTCTTCCACCAGACTTCCTCATTTTTGGGAAAATCTAACCAAAATAAAACCTGTTATATGGTACTGTAAAACAAGGTAGAAGGTGTATATAAACTTGTTGAGAATTTAAATTTCCCTTTTTTGGGGGGAGACTGAAACAAAACTCAGGCCCAGTGTATAATACAACACAATGTAAGTGGCAGAAAGTGGCTGGAAGATATATGAAAAAATACAAGGACTGTAGTACAATTTCAATCTCCCTACAATGATCTCAGGACAAGTATTGCAGCAATAAAAAGGACTGCTGCACACAAAAGTGTGGACAAATAAACAAGATAACTGTGCAGAAAGGAGCAACAGGATTTTTGCTGTTAAAAAAGCAGTTGGTTTGCACAGCATCGTGCAAACAGCAATGCAGCTATCAGGGAGCCTTATAAGGCAGCCTAGTAAGCTGCAGAGCTGATGCACAAAAATATAGCCTCCACTGTCCCTGCAAAAAATGGTGGTGTTGGACAGTGGAAATCGCTACTGCACAAGCAGTTTGGGGGTTAATCTTCCCTCACTAACTATATCCCTTCTTCTGATGAAGCTGCAGCAACCTCTCCCTATGCTAAGATCGGCAGAAGATGGCGGTCAGCGTGCACGCCCCTTTTTAGGCCCTGTGACGCCGCAAAAAGCAAGCCAATAACTGTCATGCCCTTCTCTAAGATGGTGGGGACCGAGACCTATGTCATCACGCTGCCCACACTCTGCGTCCTCCTTCATTGGCTGAAAAATGGCACTGAAAGCGTCATATGAAACGTGGCTTTTGCGTGCAGATCGCCGACCTCATGGCCGATCCCACACTAGGATCGGGTCGGGTTTCATGAAACCCGACTTTGCCGAAAGTCGGCAATTTTTGAATTTGTCCGATCCGTTTCGCTCAACCCTAGTTTTAAGTACTACATATTCTTGCTTTTTTTCTCAAGTTCTGAAATCCATAAGCTAATCTTCATTTGTGCGTTACGGTGCTGTTAATGAGAATGTATTCTGACCCTCTAAAATGGTAATATCACGTACTAACCAAGAACCTGATATATCAATGATGTTCTACAATAATTTGAAAAGAACATCTATAGACTGTATTTTTTATGATGTAGTTTGATCTATGAGATGAGAATGTTATTAACTATCTTTATCAAAAAAGTATAGATAAAATAGAAAAAAATTGAAAATGCTAATCTGAATCAGTGCTTCTTAGCTACAGTATATGAAAATTGTCACGCTCACGCCCTGACTGGTGGGCGTGAGCTCGGGGGGTTTGTAGCCCCACTGTGCCACAAACCAGACTACCCTGGAAGGGGCGTGACTATGACAGCTGCCTGGGTTTTCACTGGAGCCTCTGATAGTGAGGTCAGGCTTGTGCAGCAGGCAGTTGCCAGGTGCTACTCCAGGGTGGTGTCTGGCTGTGGCTGCTGATCCCACTTGGGAGACAGGAACACCAGGATTGGTGCGGGCATTAGGCAGGACTGGCAGAAGAGCACGGCTGGAACTCAGACGAGTAGGCTGGCAGAGACACGGCAGAGAACACAGCACTGGCTAGGACAGCAGGAACACAGGACTGGAAGGCAGGGCAGGAACGGCAGGACTGGCAGGAACACAGGATTGGGAGGCACTGCAGAGAACACAGGACTGGAAGGCAGGGCAGGAACGGCAGGACTGGCAGGAACACAGGATTGGTTGATGTGGTATATGAAGGAACAGGTAAGGGCCTGTTCACACTGGAGGTGCAGGTACAGATATGTAGTTTGGAGGAACAGGTAGGGGCCTGTTCACACTGGAGGTGCAGGAACAGATATGTAGTTTGGAGGAACAGGTAGGGACCCGTATACACAGGAGGTGCAGGAAAGGAAACAAGCAGAAAGGAATGAGGTATGAAGAAACAGGTAGGGACCTGTTCACACAGGAGAGGAGTGCAAGACTGCAGATAGGAGTGGAAAAGCAGCAAGAGATAGCGTAGCAACAAAAGCTGAGCAGAGCCACAAAGAATGTGGAGAGAAGCTGAAGCAAGAGATACTGCAGAAGCTAAGCAGAGTGGAACCGCAAGAATTGCAGAGAGGAACTGCAGAAAGAGGTTTCTGCAGCAACGGGAGCGGAGCAGAGTAGAACGGAGCAGAACCGCAGGAGTGTGGAGCAGCGGTAAAGCTACCAAGATACAGAGCAGGCAGAGCCGCAAGAGTGCGGAGTGTAAGCAGACTGAGAACACAAGGAAAGACACAGCAGGGAAGGAAGCCACAGACAAGGAGACAGAGATAAGACTAAGTACAGACAAGGCAAAGGAACAAGACACAGGGACAAAGACACAGGGACAAAGACACAGGGACCAGGATATACTGCCTCCTGGAGGGCGGACAACAAGATCAAGGCAATAGCACAGAGAAAAGCCTCCAGCAAGGGAGAAACTCAGAGCAGGACCTGGCAAACTCAGAAGCAAGAAACAAACTGAGCTAACACATTGCACAGGCCCAGACCACAGGGTGGAGCTGCACTATATACAGGAGGCCTCTTGATAATTGGTCAGGAACTGATTAGACAGATGCACCTGATTCCTATAAGAACCAGAGAGTTCAGGCACCGCCCCCCTATTAACATAGCCATGAGGCATGCAGAGAGCAGAGACACAGAACATGGAGCTGGCAAGAAACAGAAACCACATCATGGCCTGGAGCAGTGGGTAAGCTAGTGTGAGAGATGTGAGGCCATGACGTGATGCCAGCAGAGTTGTTACAAAAATGAATAAATTTAAGTTGATCGACAAACAAAAAAGTGACTTATTTTAAGTCCTGTGTGCATACGTAAATAATAATATGAAGTACATATCAGCAGGTATAGTCTTGTGTGTCATTTATCAATTCACTGTGGAGCTATTTACTGTGCTGTGCAATTTATTCTAGACTCATGTACCCAAAATTACTTATCAGTTTGCTTAAGGATATATTATTATTATTATTATTATTATTATTATTACAAACCTAAATTCAAATATAAGGTATCTATTTTTATAATAATACTGTTTAATAATTCAATTCATGTTATTTATATTTTCTATTATTTGAAAGTGGTTATTACATGTGTATCTGTATTCAAGTAACATCAGTAGGAGCCCAATCCGCCTTCCAGGCTCCTCAAAAAAAGAGAAAAAATAAATATTGGTTAATCAATCAAGGCCTGAGATACAGATGCAACATTGCATAGAATTTAATGTTTGAATACATTGAGCTTATTTGCTTCAGTGTTCTTTGTTAGGAATTTGACTAGAAAAAGGGACTTCAAGGATTTTCCCACCTTTGACCACTTCTTTTCATATAGTTATTGTTAAACTACCTGATCTCTAATAGAAATCTCCTGATGGCTGTAACATTAAATATTGTGTATGCATGAATTGCTTGCAAGGTTATGTATGATATTTTTATAAATTTCTTATTATAAATTTATTAAACTTAATGCTTTACTGTTATTTTCAATTGTCCAATAATATACAGTGGGTACGGAAAGTATTCAGACCCCTTTAAATGTTTCACTCTTTGTTTCATTGAAGCTATTAGGTAAATTCAGAACAGTTCATTTTGTTCTCATTAATGTTCACTCATGATGTTGCCACCACCATGTTTCACTGTTTGGATTGTATTGGGCAGGTGATGAGCAGTGTCTGGTTTTCTCTACACATACCGCTTAGAATTATCACCAAAAAGGTCTATCTTCATCTCATCAGACCAGATAATATTATTTCTCATAGTCTAGAAGTCCTTCATGTGTTTTTAGCAAACTCTATGCAGACTTTCATAGGTCTTGCACTGAGGAGAGGCTTCCGTTGGGCCACTATGCCTTAAAGGCCCAACTGGAGGAGGGCTGCAGTGACAGCTGACTTTGCGGAACTTTCTGCCATCTCCCTACTGCATCTCTGGAGCTCAGACACAGTGATCTTGGGGTTCTTCTTAACCTCTCTCACTAAGGCTCTTCTCCCATGATTGCTCAGTTTGGCTGGATAGCCAGGTCTAGGAAGACTTCTGGTGGTCCCAAACTTCTTCCATTTAAGGATTATGGAGGCCACTGTGCTCTTAGGAACTTTGAGTACTGCAGAATTTCTTTTGTAACCTTGGCCAGTTCTGTGCCCTGCCACAATTCTGTCTCTTAGCTCCTTGGCCAGTTTCTTTGACCTCATGATTCTCATTTGTTATGACATGCACTGTGAGCTATGAGGTCTTAAATAAACACGTGTGTGTCTTTCAAAATCAAGTCCTATCACTTTAAACACAGATGGACTCCAATGAAGGAGTACAACCATCTCCATGAGGATGACAAGTTAATGGACAGAATGTGACTTAAATTTGAGGGTCTGAGCAAAGGGTCTGAATACTTATGACCATGTGATATTTCTGCTTTTCTAAATAAATATGTAAACATTTCTACATTTCCATTTTCTTCAGTGACTATAGAGTACAGAGCGTACATTAATGAGAAAAAAATGAACTTTTTTGAATTTGTCAAATCGCTGCAATGAAGCAAAGAGTGAAAAATTTAAAGAGGTCTGAATGCTTTCCATATCCACTCTACCCAAAATATACTTGGTCCATGAGCCTGGTGGCTACACTTTTGTTTAATCAGGGGCATAGGTAACTATGCTCCTCATTGTATGGTTGAGGCTGGTGAATTCTCATTTCAGACAAGCATACAGAACAACCTTTTAACCCCTTTCTGCCACTGGACGTACTATTCCATCCATGTGGGGGGGCCCTATTTTCCAAGGACGGAAATGGTACGTCCAGCGTGATTGGCCACGCTCACGGGGGGAGCGCAGCCGATCGCGGCCGGGTGTCAGCTGCCTATCGCAGCTGACTTCCGGCGCTATGTGCCAAGAGCGGTCATGGACCGCCCCCGGCACATTAGCACATTAATCTCCGGCACACCGCGATCAAACATGATCGCGGTGTGTCGGCGGTATAGGGAAGCGTCACGCTGGGAGGGGGATCCCTGCGGGCCTCCCTGAGACCCCCGCAGCAATGCGATGTGATCGCATTGCTGCGAGGGTCTCCCTACCTCCCTCCCTGCTCCAGGCCCGGATCCAAGATGGCCACGGCATCCAGGTCCTGCATGGAGGGAGGTGGCTTACCAAGTGCCTGCTCAGAGCAGGCGCTTGGTAAGCCTGCAGCACTGTAAGTCAGATCGGTGATCTGACAGTGTGCTGTGCACACTGTCAGATCACCGATCTGTGATTTTCCCCCTTGGGACAAAGTAAAATCGTTTAAAAAAATTTCCACACGTGTAAAAAAAAATAAAAAAAAAAATTCTTAAACAATGAAAATATATATATATATATTATTCCCATAAATACATTTCTTTATCTAAATAAAAAACCCAAACAATAAAAGTACACATATTTAGTATCGCCGCATCCGTAATGACCTAACCTATAAAAATTTCCCACTAGTTAACCCCTTCAGTAAACACCGTAAAAAAAAAAAAAAAAACAAGGCAAAAAAATAACGCTTTATTATCATACCGCCGAACAAAAAGTGGAATCACACGCGATCAAAAAGACAGATATAAATAACCATGATACCGCTGAATACGTCATCTTGTCCCGCAAAAAACGAGCCACCATACAGCATCATCAGCAAAAAAATAAAAAAGTTATAGTCCTCAGAATAAAGCGATACAAAAATAATAATTTTTTATATAATACAATACATAAAAACATAAAACATAAACACATTAAAAAAATGATATAAATGAGTTATCGCTTTAATCGTACTGACCCGAAGAATAAAACTGCTTTATCAATTTTACCAAACATGGAACGGTATAAACGCCTCCCCCAAAAGAAATTCATGAATAGCTGGTTTTTGGTCATTCTGCCTCACAAAAATCGGAATAAAAAGCGATCAAAAAATGTCACGTGCCAGAAAATATTACCAATAAAAACATCAACTTGTTCCATAAAAAACAAGACCTCACATGACTCTGTGGACCAAAATATGGAAAAATTATAACTCTCAAAATGTGGTAACGCAAAAAATTTTTTTGCAATAAAAAGCGTCTTTCAGTGTGTGACGGCTGCTAATCATAATAATCCGCTAAAAAAAACT
The DNA here is from genome assembly GCF_032444005.1 of Ranitomeya imitator. Lineage (NCBI taxonomy): Eukaryota > Metazoa > Chordata > Amphibia > Anura > Dendrobatidae > Ranitomeya > Ranitomeya imitator. The sequence continues at coordinate 1,110,587,189 of NC_091282.1, forward strand.
GCTATAAAAGTAAATCAAACCCCCCTTTATCACCCCCTTAGTTAGGGAAAAATTAAAAAATGAAAGAAATGTATTTATTTCCTTTTTCCCATTAGGGTTAGGGCTAGGGTTAGGGCTAGGGTTGGGGCTAGGGTTAGGGCTAGGGTTAGGGCTAGGATTAGGGTTAGGGCCAAGGTTAGGGTTAGGGTTAGGGCTAGGGTTAGGGTTAGGGTTGGGTCTAGGGTTAGGGTTGGGTCTAGGGTTAGGGTTAGGGTTGGGGCTAGAGTTAAGGCTACAGTTAGGGTTGGGGCTAAAGTTAGGGTTTGGGTTGGGTCTAAAGTTAGGGTTAGGGTTTGGATTACATTTACGGTTGGGAATAGGGTTGGGATTAGGGTTAGGGGTGTGTCTGGGTTAGAGGTGTGGTTAGGGTTACCGTTGGGATTATGGTTATAGTTATAATTTGGGAGTTTCCACTGTTTAGGCACATCAGGGGCTCTCCAAACGCGACATGGTGTCCGATCTCAATTCCAGCCAATTCTGCGTTGAAAAAGTAAAACAGCGCTCCTTCCCTTCCGAGCTCTCCCGTGTGCCCAAACAGGGGTTTACCCCAACATATGGGGTATCAGCATACTCAGGACAAATTGGACAACAACTTTTGGGGTCCAATTTCTCCTGTTACCCTTGGGAAAATACAAAACTGGGGGCTAAAAAATATTTTTTTGTGGGAAAAAAATGATTTTTTATTTTCACGGCTCTGCAATATAAACTGTAGTGAAACACTTGGGGGATCAAAGTTCTCGTAACATATCTAGATAAGTTCCTTGTGGGGTCTAGTTTCCAATATGGGGTCACTTGTGGGGGGTTTCTACTGTTTAGGTACATTAGGAGCTCTGCAAACGCAATGTGATGCTTGCAGACCATTCCATCTAAGTCTGCATTCCAAATGGTGCTCCTTCCCTTCCGAGCCCTCCCATGCGCCCAAACGGTGGTTCCCCCCACATATGGGGTATCAGCGCATTCAGGACAAATTGGACAACAACATTTAAGGTACAATTTCTCCTGTTACCCTCGGGAAAATACAAAACTGGGGGCTAAAAAATAATTTTTGTGGGAAAAAATTTTTGTTTTATTTTTACGGCTCTGCATTATAAACTTCTGTGAAGCCCTTGGTGGGTCAAAGTGCTCACCACACATCTAGATAAGTTCCTTAGGGGGTCTACTTTCCAAAATGGTGTCACTTGTGGGGGGTTTCAATGTTTAGGCACATCAGGGACTCTCCAAACGCAACATGGCGTCCCATCTCAATTCCTGTCAATTTTGAATTGAAAAGTCAAATGGCGCTCCTTCCCTTCCGAGCTCTTCCATGCGCCCAAACAGTGGTTTACCCCCACATATGGGGTATCAGTGTACTCAGGACAAATTGTACAACAACTTTTGGGGTCCAAATTTTTCTCTTACCCTTGGGAAAATAAAAAATTGGGGGCAAAAAAATAATTTTTGTGAAAAAAAATGATTTTTAATTTTTATGGTTCTGCATTATAAACATCTGTGAAGCACTTGGTGGGTCAACGTGCTCACCACACCTCTAGATAAGTTCCTTGGGGGTCTACTTTCCAAAATGGTGTCACTTGTGGGGGGTTTCAATGTTTAGGCAAAACAGTGGCTCTCCAAACGCAACATGGTGTCCCATCTCAATTCCTGTCAATTTTGCATTGAAAAGTCAAACGGCGCTCCTTCCCTTCCGAGCTCTCCCATGCGCCCAAACAGTGGTTTACTCCCACATATGGGGTATCCGCGTACTCAGGACAAATTGTACAACAACGTTTGGGGTCCATTTTCTCCTGTTACCCTTGGTAAAATTAAACAAATTGGAGCTGAAGTAAATTTTTTGTGAAAAAAGTTAAATGTTCATTTTTATTTAAACATTCCAAAAATTCCTGTGAAACACCTGAAGGGTTAATAAACTTCTTGAATGTGGTTTTGAGCACCTTGAGGGGTGCAGTTTTTAGAATGGTGTCACACTTGGGTATTTTCTATTATATAGACCCCTCAAAATGACTTTAAATGAGATGTGGTCCCTAAAAAAAATGGTGTTGTAAAAATGAGAAATTGCTGGTCAACTTTTAACCCTTATAACTCCCTAAGAAAAAAAAAAAATTGGTTCCAAAATTATGCTGATGTTAAGTAGACATGTGGAAAATGTTACTAATTAAGTATTTTGTGTGACATATCTCTGTGATTTAATTGCATAAAATTCAAAGTTGGAAAATTGCGAAATTTTCAAAATTTTCGCCAAATTTCTGTTTTTTTACAAATAAACGCAGGTAATATCAAAGAAATTTTACAAAAATCCTGAAGTACAATATGTCACGAGAAAACTTTGTCAGAATCACCGGGATCCGTTGAAGCGTTCCAGAGTTATAACCTCATAAAGGGACAGTGGTCAGAATTGTAAAAATTGGCTTGGTCCATAATGTGCAAACCACCTTTGGGGGTAAAGGGGTTAAAATGGGATTCTGTAAATGTGGCTGCCCTTTTGCTTTTGGGCTCGACACAGTAGATTTTCTTGTATTTTCCCATCATAAGTGCTGTGTATAAAGAAGGCTATCTGGTTGACCATTTCCATAGCTAAATTTATTTATTTTATTTATTTATATTACTCACTTATATAGCACCATTAATTCCACAGCGCTTTACAAACATTATTGGCACTGTCACCATTGGGGTTCACAATCTAGGAATACCTATCAGTATGTCTTTGGATTGTGAGAGGAAACCGGACAACTCGGAGTAATACCGCACAAACATGGCGAGAACATACAAACTCCTTGCAGATGTTGTCCATTGTGGGATTTGAACTCAGGACCCCAGCGCTGCAATGCTAACCACTGATCTAACATGCTACTGCATATCTATATATGCATTGGTATTAATTGTCACATCATGGGTGATGCAGGTATTAAACTCTCTATGTTACAATCTGATTAGGTGAAGATAACCTGAGGTCCAGAATCTAAAGAACTCCCTGTTGTATAACTACGTATACCACTAAACAGGCAGCTGCAATTTCTGGTGAGGCCCTAGGTATCAGACCCTGAGATATTTGGAGGTTGAGTGAAAAAAAAGATGCATAGTCTCTTGTTCCAAAGGCAAAGGATCAGTCAGATGTTGTAGGACCTACATCACAGTTAATGTCGGGCTGAGATCAGAATCCAGAGTAATAACTGAGTGGCAGAACAAAATGAGAGTCAAGCCGAGGTTAACCATGCCACAAATCATAATAAATAGAAGGGGAAAAAAGGCTAAAAGAAGCCAAAAACTATATACTCACCTGTTCAAGACCCTCACCTGATTCCTTACACCTTCTTGGCTTCGTGTGTCCATTGAATCTTGTTACAGAATTTTTTTATAAACTGTTTTTTCTGGTCTTGTATGTTACCAGTAGTGTGTATCATGAGATAAATCTTCTTAGATTTAAATTTATGAAGGTGTAGCTCAAACACCAAAATGGGTGTAGCTGGGATGGGACAGGTTGCAGTGGGGGGTGCAACGTCATAGCATGTCCAATTCATTACAAGCTATGGCATTCCTTACATCAGAAATCTTAACTACAGCCAGGAACTGGAGATTTCTGATGTGGGTAATGGAGATGCATGCCGCTAGTTAGTCACTCTTGATTCATTAATAGGCATGCAACTTTTAATGAATCTGTAGCATCATGCACCCTCATCAAGACTGGTGAAAAAATTTCTGGTTTTGAAGATTCAGGCCAATAATGCAAACAAATTTCAAAACCGTGTATATTACTATATATAGTATATAACGTTTATATATAAACGGACTATGGCCGTTTCGTGCTTGCTTAGTGCTTCAACGGGTCCCGTAGATGACCCATAGAATCGCTAAGAAAGCGCAAAACGGCCGTAGTCAGTAAGGCTCTTTTATCTGCTTAGCTCCCCTGCTACCTTCACTCAGGACTTAAATATGATTTGACTTCACGTTTAACCATGGAATAAATTTGCACATAAAGAATGATCCGGTTGAGTGCTCCTATTCTTTTAGTTTCTTACATTTTACCTTGATGATACCTATGTGAGTGCACCACCCTACAGAGATCCTAAGGAGGCATATTGAGGTGTGAACCAGAGAACATTGGTTGGTTCCAGCAACTAGTGCCTAATTCTTTAATTTTTCAACTACTTTTAATTAATACCAATCCTGGTTAATCATGGAATATTTGAAGGAGAACAAATGTTGCGATTTGACTTTCAATGATGGCATCCTACTACAGTATAATGCTCAATTTAAGTGATCTTTTTATAAGGAACCTTTCTTTCAAAAGGAATTTTTATATTTAGAAATTATCTGTAAACTTTTAAATTGCAAATATTATATGCAAACATGTAAAGAATAGAAAAAGTTGTATTTTTAAATTTTTTACATCACTTTTGAAAAAACAACAACTGTTGAATAACCAAATCACTGATATTCAAAAATATGTAGAAATGATTTAGTTCAGCCTTAAAATATCTGAACCATTATGATGATTTAGCAGTTGGGGCGAATAATTATTCTTCAAAAGATACAAAGATACAAATCATGGTCAACTAGCCTAATTAATGCTGTATATGCTTAAAGCAACAATTTAGCTTTCAAATCGAAAAAGCGTTATTTATTATGACATTTAATCTGGTGGTATCTGTTCATGGTATCCTAGATGAAATTCATTTGGTGAGAACATTCTGAATATTTCTGCACTGCCATATTCATGCTGATTTATGAGCCCTATTCTTCTAAACATATAAATTATTTTTATGTTTGTAGCATTTTCTTTTATATATCCATTTGTCCCTGACATAAGTTGTAAATCTGCTTTTGTTTTGATATTATGATTCCATTGTCGTATAAATTGTTATGAAATTGGAGCTATGCAAAGTCCATAAAGAGTTTGTGTAAGTAGAGTCAACTTTTAAACTAAAGCTACACATTGCATTTGACCACTACACACAATGGTCCCAATAAAATAACCTGCCCCTTGTGTTCCCATAAAAACAATAATGTTCCCTCTGTAATTCCTCATTGTAATAATGTTCCCCCTGTGCCTCCTTACACTTATACAGTACTATGTATAAATAATATACTTCTGTGCCTCCTTTAATAAACATCCCCCTGCGCTTTCTTATAATACTAATGACTCTATGACTCATTTAAAAAATAAAAGCACCCTCCTATGCTGTCTTATAATTATATCAATGTGCATCCCTTAAATGATAATCCCATATTGTGTCCATTTGTAATGATGTCCCGCAGCCTACTCACATGGATTATGATGGGCCCCACGTGTACAGTATAATGGTGAACATATCATCCCTATACACAGTATGATGAACTATAGCCTCCAATTCACAATATGATGGTCCACAGCTTTCTATATACCGTATGATGCCTTCTAACCCCTATAAACAGTGTGATTGCACATAATCTCATATTTATAGTATGATACATTATATTGCTCCTTACCACCCTATATACAATATGATGATCCATAACCCCTTTACACAGTAGGATTCCAAACAACTCCTATGTACAGTATGGTGGCTTTGTAGCCCCGCATACACAGTATGATGGTCCACAACTTTCTGTATACTGCACGATGCCCAGTTCATGGGCAACATAATAGCAAGAACATTTGTATAATCAAGTAACCCTGGCTCTATGTCCACCTTAATATTTGTCTTCTTGTTGATTGATCTGTTAGTGGGTTTGCACAGGAGAAGTGATTTATTGATATGATCATGTCGCCTGACCTTCCCAGTTTGGCCTCCAACAAGACACAGGTTGGAAGTAGTCTGAGGATGCTGATATTGTTAACAGTGTTGTGGGATTGTGCAGCTCACTGCCAGACTGGCCCTTCTGGTATGCGCCAGGCTTGCCCAATGGCTGTTCTTGCCCTGTTTATGACCTACTGATGATCAATAGTGATAGGTGATTAATATAATGGAAATGGAAAACATATTTAAAAAAATAAATGTATACAAAAAAAGAATTATACATTTGGGGGAGATGCTAATCAGAGTTTTTGCTATACGTCTTCTAACATAGCTCAATAGGTAGAACAAGAAATGCTGCAACAAATGGAAACTGCAACAAATAAATATAGGGTTCTTATTAGGAGGAATTTCCACTATCCAGAGATTCAAAGGATATTAAGTCTTCTGGCTGTGCCAAGAGGGGTAAAGTCTTCTTTGATTCTAGAAGCAATCAGATGAAATATTTTAGCCTGAACTGGTCCTGTCAAATAGGTCAAATACAATATATGATCTTCAGGTCTGGGAGCACTTAGGCAGCAGCAACCACAATATGATATGCTCAAATGTAATATATAACATAACATTACAAAGTGGGATGCAAATAGCTAAAACTTTAGGACAGCTAAATTTGCTAGATTAACTCCTTTATGCCAACTGATGTATTATCCCGTCAAGGTGACCTGGAACTTAATTCCAGGACGGGATAGTATGTCATAGGCGATCAGCCGCGCTCTCAGGGGGAGCGCGGCTGATCGCGGCCGGGTGTCAGCTGACTATTACAGCTGACATCCAACACTATGTGCCAGGAGCAGTAACTGACTGCTCCCAGCACACTAAACCCCATAACACTGCGATCAAACATGATTGCAGCGTTCTGCTGGCATAAGGAAGCATCGCGCAGGGAGGGGGCTCCCTGGTTGCTTCCCTGAGACCCTCCGAACAACGCAAGCATCTCCTTCCTGCAGGCCCCAGATCCAAGATGGCCACGGGGGTCCTTCTGGGTCCTGCAGGGAGGTAGCTTGCAAGTGCCTGCTGAGAGCAGGCACCGGCAAGCCTCCTGCACTGCCTGTCAGATCGCTGATCTGACACAGTGCTTTGCAAAGTGTCAGATCAGCGATCTGACACTATACAATGATGTCACTCCCTGGGACAAAGTGAAAAAGTAAAAAAAAAATATTAACAGGTGTAAAAAAAATCCTAAATAAAGAAAAAAAAATATATATCAAAAAAACCTTTCTTTATGCAAATAAAAAAAAACAATAAAAGTACACATAATTAGTATCACCACATCCGTAATGACTCGACCTATAAAACTGTCCAAGTAGTTAACCCCTTCAGTAAACACTGTAAAAAAAATAAAAACGAGGCAAGAAAACAATGCTTTATCATCATATCACTGAACAAAAAGTGGAACAAGACGCGATCAAAAAGACAGATATAAATAAACATGGTAACGTTGAAAATGTCATCTTATCCCGCAAAAAGCAAGCCACCATACAGCGTCATCAGTGAAAAATTAGAAAAGTTTTAGCACTCAGAATAAAACGATGCAAAAATAATTATTTTTTCTATAAAATAGTTTTTATTGTATAAAAGTGCCATCACATTAAAAAATGCTGTAATCGTACTGACCTGAAGAAAAAAACTGCTTTATCAATTTTACCAAAGTGGAACGGTATTAACACCCCCCAAAAGAAAATCATGAATTGCTGGTTTTTGTTCTTTCTGCCCGACAAAAATCGGAATAAAAAGTGATCGCAATATGCAATGTGCCCAAAAATGGTACCAATAAATACGACAACTCATCCCGCAAAAAACAAGACTCACATGACTCAGTGGACGAAAACATGGAAAAATTATAGCTCTCAAAATGTGGTAAGTGTAACGCAAAAACTATTTTTGCATTAAAAAGCGTCTTTTGGTGTGTGACAGCTGCTAAACATAAAAATCCGCTATAAAAACCCTCTATAAATAGTAAATCAAACCCCCCTTTATCACCGCCTTAGTTAGGGAAAAATTTTAAAATAAAAAAATTATTTATTTCTATTTTCCCATTAAGGTTAGGGCTAAAGTTAGGGTTAGGGTTAGGGCTAAAGTTACGGTTAGGGTTTGTTAAGGACTGGCGGAACGCACCAAGTATAGATGGTAAGAAACTAGGTGCGTTCGCAGTCCGAGGTCCACCGTGCAGGTAAAAGACCCTGCAGCTAGCAAGACGGACAATATGGCGGTACACTAAAGGATACACGTGTGGGTTAAACCTCACCCAGCGTGAAGAAAGCGATCTTGTTAATTCACAGGACCGCAGTACCGCACTAGTGCGCGAGCAAGTGGTCAGCGGACTTAACCCCAGAAGGGATTGGAGCCCGATTAGACCCTTGCTGGCGTAACACCGCAACTGGGTGTGTAGAGAACCTTAGGAAATATAAGTGCACAAGAGTGCGAGCGATGCCGCACTAACGGACGCCACTAACCACCCAGACTCGGGTATGGAAAGCGCAAGGCAGGCGCACGGCGCCGTACTGGCAGGCACAGCTACAGGACGCTGAGATGTGTGTTTAGTGCTGTAGGCTAAGTCGGGCGCTAGATAGCAGCCATACACCTTCCGCGAACAGACATTCAATAGGGTAGGGGTTTCCAAGGACGACTTGCACTCACAACATACACACATTAGCAATTGTTTGACAATACTAGCGCATGGCCGTGCGGTCATGCGCAGTTTATATAGCAGCAGCACAGGAAGTGGCCACAGCACTTTTGCCCTTCTAGGACCTGCCAAGAGGACCAATGGAATGTGCTGCAGAGCCTGAGCACATGACCCTCGATCTCCAACGGGAGACCTTACGCTGGGCATGCTCAGTACATGCAGACAAGGACTTAGTCCCAGAGAAGTCCGCTCGCTGCTGACCAGCACTGACTTTAATGGCAGAGACTGGAGAAGCAGCACTAACTCTCAGAACAGAGTGAGAATGAGCAAGACGCTGGGACCGACGTCCTTGCTGAGCAGGCTCCACTGCGGCTGGACAAGAATGGGAGACCGCAGCGGAAGTGGCTCGAGATTCCCCCTGTGCAGAAGCGGGAACTCGACCCCTAACATTACCCCCCCTCCTAGGGCCCCCCCCTCCTTGGGCCTCGCTACGTTCGAAGGCAGCAATGAGCTGCGGAGCCCGAATGTGCTCCACAGGCTCCCAGGTTCTATCCTCTGGACCATGACCCTTCCAATCCACCAAATAAAATTTTTTGCCACGTACCACCTTGCTTCCCACAATAGCATTCACCTCAAACTCATCCGTGGATGAACCCGATGTCCCAGCAGATAACTCAGAAAACCGAGACAAACGAACGGGCTTTAAGAGGGAAACGTGAAAGGTATCGGTGATACCAAGGCGTGGAGGAATGGCCAAACGGTAAACCACAGGGTTGACCTGTTCCAGAACCTTAAACGGGCCAATGTAGTGAGGAGCAAACTTAGTGGACTCAACTCGCAGCCTGATGTTACGGGCGGAGAGCCACACTAAGTCGCCGGGAGCAAAGACCGGAGCGGGACGCCGGTGTGTATCAGCCGAAACCCTCATTCTCTCCTTGGAGGCCCGAATGGCATCCTGTGTGCGGTCCCAGATGTCCCGTGCCTCCACCGCCCAGTCTGCCACCCTAGAATCGGTGGATGACACGGGCATGGGCACAGGAACACGCGGATGCTGGCCGTAATTAAGGAGAAAAGGAGTTTGGCCAGTGGAATCGGCTACGGCGTTGTTCAAGGCAAATTCCGCCCAAGGTAGCAAAGATGCCCAGTCATCCTGCCTAGCGGAGACGAAATGTCGCAAATATGTCACCAGAGTCTGGTTGGTTCTCTCCACCAACCCATTCGTCTCGGGATGATATGCAGAGGAGAGGTTTAACTCTATGCTGAGCAAACGGCAGAGCTCTCTCCAAAACCGAGACGCGAACTGGGGACCCCGATCGCTGACAATCTTATCAGGCATACCATGCAATCGGAAAACATGCTTCATGAACAACACCGCCAAGGCCCGTGCTGAGGGTAACCGAGGAAGCGGTACCAAATGTACCATCTTAGAGAAATGGTCGGTGACAACCCAAATAATGGAGCAGCCACGCGACTTGGGTAAGCCCACCACAAAGTCCATTCCGACCATCTCCCAGGGCCTGTCTGCCACCGGTAGAGGGTAAAGCAACCCAGCAGGCCGTTGCCGAGGAGACCGATTCTGGGCGCAAGAAACGCACGCCTGAATATAGTCCTTGACATCTCGGACCATATGCGGCCACCAATATGTTCTCGCCAAAAGCTCAGATGTCCTCTTGGTCCCAAAATGCCCACCCACTCTGGAGGAGTGAGCCCAAGAGAGAACCTCCGGTCGCAAGTTAGCTGGCACGAAAGTCTTGCCCGGGGGCACAGACTCCAGCGAAACCGGAGCTACAGTTCTCAGGCTCTCAGGCGGAACAATAAGCCGAGGCTCCTCCTCCTCCTCCTCAGATGACACTACGGAGCGGGAGAGAGCGTCGGCACGAACGTTCTTCTCCCCGGAGAGAAAATGGAGGGTAAAATGGAACCGGGAGAAAAACAGGGACCATCTAGCCTGGCGAGAATTTAGCCGCTGGGCCGTCTGTATATACACCAAGTTCTTGTGGTCAGTGAAGACTTGGAAGGGAAAGCGAGCTCCCTCCAAGAGGTGTCTCCACTCTGAAAAAGCCAACTTCATGGCTAGCAACTCCCTGTCCCCGATGGAATAATTCCTCTCCGCTGGTGTGAATGTTTTGGAGAAGAAGAAGCAAGGATGCTTCCGACCTTGAGCATCCTTTTGGAAAAGGACTGCTCCAGCACCAACGGATGAGGCATCCACCTCCAAGATGAATGGTTTATCTACATCGGGGCGATGTAGGATGGGAGCACTAGCGAAGTGTGACTTAATCGAGAGAAAGGCCTTGGAGACCTCCTCTGACCACAACTTGGGATTTGCTCCCTTCTTGGTGAGGGCGACCAAGGGAGCTACCAAAGTTGAGAAGTGTGGAATGAACTGGCGATAGTAATTAATGAACCCCATAAAGCGCTGCACCGCTTTAAGAGAATGGGGTTCCTGCCAGTCCATTACCGCCTGTAGCTTGGCAGGATCCATAGCCAAACCCTGGGCAGAAATGATATAACCAAGGAAAGGCAAGGACTCCTGCTCAAACACACACTTCTCCAACTTAGCGTAGAGGGAGTTTGCCCGTAAGAGGTCGAAGACTTTGCGAACATCTCTCCGATGGGAGTCTATATCTGGAGAGTAGATGAGAATGTCATCCAGATAGACTATGACCGAGGTGGTGAGCATATCCCGAAAGATGTCGTTCACAAAGTCTTGGAAAACGGCTGGGGCATTACAGAGCCCAAAGGGCATCACTAGATATTCATAGTGCCCATCCCTGGTGTTAAAAGCCGTCTTCCATTCATCCCCCTCACGGATGCGGATCAGGTTGTAAGCACCCCGCAGATCTAACTTTGTAAATACCTTTGCTCCCCGTAGCCTATCAAAGAGCTCAGATATCAGGGGTAATGGGTACTTGTTCTTAACGGTAATGGCGTTAAGACCCCTGTAGTCTATGCATGGACGTAAGTCTCCAGTCTTCTTCTGTACGAAGAAGAACCCAGCCCCTGCCGGTGACACTGACTTCCTAATGAATCCTCTTGCCAGATTCTCCTGAATATACTGGGACATTGCCTCCGTCTCCGGGAGAGATAACGGGTAGACTCGACCCCGGGGAGGCTCAGCACCAGGCAAGAGGTCAATAGGACAGTCATAGGGGCGGTGAGGCGGAAGAGTCTCCGCAGCTCTTTTGGAGAACACGTCTGCATGGGACCAATAGTGCTTGGGGAGAGAGGAAAGATCTGCGGGTACCTGTGTAGTAGCAACCTGAACGCACTCCCTCTGACATCTACCCTCACAGGATTTACTCCATCCCAAAATTCTCCCAGAGGACCACTCAATATGAGGAGAATGGTAGCGAAGCCATGGCATCCCCAACAGGACCTCATCAATTCCCTCAGGAATGACTAATAGGGAGATTATCTCCTGATGTGATGGAGACACAGATAGCGTGAAAGGAATGGTTTGGTGGGTAATCTGTGAAGGTAGTGTTGACCCATTTACCACTCGAACGGTCACTGGCTGGGCGAGCATCACCAAGGGTATTGCGTGACGCTGGGCAAAGGCGGAGGACATAAAGTTACCCTCTGCCCCAGAATCCAAGCATAGCTCGACCGTAAGAGTGGATGGGCCTATGGTAATTGTCCCCTTGAAGGACAACTTTGAGGCAAACGTCGCCGTGTCTAGTGTACCTCCTCCAACTGCCACTAGACGCTGACGTTTCCCCGACCGCTGAGGACTCTTGGAGGCAAGACGTCCTGACTGCTGGCAAACATGACGGACCTTATGTGCACGAGCGGACTGAGACTTGGATCCCGCTCGTGTCACCTCCAAGGTCTCATGTGACTCAGATGCCTGGACTGGAGATTCCAAAGGTTTGGCGAAGGTAGGAGCCAGCCGAAACCTCTGCCTACACTGGGCTCGTTCCAACCTCCGCTCGTTAAAACGGAGGTCTATACGAGTAGAAATAGATATTAACTCCTCCAGTGTGGCAGGAATCTCCCTAGAGGCCAGAGCGTCCTTAACATGGTCAGCCAGGCCCCTCCAGAATATGGGGATAAGGGCTTTATCCGACCACTCCAGCTCGGAAGCTAAAGTACGGAATCGGACGGAAAAATGGCTGACCAAGGACTCACCCTGAGTTAATGCCAGTAGTTGGAGCGCTGTATCATGGGTGAGTTGAGGTCCTAGAAAGACCTTTTTCAGCGTGCCCAGAAACAACGGAGCACTCTGCACCACATGATCATCACGCTCCCACAGCGGCGTAGCCCACTCCAACGCCCTGTCCGACAACAGCGAGACAATAAATCCCACCTTAGCCCGCTCTGTAGGAAAACGTGCAGCCAGGAGCTCGAGGTGGATAGAGCACTGACTCACGAATCCCCTACAAGTTTTGCAATCTCCAGAAAATTTTTCTGGCAACGGGAGGCGGGATAATGTCGGAACAGGGGTGGCAGTGGACAAGGTTGCTGCCGCCACGCCAGCAGCCTTTACAGCAACTGCGGTAACATCCACAGCTGAGGTTGAGTTCTCGAGAACCTTCAACCTACCCTCCAACTGCTGGATATACCGCAAAGATTGCTGAATGTCCGCCATACTAGCCAGACCTTGGCGCTAGTATTATGTTAAGGACTGGCGGAACGCACCAAGTATAGATGGTAAGAAACTAGGTGCGTTCGCAGTCCGAGGTCCACCGTGCAGGTAAAAGACCCTGCAGCTAGCAAGACGGACAATATGGCGGTACACTAAAGGATACACGCGTGGGTTAAACCTCACCCAGCGTGAAGAAAGCGATCCTGTTAATTCACAGGACCGCAGTACCGCACTAGTGCGCGAGCAAGTGGTCAGCGGACTTAACCCCAGAAGGGATTGGAGCCCGATTAGACCCTTGCTGGCGTAACACCGCAACTGGGTGTGTAGAGAACCTTAGGAAATATAAGTGCACAAGAGTGCGAGCGATGCCGCACTAACGGACGCCACTAACCACCCAGACTCGGGTATGGAAAGCGCAAGGCAGGCGCACGGCGCCGTACTGGCAGGCACAGCTACAGGACGCTGAGATGTGTGTTTAGTGCTGTAGGCTAAGTCGGGCGCTAGATAGCAGCCATACACCTTCCGCGAACAGACATTCAATAGGGTAGGGGTTTCCAAGGACGACTTGCACTCACAACATACACACATTAGCAATTGTTTGACAATACTAGCGCATGGCCGTGCGGTCATGCGCAGTTTATATAGCAGCAGCACAGGAAGTGGCCACAGCACTTTTGCCCTTCTAGGACCTGCCAAGAGGACCAATGGAATGTGCTGCAGAGCCTGAGCACATGACCCTCGATCTCCAACGGGAGACCTTACGCTGGGCATGCTCAGTACATGCAGACAAGGACTTAGTCCCAGAGAAGTCCGCTCGCTGCTGACCAGCACTGACTTTAATGGCAGAGACTGGAGAAGCAGCACTAACTCTCAGAACAGAGTGAGAATGAGCAAGACGCTGGGACCGACGTCCTTGCTGAGCAGGCTCCACTGCGGCTGGACAAGAATGGGAGACCGCAGCGGAAGTGGCTCGAGATTCCCCCTGTGCAGAAGCGGGAACTCGACCCCTAACAGGGTTGGGGCTAATGTTAGGGTTAGGGTTTGGATTACATTTATGGTTGGGGTTAGGTTTGGGATTATGGTTAGGGGTGTGTCAGGGTTAGGGGTGTGGTTAGGGTTATGGTTGGGATTAGGGTTAGGGGTGTGTTGGAGTTAGGGGTGTGGTTAGGGTTGGGATTAGGGTTAGGGGTGTGTTGGGGTTAGAGGTGTGGTTAGGGTTTGGGTTATGGTTAGGGTTGGGATTAGGGTTAGGATTGTGTTGGGGCTAGGGTTGGAGTTAGAATTGGGAGATTTCCACTGTTTAGTCACATCTGGGGCACTCCAAATGCAACATTGCATCCAATCTCAATTCCAGCCAATTCTGCGTTGAAAAAGTAAAACAGTGCTCCTTTCCTTCCGAGCTCTCCTGTGCGCCCAAACAGGGGTGTACCTCAACATATTTTGGGTATTAGCTTACACAGGACTTTTGTGGTCCAATTTCCCTTGTTATCATTGGGAAAATAAAAATTTGGGGGCTAAAAAATCATTTTTGTGGGAAATAAGATTTTTTATTTTCACGGCTCTGCGTTATACTCTGTAGTGAAACACTTTGGGGTTCAAAGTTCTCACTACACATCTAGATAAGTTCCTTAGGGGTCTAGTTTCCAATATGTGGTCACTTGTGGGGACTTCTACTGTTTAAGTACATCTGGGGCTCTGCAAAAGCAATATGACGCCCGCAGACCATTCTATCTAAGTCTGCATTCCAAACGGCGCTCCTTCCCTTCTGATATCTTCCATGCACCCAAACTGTGATTGCCCCTCACATATAGGTTATCAGCATACTCAGGACAAATTGGACAACAACATTTGGTGTCCAATTTCTCTTTTTACCCTTGGGAAAATACAAAACTGGGGGCTAAAATATCATTTTTGTGGGAAAAAAATATTTTTTTATTTTCACGGCTCTGCATTATGAATGCAATGAAGCACTTGGGGGTTCAAAGTTCTCACAACACATCTAGATAAGTTCCTTAGGGAGTCTACTTTCCAAAATTGTGTCACATGTGGGAGCTTTCCACTGTTTAAGCACAACAGGGGCTCTCCAAACACAACATGGCGTCCTATCTCAATTCCAGTCAATTTTGCATTGAAAAGTCAAAAGGCGCTCCTTCCCTTCCAAGCTCTGCCATGCGCCCAAACAGTGGTTTACCCACACATATGGGATATAAGCATACTCAGGACAAATTGCACAACAACTTTTGGGGTCCAATTTCTCTTGTTACTCTTGGTAAAATAAAACAAATTGGATCTGAAGTAAATTTTTTGTGAAAAAAGTCAGATGTTCATTCTTTTCTTAAACATTCCAAAAATTCCTGTGAAACACCTGAAGGGTTAATAAACTTATTGAATGTGATTTTCAGCACCTTGAGGGGTGCAGTTTTTAGAATGGTGTCACACTTGGTTATGTTCTATTATATAGACCCCTCAAAGTGACTTCAAATTTTATGTGAGCCTTAAAAAAAATGGTGTTGTAAAAATGAGAAATTGCTGGTCAACTTTTAACCCTTATAACGCCCTTAGAAAAAAAATTTGGTTCCAAAATTGTGCTGATGTAAAGTAGACATGTAGGAAAGGTTACTTTTTAAGTATTTTGTGTGACATATCTCTGTGATTTAAGGGCATGAAAATTCAAAGTTGGAGAATTGCGAAATTTTCAAAACATTTCCCAAGTTTAATTTTTTTCATAAATAAACGCAAGTAATGTAAAGGAAAACAATGTCAGAATAACCGGGATCCATGCAAGCGTTCCAGAGTTATAACCTCATAAAGGGACAGGGGTCAGAATTGTAAAAATTGGCCTGGTCATTAACATGCAAACCACCATTGAGTGTTAAGGGGTTAAGGGAAGAACCTAGTTTAGTAGAGTATGATCCATAAATGAGGATTCTTTAAAAATATATTACTAAAATCCTAAATTCATAACACTGCGGACGCCCTGGCATGGGTTGATGGCATCCATGTGCACAATAATACCTTGCTTGTCACGGCAGATGTAGAGAGTTTGTACGCCTGCATTGACCATTCACTAAGCATAGACGCAGTCCCCCCCTCTTCTTGGGGGCATCCGACATTGATGGCTATTTGTGTGAACTTATCCTTGAGCTGTTGCACTACATCCTTACGCACAATTTATTTGCATTTAAGGATAATTTTTATCTATAGAAGCACGGCACAGTCATTGGTGCTGACTATGCGTCTACATTCGCTAAGCTCTTCCTTGGGTCATGGGAGAGATTCCTTTTTAGTGATGGGGGCCACACAGACTGCCTCCCATGTGCTGTGCTGGCATAGATACATCGATAATATTCTATTTTTGTGGGATGGGATGGTGCAACAGCTTAAGGAATTTATGATGGACTTAAATCAGAATTCATACAGCATTCATCTTACTTATGACTTTGATTATAGAAAACTCAACTTTCTGGACATTTCTCTGGAGGTGGACGCTTCTGGACAAATCCAGACTAAAGTATTGTTAGGGCTGGCGGAACGCACCGAATAAATATAAAGATAGTTATAACGTGCGTTCACAGCCTGGGGTCCACCGCGCAGAGATGGAACCTGCTGCTAAGTACCGTAATGGCGGCACTATATGGCGGTACTACACCAGAATAGACATGGGTCCTGTCACCCAGTATGAACTGATGTGAACTCTGTTGCTTCACAGAGTTGCAGTGAAACAAAGGAAATTATGTGCCCTGTTAACAGTCACAGGTTGCAGCAGATGAACGCTAGTGGGATCCCTGAAACTCACCCCCACTGCGCTGGTGATTGATCTTGCTCTGACACTCTGTGGCTTTTGAGCCCACGCCTGAGGACGCCCTGAGTCAGATGCTGAGATCAAGTAGGAGTTCCCACCCTACATTGACCTGTAGTCAGGACAGATTAAAGATTACCGCAAAGAGTGCATACAGCGCTGCTCTGGCGGACCCTACTAGCCACCCTAACTAGGGCTAGGAATGCACACTGATAGTGCACGGTGCCACACTGGCGGTCACTGCTAACAGACGCAGTATCAAGTGCTAGATGTGCAGGAAAGCACTGTCAGGCGCTAGGTAGCTTCCACCATTCGCTTGCAGTCAACAACTCTAGGGATTGAAATGATTCGAAGCTTTCATCCATCGACAGACATTCATCTACACACATGTTGACAAGTTTACACTAGCGCATGGCCAAGCAAGTTTATACTATAACCTTTTATAGTAGTAGTGCTCTGGGACCATCCTGATGGTCCAATAGGAGTTGCAACAGGACCTGAGCATGTGACCCCCGACCTCCAATGGGAGGTCGACTCGTGGGCATGCTCAGTATGGGAAAAGCAGGACTTAGTCACTGAAACGCCTGCCCGCTGCTGATCAGTGCTGGCTACAAAGGCAGGACCTGGAAAGGCAGCAGTATCCAAGAGCACAGTATCAGCTTGAGCCAGATGCTGGGACTGACATCTCTGCTGAGCAAGCTCCAATGCGGCTAAAGGAGAATGGGAGACAGCAGCGGACATGGTTCAAGAGTCCCCAGGTGCAGCGGCAGGAACTCGACACCTAACATGTATATAGAAAACCTATGTCCATCAATGCATTAATTCATGCTACATCCGCTCACAATCCAGCCACAATTACGGCTGTCCTGGTTTGACAGTTCCTAAGGATGAGGCGAATTTGTTCCTCTAATGAAAGGTTGGAAGCACAGGCTTTAGATTTAAAAACACGCTTTCAAGCCTGTGATTACAGTCGCAGGTGTATCAAACAGGGGTATGATAGGGCGAGAATGACCCCTCGTAGTAGCCTACTACATTATTAAAAAGGCTCCTCTGATTATAGTGATGGACCTATTAGGTTTATCTCAGCTTATAATCATGAATGGGAAAATATGAGGCGAATCTTGACAAAACATAGGATGATTCATGGGGCTGAGCCCTTCTTGGGGACCGTGTTGGGGAATTTTCCTTCAATGACCTCTCGTAGGTCTAAGAATTTAAATGATTTTCTGGTCAGGAGCCATTACACACCGGCTCCTTCTAATCCATTTGGTTCTAGAGGGCCCATTCTGGGGTCTATACCCTGTGGCCACTGTGTTGCCTGCACAAATGTCCTCCACTACTCTACCTTCCAGTCTTGGGATGGTGTAAAACAATTTAATTTTCAACATCGTATTTCTTGTGGCAGTACTAATGTCATTTATTATGCCACATGCAGGTGTCCCAAAATTTATATTGGTCTCACCAACAGAGAGTTGATTGAGGATACAGGTGCTTGAGCATGTGAAGGACATTTGTGCGGCCAAGACAGTGGCCGATCCCTCTGACCTTAAGACTATCCCTCACCATTTTCAGCAGTACCATAACTGCAAAGCCAAGACCCTCGCAGTCATAGGGATTGATGCATTACATATGGGTATTAGGGGGGAAAATTATAAAAAAAACCTTGCTCAAACGGAAACAAGATGGATAGTGACCCTAGACACCATGACCCCTAGAGGTCTTAATGAGTCTTTGAGCTTCTCCCCCTTTTTATAGGAATCAGCATTTCTCCATCCTTAAAACTAAATTTATGTAATGTGGTTCCTCTGCTTCTCCATTACACCTCTATATCCAGGTGTTTTATAAT
This sequence comes from Ranitomeya imitator, assembly GCF_032444005.1. Classification (NCBI taxonomy): domain Eukaryota; kingdom Metazoa; phylum Chordata; class Amphibia; order Anura; family Dendrobatidae; genus Ranitomeya; species Ranitomeya imitator. The sequence goes on from NC_091282.1 coordinate 1,110,605,855, forward strand.
TTTTGTTTTTATACTTGTGTTTTTAACTTTGGTTTTTCTTCATGTTTTATTTTTACTAGTGTGACTTCCTGACTTATTGCGCTCACTAGACCTCATAGCCCAATATTTCCGTCTGGCTTCATTCCTGTATGTGTTCCTTTTGGATGGATCCTCACTTCATGGAAATTCCTAATGTGCTGTATATAATTGATTCTGCTCTGCCATCTATCAATAATGTATTAGGATTATATATTTATTTGCACTATCCCTTTAAATTTCTGTGATATTGGTTTGACACTGGCAGCCGTGCTCTTGTGAGACTGGCTTGTGACCAGGCATCCTTTTGCCTCCTGTACTCGCCTGGGGCTAATTCACCTCCCCGCGCAAGCAGAGTGATGCTGGACGCCTGTGCTGCAATTACCGGGACCTGGGGGGTGCAGTGCACATGCGCCTGCTGTCATTGGTTGATTTCAACCATGTGACCTCTCCACAGGGTTTAAGGAGGTCCTCTTTGCTCAAAGCACCACATCCCCTTGAGAAAGCGTGGTCATATACACGCAAAACTTGCTTTGGGGCATTATCACTTGGCCTGGGGCTCTACTCATCTTGTCTGGGTAAGAACCTGCCCAAATTGGGCTTTTCATTCACCTTTTCACTAGTTGGTTCTCTACCTTGACTTATCTACTAGCACATTTGCACTTTTTTAGAATCACAAGATGCATGGGATTTGTGCAACATTGATGTATTTATGAGTAGTTTCTCCATGGGTCTTGTTGCTTCCTGAAAGGTGTCATGTTATGAATTACTTTAATAAATATATATTTTTTTCTATTTCATTGACTGATGTACTCCTTATTCTCCTATGTTTCTCCACTTTCTTGGAGTTGATGTATATCTTCATTGCGAGTAGATCACCATTGTGTGGCATTACCCAGCATATAGCATGCAACTGAGGTTTTTGTTTGCAACTACTAAAATCCTGTATTAAGTTTCTATTCTCTGGTAATAAACTATCCAAGAATGCAAAGAAAACATTAGTATTAAATATGACAGCACAAAGTATAAGAAGACAGAAGCAAAAAGCAGTTAAAATCTTGAAGGCCAAGAAGTCAGAACTAGCATTCCAGGTGTATAAAGATCTCAATAGAGAATGTAAAAAAGAAACCAACATAGCAAAGTTAGCTACATAGAAATCAAATTGCCAATGGCATTAAAAAAAAAGCTAAATATTTTTTATAAGTATATTAATTCCAAAAAAAAAAATCTAATCGCATGGGACCCTTAACACCTTCATGAACTTAGATGTACTTGTTTGAGTGACCCAGAATCTTTCTTGGCAGATGATGGCTGATAATAATCATAAGTCATAAAAGATCAGTTCTTGCTAACTCACATGATGAGTTTCTATGATGAGATAAAGACAAATCAGGATGTGATTTATCTGGACATTGCTAAGGTATTTGATGCTGTACCACATAACAGCCTAAAATTGAAGCTCGAGAAACATAGACTGGGGCACACAATATGCAGATAAGTAAAAAAAAAATGATTAAGAGCACAGAGAGTCATTAAAAATGGTAAATTCTCCAAATGGGAAAAATGTAGCAGGATAAAGGATCTGTATCAGGTCCAATTCTGTTTAATCTATTTATTAAAGACCTAGTGGGTGGGATTAAGAGTAAAGTGTCAGTATTTGCTGTTGACACAAAACTATGTTGGACAAAAACGGAGCTTGACCATATAATATTACAGAACAATCTGGGTATGATGTCTGCATAGACAAACACATGGCAGATGAAGTATAATGTTGATAACTGTAGAATGATGCACCACGGCCAGGGCCGTATTTAGAGTTTCTGCTGCCCTAGGCACTTTTAGTGCTGCCTCCCCCGTTGGTGAGTATGACATTATCGGCAGTGACTTTGGCAAAAATCGCTGATGTGAAAGTAGCCTTTTGCAGCAGATCAGGCAGTTTTCCGCATCTGCCGTGTAACAGATCACTTATGGCAACTATGTTCGGCCTCATTCATTCGCTATGGGACTTGCGGACATGTGCAGTACTTGCAGCTATTCAGCAAATGCGGTACTTGCAGCAATGGAAAAAACACTGCTAGCAGTGTTTTTTTGTCTCACCGCAAGTGCAAAACCGCAAGTGCTGCACATGTCCACAAGCAGCCATCACTACCTGTCCCTGCACCTTGCTAGCTCATCCCTAACCATCCCTTTGACCTAAAACTACACTATAAAGCTTTAGAAAAACAATTTATTAACTGACATATTCCTACGATAATGAGGGCTCCAGGCTATGGCGTAGACTGGGACGGGCAGTCTCTGGGTCTACATTCTCTCTCTCTGTGCACACCCTCAGTCCCTGCTTCACTGCCTGTGCTGCACTTTTCACAGAAATCGCTCCACCGGACCTGGTAATCACTGCTCGCAGTATCATACCGGCTGAGGTGTATCTAGGGTTTCTGGCACCAGGGGCAAGAATTCATTTTGGTGCCCCCCCCAGGGCATATGCGATTTGCACACTTAGTCATGTACTGACAAGCTCCTCTCCCTAATGCTCTCAATGTTCAGTGAAAAACAGAGAGAAGCAGGAAGAGAAGCTAGTTGTCACAGGACCACAAGTATGAAAATCGCATATGAGTGAAGTGTCCATGTTATGACTGCTGGAACCTGCAGAGCTTAATACTGAAATCACAGGCTAATGAATTCTCACAACTAATGCACTGCACACTTTTAGGATTCTCCCTTGCCTGTGGACAGTCATGTCAGCACAAGTATGTGATTTGTATACTTCTGACCACATTCCAACTAGACGTGTCCAGCTTCACTCAGTTCATTTTCATTGAGTGAGGCCACACTTGTCTAGTCGGCACGTGACTGCATGTATGTAATTCACCAGCATGACAGAATCCTGACAGTGTGCAGTGCGCACTGTGAGAAGTCAGAAGTCTGAAGTCACAAAGAATGACTGCAGACTCATTACAAACCTGGACATCCCCTTTAATGCTCCTAACATAAATAAAAACATGAGAGTTAGTTAGCATCACAAATAACATTTACATCCAGGTACCTTATAGATGACGTCGTCTCTGGACCTGTTCTTCTTTTCCTCATCTTGTCCAGACCCCATGATGAGTTTTCTCATCCACAGCTCGTCTCGCAGACTTCCATCTTCTCCGCTCTTTTGCAGAAAATCTCCACATGATGCCCTTAAAAATTTAAGTGTCATTATAATGCTCCTGTATAAAAAATTGCCCCTCAATCATTGTCTGCACAAAATATGATCCCCACATTGTCCCTCTTATGGTACATGCTCTTCACACTGACCTCTCCTTTCCATACCAGCCCCCTCTTCACACTGCCCTCTCACACTGTGTCCTCCCTATAGGGCTCTGTATTTATACTGTACTCATCACACTCCCCCTCCTTGGTATACTGTCCCCTCCTGGCTGTGCCCTTACGCTGTCCCTCCATGCTACACCCCCACTACTCCGTTTCTATTCTATGCTCACTCACTTTTCTGCTCCCACTCACTTTTCTGCCCCATACTGTCTCCTCACATTATTTCCCTCCCTCCTCATACTGTCTCCTCTCACATTCCCCCTGTTCCCCACACTGTCTCCTCATATATTTACCCCCTCACTTTCTATACTGCCTGCTCACCTGACTCCCCATACTGTGGTCGCACACATCCTATCACCCTCACTCCCCGTACTCTGTCCACATCCATTTTTCACATCGCTACTCATACTGTGTCTGCATACATTCCCCCATTCGCCCCCCATACTGTCTGCAACCATCTCCCCATATTGTTTCCTCATACATGCCCCCCATTCCCCCATACTGTTTCCTCATACATGCCCTCCATTCCCTCATACTGTTTCCTCATACATGCCCTCATTCTATTTCCTCATACATGCCACCCATTCCCCTGTAATGTTTCCTCATATATGCCCCCCATTCCCCCATACTGTTTCCTCATACATGCCCCCCATTCCGCTGTACTGTTTCCTCATACATGCCCCCCATTCCCTGTACTGTTTCCTTATACATGCCCTCATTCCCCCATAACGTTTCCTCATACATGCCCTCACTCCCCATACTGTTTCCCCATACATGCCCCCATTCCCCTGTACTGTTTCCTCATACATGCCCCATTCTCCTGTACTGTTTCCTCATATATGCACCATTCCCTTGTACTGTTTCCTCATACATGCCCCCCATTCCCCTGTACTGTTTCCTCATACATGCCCCCATTCCCCTGTACTGTTTCCTCATACATGCCCCCATTCCCCTGTACTGTTTCCTCATATATGCCCCCATTCCCCTTTACTGTTTCCTCATACATACCCCCATCCCTTTGTACTGTTTCCTCATACATGCCCCCATTCTCCTTTACGGTTTCCTCATACATGCCCCATTCTCCTGTACCGTTTCCTCATATATGCACCATTCCCCTGTACTGTTTCCTCATACATGCCCCCATTCCCTGTACTGTTTCCTCATATATGCCCTCATTCCCCTTTACTGTTTCCTTATATATGCCCCCATTCCCCTGTACTGTTTCCTCATACATGCCCCCCATTCCCCTGTACGGTTTCCTCATACATGCCCCCATTCTCCTTTACTGTTTCCTCATACATGCCCCATTCTCCTGTACTGTTTCCTCATATATTCCCCCATTCCCCTGTACTGTTTCCTCATACATGCCCCATCCTCCTGTACTGTTTCCTCATATATGCCCCCATTCCCCTGTACTGTTTCCTCATACATGCCCCCCCATTCACCAGTACTGTTTCCTCATACATGCCCCCATTCTCCTGTACTGTTTCCTCATACATGCCCAATTCTCCTGTACTGTTTCCTCATATATTCCCCCATTCCCCTGTACTGTTTCCTCATACATGCCCCCCTGTTATGGCTGGTAGTTCAGTACCACAATGGATATAGAGGTCAGTGCACATACAGTGACCTGGCAATAACCCAAAAAATAAGAACGGGCTCTGAGACGTGGGAACTCTGTTGACCACAATCCCTAATCCTCTCCAACACAACTAGAGGCAGCCGTGGATTGCGCCTAACGCTACCTATGCAACTCGGCACGGCCTGAGAAACTAGCTAGCCTGAAGATGGAAAATAAGCCTACCTTGCTTCAGAGAAATGCCCCAATGGAAAAGGCAGCCCCCACATATAAAGACTGTGAGTTAAGATGAAAAGACAAACGTAGAGATGAAATAGATTTAGCAAAGTGAGGCCCAACTTACTGAACAGAGCGAGGATAGAAAAGGCAACTTTGCGGTCAACACAAAACCCTACAAAATCCACGCAAAGGGGGCAAAAAAGACCCTCCGTACCGAACTAACGGCACGGAGGTAAACCCTCTGCGTCCCAGAGCTTCCAGCTAGCAGAAAAAACAAATAGACAAGCTGGAATAGAAAAAACAGCAAACAAAAAGCAAAGAGGAACTTAGCTATGCAGATAAGCAGGCCACAGGAACACTCCAGGAGGAAACAGGTCCAACACTAGAACATTGACTGGAAGCAAGGATCCAAGCACCAGGTGGAGTTAAATAGGGTAGCACCTAACGACTACACCATATCACCTGAGGAAGGAAACTCAGAAGCCGCAGTACCACTTTTCTCCACCAACGGAAGATCACAGAGAGAATCAGCCGAAGTACCACTTGTGACCACAAGAGGGAGCTCTGCCACAGAATTCACAACAGTACCCCCCCTTGAGGAGGGGTCACCGAACCCTCACCAGAACTCCCAGGACGACCAGGATGAGCCAAATGAAAGGCACGAACAAGATCGGGAGCATGGACATCAGAGGCAAAGACCCAGGAATTATCTTCCTGAGCATAACCCTTCCACTTAACCAGATACTGGAGTTTCCGTCTAGAAACAAGAGAATCCAAAACCTTCTCCACAATATACTCCAACTCCCCCTCCACCAAAACCGGGGCAGGAGGATCAACAGATGGAACCACAGGTGCCACGTATCTCCGCAACAATGACCTATGGAATACGTTATGTATGGAAAAAGAATCTGGAAGGGTCAGACGAAAAGACACAGGATTAAGGACCTCAGAAATCCTATACGGACCAATAAAATGAGGTTTAAACTTAGGAGAGGAGACCTTCATACGAATATGACGAGAAGATAACCAAACCAAGTCCTCAACCCGAAGTCGGGGACCCACACAGCGTCTGCGATTAGCAAAACGTTGAGCCTTCTCCTGGGACAAGGTCAAATTGTCCACTACATGAGTCCAAATCTGCTGCAACCTGTCCACCACAGTATCCACACCAGGACAGTCCGAAGACTCAACCTGCCCTGAAGAGAAACGAGGATGGAACCCAGAGTTGCAGAAAAATGGTGAAACCAAGGTAGCCGAGCTGGCCCGATTCTTAAGGGTGAACTCAGCCAAAGGCAAAAAGGACACCCAGTCATCCTGATCAGCAGAAACAAAGCATCTCAGATATGTCTCCAAGGTCTGATTGGTTCGTTTGGTCTGGCCATTAGTCTGAGGATGGAAAGCCGAGGAAAAAGACAAGTCAATGCCCATCCTACCACAAAAGGCTCGCCAAAACCTCGAAACAAACTGGGAACCTCTGTCAGAAACAATATTCTCTGGAATGCCATGTAAACGAACCACATGCTGGAAAAACAATGGCACCAAATCAGAGGAGGAAGGCAATTTAGACAAGGGTACCAAATGGACCATCTTAGAGAAGCGATCACAGACCACCCAAATGACTGACATCTTTTGAGAGACGGGAAGATCTGAAATAAAATCCATAGAGATATGTGTCCAAGGCCTCTTCGGGACCGGCAAGGGCAAAAGCAACCCACTGGCACGAGAACAGCAGGGCTTAGCCCAAGCACAAATCCCACAGGACTGCACAAAAGTACGCACATCCCGCGACAGAGATGGCCACCAAAAGGATCTAGCCACTAACTCTCTGGTACCAAAGATTCCAGGATGACCAGCCAACACCGAACAATGAACCTCAGAGATGACTTTATTCGTCCACCTATCAGGGACAAACAGTCTTTCCGCTGGGCAACGATCAGGTTTATTAGCCTGAAATTTCTGCAGCACCCGCCGCAAATCAGGGGAGATGGCAGACACAATTTCTCCCTCTTTGAGGATACCGCCGGCTCAGATACACCCGGAGAGTCGGGCACAAAACTCCGAGACAGAGCATCCGCCTTCACATTTTTAGAGCCCGGAAGGTATGAAATAACAAAGTCAAAACGGGCAAAAAACAACGACCAACGAGCTTGTCTAGGATTCAACCGCTTGGCGGACCCGAGATAAGTCAAGTTCTTATGATCAGTCAAGACCACCACGCGATGCTTAGCTCCTTCAAGCCAATGACGCCACTCCTTGAATGCCCACTTCATGGCCAGCAACTCTCGATTGCCCACATCATAATTTCGCTCAGCAGGCGAAAACTTCCTGGAAAAGAAGGCACATGGTTTCATCACCGAGCAATCAGAACTTCTCTGTGACAAAACAGCCCCTGCTCCAATCTCAGAAGCATCAACCTCGACCTGGAACGGAAGCGAAACATCTGGCTGACACAACACAGGGGCAGAAGAAAAACGACGCTTCAACTCTTGAAAAGCTTCCACAGCAGCAGAAGACCAATTGACCACATCAGCACCTTTCTTGGTCAAATCAGTCAATGGTTTAGCAATACTAGAAAAATTGCAGATGAAGCGACGATAAAAATTAGCAAAGCCCAGGAACTTTTGCAGACTTTTCAGAGATGTCGGCTGAGTCCAATTATGGATGGCTTGGACCTTAACAGGGTCCATCTCGATAGTAGAAGGGGAAAAAGTGAACCCCAAAAATGAAACCTTCTGAACACCAAAGAGACACTTTGATACCTTTACAAACAAAGAATTAGCACGCAGGACCTGAAACACCGTTCTGACCTGCTTCACATGAGACTCCCAATAATCCGAGAAGATCAAAATGTCATCTAAGTACACAATCAGGAATTTATTCAGGTACTCTCGGAAGATGTCATGCATAAAGGACTGAAACACTGATGGAGCATTGGCAAGTCCGAATGGCATTACTAGATACTCAAAATGGCCCTCGGGCGTATTAAATGCAGTTTTCCACTCATCGCCTCGCTTAATACGCACAAGATTATACGCACCACGAAGATCTATCTTGGTGAACCAACTAGCCCCCTTAATCCGAGCAAACAAATCAGAAAACAATGGCAAGGTGTACTGAAATTTAACAATGATCTTATTCAGAAGGCGGTAATCTATACAAGGTCTCAGTGAACCATCCTTCTTGGCTACAAAAAAGAACCCTGCTCCCAATGGCGACGATGACGGGCAAATATGCCCCTTCTCCAAAGACTCCTTCACATAACTCCGCTTAGCGGCGTGCTCAGGCACAGATAAATTAAACAGTCGACCTTTTGGGAATTTACTACCAGGAATCAAATCGATAGCACAATCACAATCCCTATGCGGAGGTAGGGCATCGGACTTGGGCTCATCAAATACATCCCGGTAATCAGACAAGAACTCTGGAACCTCAGAATGGGTGGATGACGAAATTGACAGAAATGGAACATCACCATGTACCCCCTGACAACCCCAGCTGGACACAGACATGGATTTCCAATCTAATACTGGATTATGGACTTGTAGCCATGGCAACCCCAACACGACCACATCATGCAGATTATGCAACACCAGAAAGCGAATAACCTCCTGATGTGCAGGAGCCATGCACATGGTCAGCTGGGTCCAGTACTGAGGTTTATTCTTGGCCAAAGGCGTAGCATCAATTCCTCTCAATGGAATAGGACACTGCAAGGGCTCCAAGACAAACCCACAACGCCTAGCATACTCCAAGTCCATCAAATTTAAAGCAGCGCCTGAGTCCACAAATGCCATGACAGAATATGATGACAAAGAGCAGATCAAGGTAACGGACAGAAGAAATTTTGACTGAACCGTACCAATGGTGGCAGACCTATCGAACCGCTTAGTGCGCTTAGGACAATCAGAGATAGTATGAGTGGAATCACCACAGTAGAAACACAGCCCATTCAGACGTCTGTGTTCTTGCCGTTCAACTCTGGTCAAAGTCCTATCGCACTGCATAGGCTCAGGTCTAAGCTCAGGTACTACCGCCAAATGGTGCACAGATTTACGCTCGCGCAAGCGTCGACCGATCTGAATGGCTAAAGACATAGACTCATTCAGACCAGCAGGCATAGGAAATCCCACCATGACATCCTTAAGGGCTTCAGAGAGACCTTTTCTGAAAATAGCTGCGAGCGCACCTTCATCCCACTGAGTGAGTACGGACCACTTTCTAAATTTCTGACAGTATACCTCTATTTCATCCTGACCCTGACACAGAGCCAGCAAATTCTTCTCTGCCTGATCCACAGAATTAGGCTCATCGTACAGCAATCCGAGCGCCAGGAAAAACGCATCGATATTACTTAATGCAGGATCTCCTGACGCAAGAGAAAATGCCCAGTCCTGAGGGTCGCCACGCAAAAAAGAAATAACGATCCTAACTTGTTGACCTGGGTCACCAGAGGAACGAGGTTTCAAAGCCAGAAATAGTTTGCAATTATTTTTGAAACTCAGAAATTTGGTTCTATCTCCAAAAAACAAATCAGGAATAGGAATTCTCGGTTCTAACATAGAATTCTGAACCACAAAGTCTTGAATACTTTGTACTCTTGCTGTGAGCTGATCCACACATGATGACAGACCTTTAATGTCCATTGCTACACCTGTGTCCTGAACCACCCAAATGTCTAGGGGAAAAAAAAGGCAAAACACAGTGCACAGGAAAAAAAATGGTCTCAGAACTTCTTTTTTCCCTCTATTGAGAATCATTAGTACTTTTGGCTTCCAGTACTGTTATGGCTGGTAGTTCAGTACCACAATGGATATAGAAGTCAGTGCACATACAGTGACCTGGCAATAACCCAAAAAATAAGAACGAGCTCTGAGACGTGGGAACTCTGTTGACCACAATCCCTAATCCTCTCCAACACAACTAGAGGCAGCCGTGGATTGCGCCTAACGCTACCTATGCAACTCGGCACGGCCTGAGAAACTAGCTAGCCTGAAGATGGAAAATAAGCCTACCTTGCCTCAGAGAAATACCCCAAAGGAAAAGGCAGCCCCCACATATAATGACTGTGAGTTAAGATGAAAAGACAAACGTAGAGATGAAATAGATTTAGCAAAGTGAGGCCCAACTTACTGAACAGAGCGAGGATAGAAAAGGCAACTTTGCGGTCAACACAAAACCCTACAAAATCCACGCAAAGGGGGCAAAAAAGACCGAACTAACGGCACGGAGGTACACCCTCTGCGTCCCAGAGCTTCCAGCTAGCAGAAAAAACAAATAGACAAGCTGGAATAGAAAAAACAGCAAACAAAAAGCAAAGAGGAACTTAGCTATGCAGATAAGCAGGCCACAGGAACACTCCAGGAGGAAACAGGTCCTACACTAGAACATTGACTGGAAGCAAGGATCCAAGCACCAGGTGGAGTTAAATAGGGTAGCACCTAACGACTTCACCATATCACCTGAGGAAGGAAACTCAGAAGCCGCAGTACCACTTTTCTCCACCAACGGAAGATCACAGAGAGAATCAGCCGAAGTACCACTTGTGACCACAAGAGGGAGCTCTGCCACAGAATTCACAACACCCCCCATTCCCCTGTACTGTTTCCTCATACATGACCCCATTCCCCTTACTGTTTCCTCATACATGCCCCCAATTCCCCTGTACTCTTTTCCCATCGCCCCCTTTGTATCCTCAAATCTCCCTCTCACATTAAATCCCTCCATCCCCACTCCAATTCTCCCCACACATAATAAATATCCCCATCCCCCCTCCTTTTATGGCAACAAAGCTATATATGTGTATGTGTGTGTATATATATATCTATATATATAATTGTCTAAGGGTTTTTCTGTCTGTCTGTCCTGGAAATCCCGCGTCTCTGATTTGTCAAGGCCGCCAGTGACGGGCACAGCATGGCGACGATGATGTCATAAAGGTTGCCTCGACCAATCATCGACGGGCACAGTCTGCCGTGAATTCGCCTCGACCAATCAGCGATGGGCACAGTATTGACGTAGATGTCATAATGGTTGCCATGGCGACGATGATGTCATAAAGGTTGCCTCGACCAATCAGCGAGGGGCACAGTCTGCCGCGAATTCTGGAATCATCATTGTCCATATACTACGGGGACATGCATATTCTAGAATACCCGATGCGTTAGAATCGGGCCACAATCTAGTATATATATATATATATATATATATATATATATATCCACACACACATACATGTGTATATATTACATACCGTATATACTTGAGTATAAGCCGACCCAAGTATAAGCAGAGGCACCTAATTTTGCCACAAAAAACTGGGTAAGCTTATCGACTCGAGTATAAGCCGGGTATATATTGTCCCCTCATCCCTATCCCGGTATGTGTGGTTACCCCCGTCCTGTCCTGCTCTGTGTGGCTCCCCCTGTTGTATGCATGGCTCCCCCAGTTCCATCTTGTATGCATGGCTCTCCCATCCACCCATCTTGTATGCATGGCTCCCTCATCCTTCCATCCTGTATGCATGGCTCCCCCATCCAACCATCTTGTATGCATGGCTTGGCTCCCCATCCTCCCATCCTGCATGTATGGCTCGGCTCCCCCCTCCCATCTTGTATGCATGGCTCCCCCATCCTCCCACCCTGTATGCATGACTCCCCCATCCTCCCAGCCTATATGTATGACTCCCCCATCCTCCCACCCTGTATGCATGACTCCCCCATCCTCCCATCCTGTATGCATGGCTCCCCCATCCTCCCACCCTGTATGCATGACTCCCCCATCCTCCCACCCTGTATGCATGACTCCCCCATCCTCCCATCCAGTATGCATGGCTCCCCCATCCTCCCACCCTGTATGCATGACTCCCCCATCCTACCATCCTGTATGCATGGCTCCCCCATCCTCCCACCCTGTATGCATGACTCCCCCATCCTCCCAGCCTATATGCATGACTCCCCCATCCTCCCACCCTGTATGCATGACTCCCCCATCCTCCCAGCCTATATGCATGACTCCCCCATCCTCCCACCCTGTATGCATGACTCCCCCATCCTCCCATCCTGTATGCATGGCTCCCCCATCCAGCCATCTTGTATGCATGGCTCGGCTTCCCCATCCTCCCTTCCTGCATGTATGGCTCAGTTCCTCCCCTCCCATCTTGTATGCATGACTCGGCTCCCCCATCCTCCCATCCTGTATGCATGGCTCCCCCATTCTCCCACCCTGTATGCATGACTCCCCCATTGAGGAAGCATTGTGCAAAACGGCACTGTCGGGGTGAGACGACTTGGGAGCTGGATTCCTTTGCACACTGCACTTTATAGGTATTTCACCTTTACTTAATTTTATGCATACACTCACTTTAACATGCTTTGGATATAATTTGAATCACATGCTTGTTCAAATTCATTATGGCTGTTCACAGTTGCACTATGCACTTTATGACATACTCATACATGAATTGATATGAACTAGCATCAATGTTTATGCACATATATATTGATATATAATATTTTTTTATTTGCATCTTTTTCTTTGAGTTATTTTTGCTTTACTTATTTATTATGTGCAGTACTTCATTTCCATACTAATGTAATGGATTTTTTGGTGATTCCAAGCTCCTGTCCTCTCTTTTATTCATTTTTTGCTTGAATACTCCATTTTTATGTAAGAATATAATAAGGTTATATTTTAAACTATGATTTTGCATTTCACCGTTTTTTCCTCTTTACTTGCATACAGGGTGTGTGTGTACATATATATCTATATATATATATATATATATATATATATATATATATATATATATATATATATTACATACAGTATATAGAAATAGAATAGATAGACATATAGATGTCAGTCACACACACATATACATATATATATATATATATAATATAAAGCTGGGAGCGTCACTCTGTCCGAAGCCTTTATAGACTGCGCAGGCGCAAGCGCTGGCGCAGTCTGGCCCCCACAGAGTGACGCTCCCAGGAGATCGCAGTATGCGTAAGCACTGAACGCATACCGCGATCTCCACCGGAGAGTCAGGGACCGTGGACGCGCCAGGAGGAAGGGTAAGTATATTCACCTGTCCTTCGTTCCAGCGCTGCGTGCGGCTCCGTCTCCCGGCTCCTCTGCTGTGACAGAGTCCAGTCACAGGCAGAGGAGCCGGAGTGTGTGTTCAAGAAAATGGCGCCGGAAAGCGCGGACTGCGCAGGCGCCGATTCCTGCTGCCGGAATCGGCGCCTGCGCAGTCCGCGCTTTCCGGCGCCATTTTCTTGAAGACACACCTGCAGTGGAGCCGGACGATAGGTGAGTATGGTATTTTTTTTTTTTACATGGCAGCAGCATACGGGGGCATATAATACAATAGTGGCGCAGGATGGGAGCAGCACATGACAGAACGGGCGCAGGATGGCAGCAGCACATGACAGAACTGGCGCAGGATGGCAGCAGCGCATGACAGAACGGGCGCAGGATGGCAGCAGCACATGACAGAACGGGCGCAGGATGGCAGCAGCACATGACAGAACGGGCACATGACAGAACGGGCACAGGATGGCAGCAGCGCATGACATAACGGGCGCAGGATGGCAGCAGGATGGGAGCAGCACAAGACAGAACGGGCGCAGGATGGCAGCAGCGCATGACAGAACGGGGGCGCAGGATGGGAGCAGCACATGACAGAACGGGCGCAGGATGGCAGCAGCACATGACAGAACGGGCGCAGGATGGCAGCAGCACATGACAGAACGGGCGCAGGATGGCAGCAGCGCATGACATAACGGGCGCAGGATGGCAGCAGGATGGGAGCAGCACATGACAGAACGGGCGCAGGATGGCAGCAGTGCATGACAGAACGGGGGCGCAGGATGGGAGCAGCACATGACAGAACGGGCGCAGGATGGCAGCAGCACATGACAGAACTGGCGCAGGATGGCAGCAGCGCATGACAGAACGGGCGCAGGATGGCAGCAGCACATGACAGAACGGGCGCAGGATGGCAGCAGCACATGACAGAACGGGCACATGACAGAACGGGCGCAGGATGGCAGCAGCGCATGACATAACGGGCGCAGGATGGCAGCAGGATGGGAGCAGCACAAGACAGAACGGGCGCAGGATGGCAGCAGCGCATGACAGAACGGGGGCGCAGGATGGGAGCAGCACATGACAGAACGGGCGCAGGATGGCAGTAGCACATGACAGAACGGGCGCAGGATGGCAGCAGCACATGACAGAACGGGCGCAGGATGGCAGCAGCGCATGACATAACGGGCGCAGGATGGCAGCAGGATGGGAGCAGCACATGACAGAACGGGCGCAGGATGGCAGCAGCGCATGACAGAACGGGGGCGCAGGATGGGAGCAGCACATGACATAACGGGCGCAGGATGGCAGCAGGATGGGAGCAGCACATGACAGAACGGGCGCAGGATGGCAGCAGCGCATGACATAACGGGCGCAGGATGGCAGCAGGATGGGAGCAGCACATGACAGAACGGGCGCAGGATGGCAGCAGCGCATGACAGAACGGGGGCACAGGATGGGAGCAGCACATGACAGAACGGGCGCAGGATGGGAGCAGCACATGACAGAACGGGTGCAGGATGGGAGCAGCGCATGACAGAACGGGGGCGCAGGATGGCAGCAGCACATTACAGAACGGGGGCGCAGGATGGCAGCAGCACATGACAGAACGGGCGCAGGATGGGAGCAGCGCATGACAGAACGGGGGCGCAGGATGGCAGCAGCACATGACAGAACGGGTGCAGGATGGAAGCAGCGCATGACAGAACGGGCGCAGGATGGCAGCAGCGCATGACAGAACTGGGGCGTAGGATGGGAGCAGCACATGACAGAACGGGCGCAGGATGGGAGCAGCACATGACAGAACGGGTGCAGGATGGCAGCAGTGCATGACAACGGGCGCAGGATGGCAGCAGCGCATGACAGAACTGGGGCGCAGGATGGGAGCAGCACATGACAGAACGGGCCAGGATGGCAGCAGCACATGACAGAACGGGCGCAGGATGGCAGCAGCACATGACATAACGGGCGCAGGATGGGAGCAGCACATGACAGAACGGGGGCAGGATGGCAGCAGCACATGATGGAGACCATATACCAATATAAATGCTCGCCACCCAGGCGTAGAACGGGTTCAATAGCTAGTATATATATATATATATATATATATACACACAGTATATGTATGTACATACATTACATAGATAGATAAAAGAAAAGCAGGCAATTCAGCAGCCACGTACTGTAAAATCCCAGGAGGACCTGACAGGATAGAATAGATGCATTACATGCAGTATATACAAATAGAATAGATAGATAAATAGATGCCATTGACATACACAATGAGTACAGTGTGTGCAGCTTACTGTACATGTTACTGTATATTTAATTATTAAAAGATTATTTTTCTGAAAAAAATGGCGAGGGCTCCCGCACAATTTTCTTAAACAGCAGAGGGAAAGCTGATGGCTGAGGGCAGATTTTTATGACCTGGGAAGGAGATAATACCCATGGAGCTTCCCAGGCTATTAACCCCTTCATGATCTGAGCTTTTTTCTGTTTTGTGTTTTCATTTTTCACTCCCCTCCTTCCCAACTTTTTATTTGTCCATCAATATGGCCATGTGAGGGCTCATTTTTTGCAGGATGAGTTGTACTTTTGAAAGACACCATTGGTTTTAACATGTTGAGTACTAGAAAATGTGAAAAAAAATTCCAAGTGCGGTGAAATTGACAAAAAAGTGCAATCCCTCTTTTTTTTTTGTTTTTTTGCTAGCTTTACTAAATGCTAAAACTGACCTTCCATTATGATTTTCCAGGATATTACGAGTTCATAGACATCAAACATGCGCCATTTTCCTATATCCGTAACGTCTCCATTTTTCGTAATCTCGGGATGGGTCAGGGCTTATTTTTTGCGTGCCAATGTGACATTTTTAATGATACAATCTTTGTTATCGTATTTTAATTCAATGTCGCGGCAACCATAAAAATGTAATTCTGGCATTTTGATTTTTCTTCTCGTTATGCCATTTAGCGGTCAGATTAATCCTTTTTTTCAATTATAGATCGGGCGATTCTGATCATGGTGATAGCAAATATGTGTATGTTTGATTTTTATTGTTTTATTTTGAATTGGGCGAAATTGGGGTGATTTAATCCCTTTCTGACCTCGGACGGGATAGTACGTCCGAGGTCAGATCCCCTGCTTTGATGCGGGCTCCGGCGGTGCCAGAGGCGATCGTGCTGTGCCTGCTTCTAGCCTCCCATGGAGGCTATTGAAGCACGGCAAAAGTTAAAAAAATGTGAAAAAAATAAAAAAAAATATAAAAGTTTAAATCACCCCCCTTTCGCCCCAATCGAAATAAATCAATAAAAAAAAATCAAATCTACGCATATTTGGTATCGCCGCGCTCAGAATCGCCCGATCTATCAACTAAAAAAAAGCATTAACCTGATCGCTAAACAAGGTAGCGAGAAAAAAATTCAAAACGCCAGAATTACGTTGTTTTGGTCGCCGTGACATTGCATTAAAATGCAATAATGGGCGATCAAAAGAACGTATCTGCACCAAAATGCTATCATTAAAAACGTCATCTCGGCATGCAAAAAATAAGCCCTCAACTGACCCAGATCATGAAAAATGGAGATGCTACGGGTATCGGAAAATGGCGCAATATTTTTTTTTAATTTTTTTTTTTAGCAAAGTTTGGAATTTTCTTTCACCACTTAGGTAAAAAATAACCTAGTCATGTTAGGTGTCTATGAACTCGTACTGACCTGGAGAATCATAATGTCAAGTCAGTTTTAGCATTTAGTGAACCTAGCAAAACAGCCAAACAAAAAACAAGTGTGGGATTGCACTTTTTTTGCAATTTCACCGCACTTGGAATTTTTTTCCCATTTTCTAGTACATGACATGCTAAAACCAATGATGTCGTTCAAAAGTACAACTCGTCCCGCAAAAAATAAGCCCTCACATGGCCAAATTGACGGAAAAATAAAAAAGTTATGGCTCTGGGAAGGAGAGGAGTGAAAAACGATCACGGAAAAACGAAAAATCCCAAGGTCATGAAGGGGTTAAACTTTTATTTTTTTTAATATTTTTAACAAAATTTTTTTTTACTTTTGCCATGACTTCAATAGTCTCTATAGGAGTATAGAAGCTGGCCCAACTCGATCGGCTCTGTTACATAGAGGTGATGGTCAGATCATCTCTATGTAGTAGAATTGCTGACTTGCTATGTGCCCCAACCACTGGATGGTGCTTATATAATCCAGCAGTGACAACCATAGAGGTTCTCCAGGAGACCTTAGGTTGTTATGTCGACACACTGGTTACCCGCAATCACGGGACGCAGGTCACAGGTGTGTGTATTTCCGGCGTGATTGCCGGAAGCGCCATTTAAATGCCGCTGTCAGCATTTGACAGTGGCATTTAACTAGTTAATAGCCATGGGTGAATAGCGATTCCACCTGTGGCTCTTTCAGGCACATGTCGGCTGTTCAAAGCATATCCCAAAATAGAAGAAAGACAGCGCCACAGCAGTCAGTGATGAAGACCTTGATAAAGGTCATTGTACCGAAACGTCGCCGCAGGAGGCAGATTAAATACGTAAGGTCTACATCACTGACCACTGTGGCGCTGTCTTTCTTCTATTTTGGGATATGGACTTGTAGCCGAGTTGGACCCCTTGGCATTGACTTGAGCCAATATGCGTATGGAAGCTGTATGGACATATGGTGCGGTTTTACTCTTTTTGGATTTCTGGCTGTTCAAAGCATGTCCCCAGAAAGATGT
Organism: Ranitomeya imitator; assembly: GCF_032444005.1. NCBI lineage: Eukaryota > Metazoa > Chordata > Amphibia > Anura > Dendrobatidae > Ranitomeya > Ranitomeya imitator. Next base: position 1,110,623,814 of record NC_091282.1, read on the forward strand.
GGACTCACCACCAGAGCCCACATCAAAGGGAGTTTATCCAACATCAGAGTACTATTACTCTTTCCAATGTCGGAAAGGAGTTAGTATCAGTTCACAGCTGTATACTTAGACTTTTGTGGCTATTAAAATGGGAGACCCCCAAAAAATCACATAGGGTCCTCTTATAATTAATAAACAGCAAAGGTTAGGCAGACCGCTGGGGCTGATGTTAATAGCCTAGGAAATGGCCAAGGATACTGCCCACAAGTTAAAAACATCAGGTCTCAGCCACTCCAGAATAGATACATCTATAAGATGCGCCAATTCTGGCACTTAGCCTTGCTTTTCCCACTTGCCCTGTAGCAGTGGGAAGTGGGGTGATAGTTGGGGGGGTTGATGTCACCTTTGTATTGTCAGGTGACATCAATCCCCGAGATTAGTAATGGAGAGACATATATGAGATGCCCCCATTACTAACCCCACAGTCATATTGTATAAAAATGCTCACACCCAGAAAAAATCCTTTAATTGAAGAAATTAAACAGGTTTCTTTAAAAAATCTTTGTTAAAGGGACACTGTCACCTGAATTTGGAGGGAACAATCTTCAGCCATGGAGGCGGGGTTTTGGGGTTTTTGATTCACCCTTTCCTTACCCGATGGATGCATGCTGGCTGCAATATTGGATTGCCTTGCGCAGGCGTGTACTATGAAGGACAGAGAATGAACTGTGTACTGTAATACAGTGGGCCTGATTTTCCTTGCACTCTCACACACCTATAAAGGGAGATTTAAATTCACAACAATTTTGCGTCCACCTTGTAACTGGTTTTACACTACCAAATACCGTTTGTTAGTTTGGTTACATATTTCAAAGAATGAGGAAGTCTGGTGGAAGAGGTCGTGGCCGTTGGCGGTCATTGCCAGCTGGTAATGATGGTAGTGGTGGTGGAACATCAGGTGGTCGTGGGAAAAGCTGTTCCTAGATCGTGGGAACTGTCCTAGAAAGCTCCCTGGTTCGAGATCATATGAGGACAACCAGCAGAGGGCGCCCTCTTATGATCTCGAGCCAGGGAGCTTTCTAGGAAAGTTCCCACGATCTAGGAACAGCCAGCAGAGGGCGCCTCACCGCAAATGAAGCTAAATATAGATCATTGACCTATATTTAGCTTCATTCGCCGGGGTTTTGCAGAAATGAGCATCCTGCATTAGCGGAGCTCGTGTCTGCAAAATATTTTAACCCCTTCAGATGGATCTACATCGTTGGACGTGCCAGATCCTCGGAAGGTATGTATATTGTTGGTTTATTATGTTTTTTTGATTTACAGATCGAGGGTCTTCAGTGAGTGGATTGAGAGTAGAATAAATTAATACAACAACCTTTGTGTTTATTTCATTAAATTAATTTTTAATAATGTGTTTGTGTATTTTTTTAACCCTTTACTAGTATTGGATTAATAATGGATAGGTGTCATAATTGACGCCTCTCCATTATTAATTAGGCTTAATGTCACCTTACAATAGCAAGGTGGCATTAACCCTTTATTACCCCATATCCCACCGCTATACGGGAATGGGAAGAGAGTGGCCAAGTGCCAGAATAGGTGCATCTTCCAGATGTGCCTTTTCTGGGGTGGCTGGGGGCAGATGTTTTTAGCCAGGGGGGGAAGGGGCAATAACCGTGGACCCTCTCCAGGCTATTAATATCTGCCCTCAGTCACTGGCTTTACTACTCTGGCGGAGAAAATTGTGCGGGAGCCCACGCCAATTTTTTCCACCATTTAACCCCTTAATTTACTAGCTAGAACGGCCAAATTTTGCATAGACACACTACTGACATTAGTAGTGTTGAATATGCAAAAAAATGGTGATATGAGATGGTTTACTGTATGTAAACCAGGTCTCATATCATGTCGGGTTTTAGGAAGGAGAAAGCAGAAGCCGGTAATTGAATTACCGGCTTTCTGCTATATCGCGCTGGATGAAATATTAATATATATACATATGTGTCTACTAACATATATATATATATATATAGACAGTATATATGTTTGTTTTTTTGTCACATGGATCCCTTGTATAGCCGTGTGTTGGTTTTGCAAGCCTGCGATAAAAACACGCAGTACGGATGCCATACGGATGTCACACGGATCATTTGATGCGAGAAAATCGCATCCTCGCACTGCACACGGATCAATGTTTTGGTAACATTTGTGCGATTCTCGTCCATCAAGAACGGTCCGTTTTTTTATACGTTGTGTGTGTCCCCGGCCTAATGCGTCTGCTGATGCAAAGTTTGACGCACATAAAGGAGCAGGCATCTGCAGCCGAGGACGAGGGAAGCCTTGATGACAGTCAGCCATTGTCTGTTGAGGGCAGTCTACAGGACGAGGTGACGAGCGAAGAGGAGGAGGACGAGGAGGATGATGGGGATGAGTATTTTTTGGATGAGGAAGCTTCTCAGGGGGCAATAGAAACTGGTGGCGTTGCAAGGCCGGGTTCAGGGTTTTTGAGGGAGACAAGTGACGTTGATTTGCCAGAAATTGCCCCTCAACCCAGCACAAGCACAGATTTGACAACTGGAACATTGGCCCACATGGCGGATTATGCCTTGTGTATCCTCAAAAGTGACCCACGCATTATAAAAATGATGACCGATGAAGATTACTGGTTGGCCTGCCTCCTTGATCCTCGCTATAAAGGCAAATTGCAAAATATCATGCCACATGAGAACCTCGAACAAATATTGGCAGCCAAACAAGCATGAGCATCCCCCTAATGCGTCTGCTGATGCAAAGTTTGATGCACATAAAGGAGCAGGCGTCTGCAGCCGAGGACGAGGGAAGCCATGATGACAGTCAGCCATTGTCTGGTCAGGAAAGTCTACTGGACGAGGTGGTGGGCGAAGAGGAGGAGGACAAGGAGGACGATGGGGATGAGTATTTTTTGGATGAGGAAGCTTCTCAGGGGGCAATAGAAACTGGTGGCGTTGCAAGGCCAGGTTCAGGGTTTTTGAGGAAGGCAAGCGACGTTGATTTGCCCGAAAGTGCTCCTCAACCCAGCGCAAGCAGTGAATTGACACCTGGAACATTGGCCCACATGGTGGATTATGCCTTGCGTATCCTAAAAAGGGACCCCTGCATTATAAAAATGATGACCGATGACGATTACTGGTGGCCTGCCTCCTGGATCCACGCTATAAGGGGAAACTGCAAAACATCATGCCACATGAGAACCTTGAACAAATATTGGCAACCAAACAAGCAACTCTCGTTGAACGTTTGATTCAGGCATTCCCAGCACAGAGCGCCGGTGATGGTTCTCACAAGAGCTGCCTGGGGCAACAGGGCAGAGGTGTTAGAGGTGCACAAAACAGAAGTGGCGTTGGACAGAGGGGTTTTCTGACCAGGTTGTGGAGTGATTGCGCAATGACCGCAGACAGGACAGGTACTGCAGCATCAATTCAAAGTGACAGGAGACAACATTTGTCCAGTAGGGTTACTAACTATTTTTCCTCCCCTATCGATGTTCTCCCTCACCTGTCATTCCCATTTGATTACTGGGCATCCAAAATAGACACCTGGCCTGAATTGTCTGAATATGCATTGCAGGAGCTCGCTTGCCCAGCAGCTAGTGTGCTATTAGAAAGAGTATTCAGTGCTGCTGGTTCAATACTGACCGAAAAAAGGACTCGTCTGGCTACCCAAAATGTTGATGATATAACCTTCATTAAAATGAACCACTCATGGATTTCTAATTATTTTGTCCCACCTTTCCCGGCTGACACCTAGCTTTCCTTTAAAAAGGTCTTGCTTTTGGACTGGTCTTACTGAGTGTTCCAATTTCTCCATTTGCAGCAGCTGTATGTCCAGTATACGTCATGTTTACACCTCGCTAAATGGGCTGACTCCCCCCACGTGGCCATGGTCTCGCCACTTGGCGGAAGCACCCGTGAGAGTGCCTTTTTTTTCTGAAGAGGTGGGTGTGCCCACTTTTGGTCGATGGCACTGGCACCGGGTCCCTCATAGTACAATGAAGTGTCTCTGGCGGTGGTGGCGCGCACCCAACATCAGACACACCATTGTAACATGAGGGGCCTTGGGCCAGTACCGCCGGGCACGAGAGAGTGCCCCCCCAGCTCAAACTGTGCTCTACCACTTGCAAAATTATCTGTCACTGCTCCACCGCTGTTTAGTCTATGCGGTGAAATCCTTCAATGCCTGGCACTGACAATACCAATTTGTTGACATGTATGATGCTACTTAAAATATTCAGTGGCCCTGTCCTACATTTACACCTTTAAATACTTTGCGCCAAATAACAATGTCTGAAAGTCATCAGAGGAGCCCACCCCTGTACCTAAGTATGCCACTCTTTTTTTTTTTTTTTTTTTGCGAGACATTAACATCTATGTATTATTTTGGAGTACTAACTGTGTCAGACACTCCTTCCAATTGTCCTCCGTTGACCACACCAATGCTGCCTGTGTACCCCTGGAACCTATTTAAAAGTGCATAGAGCCACCTTTTTTATGTTAAGCCTACTAAGTCTGTCTGCGGTCCCTCCTTCCAATAGTCCTCCGCTAACCACAACAATGCTGCCTGTGTACCCCTGGAACCTAATTAAAAGTGCATAGAGCCTACTTTTCATTTTAGGCCTACTAAGTCTGTCTGCGGTCCCTCCTTGCAATAGTCCTCCACCGACCACATGCTGCCTGTGTACCCCTGCAAGATAATTGAAACTGCACTGAGCCTACTTTTTTTTATGTTAATAATAATAATAATAATCTTTATTTTTATATAGCGCTAACATATTCCGCAGCGCTTTACAGTTTTGCACACATTATCATCACTGTCCCCGATGGGGCTCACAATCTAGATTCCCTATCAGTATGTCTTTGGAATGTGGGAGGAAACCGGAGTGCCCGGAGGAAACCCACGCAAACACGGAGAGAACATACAAACTATGTTAGGCCTACTACATCTGTCTGCGGTCCCTCCTTCCAATAGTCCTCCGCTGACCACACCAATGCTGCCTGTGTACCCCTGGAACCTATTTAAAAGTGCATAGAGCCTACTTTTTTTTATTTAGGCCTACTAAGCCTGCCTGCGGTCCCTCCTTCCAATAGTCCTCCACTGACCACACCAATGCTGCCTGTGTACCCATGTAACCTTTTTTTAAACCTGCATCGAGCCAACTTTGTGGTGTAAGGCCTACTAGCAGTGTCTGTCTGTGCCACTCAATACAGCTGTCCTCTTAAAAAAAATGACCTGCAATTGTCAGGTTTTCAGCCTATCGGAATTTTAAAACTGCAGTGGGCCTACTAACAGTGTCTGCCGCTCCAAGGTGTTCTCCTGGTTGCCTTTCCTGAGCTTCTATCTTCAGGCTCTTGTTAAATAGTTGTTAAATGGAACAAATGCAGTGGGGCTACTAGTTTGTTTGGGGCCTACTAACGGTGTCTGCCGCTCCTTGCTGTTCTCCTGGTTTCCTGTCCTGAACTTCGATCTTCATGCTCTCATTAAGTAGTTATTAATATAACACTGCATTTGGCGTACTAGTTTGGTTGGGGCCTACTAACGGTGTCTGCTGCTCCTTGCTGTTCTCCTCCACTGAACAAAGCAGTGCCGCCTGTTTAATACTGTTACCAATTTTTAACTGCATTTAGACTACTTACTGATTTGGGCCTATTCACTGTGTCAGACTCTCATTACAGTTGTCCTCCATTGAACAAAGCAATGCCGCCTGTTTAGTCTTGTTACCAATTTTGAACTGCGTTTAGCCTACTTTTGTATTTGTAACTATATCTGTGTTTCCTCCTCATCCTGCCCATTGCCCAGCCAGTGCTAGATGGCTCTGCTGGTACATTGACCCAGACCGCTACATTCCCCTTGCACGCTACACAGCCAGATTCTGACCCTGCTGAAAGTGAGGTTCCCCTTTCCGCATACTATACCACCTTACACGGGGACAAAGAGGAAGGTGCAGATGAAAGTGCAGGTTCCTCCATCAGGTGGGGGGGATACTCGATGGCGATGTCACTGGCACAGGGCCCCTCATAGTATGCAAAAGTGACGCTGCCGGTGGGAGGCGCCCCCGCCGTGCAAACACACTGCCGTACTTTGAGGGGCCCTGTGCCAGTGCCAATGCGAACGAGTGGGCCACCCCTGCTTGCTCAGGATCACAGCACTTGCAAAGTTGAAATACTTACCTCTCCCTGCTCCACTGCCGTGACATGGTCCACATTTCCTGGGCCCACTAAATACTTGACCCAGCCATACCCCCCAAAACTTTAGCCAAATGACCCCCAATTTCCAATGCCTAACTATTATTATAAGGTAAATTAAGATTGACAAGCTTCAGTAACAAGAATGGATGTTTTTGCCATTAAAATGGGCTCTGTAGGTGTTTTCCTGGCCTCCACTCACTGCCGACTATGCTCCCCCATTGACTTGCATTGGGTTTCGTGTTTCGGTCGATCCCCGACTTTTCGCGATAATCGGCCTATTTCACTCGACTCGACTTTTGATATAGTCGGATGTCGCAAAACCCGACTCGACCCTAAAAAAGTAAAAGTCGCTCAACCCTAGTCGTGACAATTTTAGTTTTGGCGATTTTTTTGAACAAATTGACTCATCACTAGTCCTAACGTTTTATGTACCAGTGCATCCAATGGCTGGAAGACTGGCAATGGACTTCTTCAGTATATAGCAATTTAGTGGTCATTTTATATTAAAGTTGGCCTGACTAAATGAACCTTAATATCTCATTTAGATGTCTGTTTTATGAGTGCTATCCATATTTTTTTCCGCTGTTAGCAGTCATACCTAAAAATTGCAGAGACATGTCTCATTTTTTATCTGAATTTTAGATCAAAATTGGCAATCCAAGTCTATGGGTTCGTGATAATATTCCGCACTCAGATGTTTTCTAAATGTGGTGACAATTGCACAGACTGTTAGATAAAAGAAAGTGGAGAAACTATTTTTTTTTTTATGTACAAAAAAAAGTTATGACATTCAGATCAAACTCTGGTGAAACCGTAAAGAAGCTCTTAACAAAATTACTGATTAAATTTAATCACTTTGTCTCATACATGAAAAAAAACTGATGCATTGACATGGACCATTAGAATCATGGAAGCATAGAATGTTAAAGTTGGACAGGACCTCAAGGTTCATCCTGTCCAACCCCCTGCTCAAAGTAGGATTCACTAAACCATCTCAGACAGATATATGTCCAGCCTCAATTAGAAGACGTCCATTTAAGGAGAACTAACCACCTCTCATTGCAACCTGTTCCACTCATTGATCACCCTCACAGTCAAAAAGTGTTCTCTAATATCTATTCTGCATATTTTCCCTTTCAGTTTCATTCCATTGCTTCTCATGTTTCCATGTGAAAATAAGAATAAAAATGATACCTCTACACTGTGACATCCCTTCAGATATTTGTAGACAGCTTTAAGACTCCTCTTAGCCTTCCTTTTTGCTAGCTAAACATTCCCAGATCTTTTAACAATTCATCATAGGACATACTTTGCAGGCTGCCTACCTTCCTGGTTGCTTTTGTCTCAACTTGCTCCAGTTTTTCAATGTCTTTTTTTATAATATGGTAGCCAGAACTGGACACAGTATTACAGTTGATGCTTGACCAAAGGAGGAATAGAGGTGGATAATGACTTCATATGATCTAGACTGTATGCTTTTCTTAATACATCCAAGAACTGTGTTTGCCTTTTTCACTGCTTCATCACACTGTTGATTCATGTGCAGACTGTGATGTATTAGTGTACTTAAGTATTTTTCACACGTGCTACTGCTTAGTTCTATTCCTCCCATTCTATAGATGTAATTTTCATTTTTCTTGCCCAGATGTTCCCTGTTAGCCCCATACCCCTGAAGGTGGATTGCATGTTAATGAGCAGACCATTTTTTACAATTCTGACCACTGTCAATTTATGAGGTAATAACTCTGGAAGGTTTCAATGGATCCCGGTGATTCTGAGACTGTTTATTTGTGATATATTGTACTTCACAATAGGGGTAAAATTTCTTTGATATGACTTGCTTTTATTTGTGAAAAAATGGAAATTCTGCAATTTTCCAACTTTGAATTTTCATGCCCTTAAATCACAGAGATATTTCACACAAAATACTAAATAAATAATATTTCCCACTGGTCTACTTTGCATCAGCACAATTTTGGAACTAACATGTTTTTTTTGTTAGGAAGTTATAAGTTGACCACTGATTTCTCATTTTTACAACAAACTTTGCGAAACCATTTTTTTAGGGACCACATCACATTTGAAGTCCATTTGAGGTGTCTATATGATTGAAGATCCCCAAAAGTGACCCCATTCTAAAAACTGCGTTCTTCAAGCTGCTCAAAAGCACACTCAAGAAGTTTATTAAATCTTCAGGTGCTTCACAGGAATTTTTGGAATGTTTAAAAAAATGAACATTTACTGTAATTTTTTTCACAAAAAAAATTACTTCAGATTCAATTTTTTTTTTATTTTGACAAAAATAGCAGAAAAAAAGGGACCCTAACATTTGTTGTATAATTTCTCCTGAGTATGCAGATAACCTATGTGAGGGAGAAAACCACTGTTTGGGCCCATGGCAGAGCTCAGAAGTGATGGAGCACTATTTGACTTTTTGAAAGCAAAATTTGCTAGAACAATTGGCGGATGTCCTGTTACATTTGGAGAGCTTCTGATTTGCCTAAACAGTGTAAAACCCCAGCAAGTGACACCATTTTGGAAACTAGACCCCTCATGGAACTGACCTAGATGTTTGGTGAGCACATTGAACCCACAAGTGCTTCACAGAAGTTTATAACATTGATCCATAAGAATAAAAAAAATCAAATTTTCCCCACAAAAAAATGTTTTTAGCACAAAATATTGCATTTTTATAAAGGTAACAGGCAAAATTGCACAAAATAATTTGTTGTGCAATTTAAGCCGATACCCCATATGAGGAAGAAAACCAATGTTTGGGCACATGGCAGAGATCGGAAGGGAAGGAGTACCATTTGACTATCTGAATGCAAAATGTGTGCGAACAATTGGCGGATGCCATGTAGCATTGGGAGAGCCTCTGATATGCCTAAATAGTGTAAAACCCCAAAAAGTGACACTATTTTGGAAACTGAACCCCTCATGGAACTGATCTAGATGTGTGGTTAGCACATTGAACCCTCAGGTTTTTCACAGAAGTTTATAACCTTGAGTTGTAAAAATAAAAAATAATCAAATTTTCCCCACAAGTATGTTTGACAGAGTCAACAGAAAGAAATTTTCAGCACCAATGCCTAAAATCTTTTAGCTTGGATCTGGGGCAAGACGAAGTAGAGTCCGAGCAGCATCCTAACACTTGTCAACAGATGTTAACCCCCCGGTGAGGATGTGATTCTGATGAGATTCAGATACCTGAGGCTCACACGGACTGTACTGTGCTGTAAGGGGAGAAAGAAGAATAGGGTGACTCCTAGGGCGAGGAATGTGATAACATAGAGGTGGATGATGAGGTGGTAGATCCTAGTTCGACTGAACACAGAGGCACGCATCTGAGTAGGTCATCTGAGGAGGAGGATGACAAGGAGGTTACGTTGTGCGCATTGAGCAGACCTGTAGTGATGCAGCCACTACCGCATGGAGAAGACCTGTAGCGATGCATCCACTATGAGCAATGCATCCTCTCGTTTGTCCACTCTCTCTGTCTAGGTCTATCAAGGGCCTATTGCGAGGGTCAGGCAGGCACTGATTCCAGCTTGACGATAGGTGTGGAACCTATTTAAGGAAGTCAGGCGAGAGGGTGTTGTTCGATGTGCCTAGGGGTCTCCACTTCCCCTTTCACTATTGTTTGGTCTTACCCTCCCTCTCCCCATTGTTGCACACCTTGCTTCTCCCTCACCCAGGGTGATATCAACACCAGCCGTACACTTTTAGAAAGTAAAATAAAAGTGACACTTGCTGTTTATCAGTTTTTTTTGTGCGTTTTTTTTTCCAGGTTTAAGGATCCTGTTTCTGTGCTGGCAAAGTAGCTATGGAGGTTGTCACTAGAAGCGACTGACCTTTTATCTGAGGTTAAGGAGAAATGGCAGTGGTTGCAGACTCCTACTGTTGGGGACTCTGCGAGTAGGCTGGTCCTGCTTGAACCCAAAATTGCCCTCCAGGGCAGGTTTTCAGGAGGTAAGGACAGGTTTTTTATATTTAAAGAAGCTTGTAAGTTGCATTTTAAACTTTGCCTTACTCCTCTGGAGAGGAGGAGCAACGAGTGGGAATTGTGATTTCACTGTTGCAAGGGGATCCTCAATCCTGGGCTTTTCCTTTGCCACAGGGGTATATTTGTCTCCAGTCCGTAAAAAGGGTTTTTCAGGGCTTTAGTCCTTATCTATGATGATCCTGAACAAATTTCCTTGGTTGGATCCAGGCTGCGTTGTCTTCTGCAGGGAAATCATTCAGTGGAGACATATAGCTCTGAATTCTGCAGGTGGACAACGGATAGCAAATGGAATAATCCAGCTCTTAAAAGCCAATTTTGTCAAGCTGTAATTGAAAGGTTAAAAGCTGCTTTTACATTGTATGAAACCCCAAAGTTATTGGATGCTGCCATGTCATTGCCTATATGGGTAGATAGATGCCTACGGGATGGATGGGTAAGACCACCTTCTCCTAAGCTCTCTTTCTGGGACAATACCCCTGTGCGAGGTGGATGGTCCACTGGTGAACCAATATTTGTGGAGTTAGAGGAACCCATGCAGTTAGGAGGTGCTTCTGTGAAACTTTGATAACGTTTGTGTGTGTCTGCGATGAATTGGAGCCCTGTATGCTGAGAAATATTCTGACTCACAGATGGGTGAGCTACTTGACACACACAGCACACCACAAAATGGACATGATATTCCTGTAGCGGAGCGTCGGGGTGTGATGAGGAAGCAGCAGAAATCCCTTGGTACGGCTACCACCCTGGCCCCCGTTACAGTACCAGCTAGCTAACCACTGAGGGGTACAGTGATGGTAAGTACCAGATTAGCTAACCACCGAGGCATACATGGACAATAGGAAGTGTGCAATATCGCTTTAGAACCACTGCGAAAGAACACGTAGGTAGAACTTGCTATGTGGTGCAATACCTTGTTAACCCACAGGGAAGTATAGCATACACACGGGACCGAAACATATAGCAAAAACTCACAGTCAGGAAGACCATGCAGCAAATCTCCTCTCTGGAGGAGCCAAAATTCTGATGCCTTGATGCCAGTCCTGAACTCAAATAATCCATCTCCTCTCTGGAGGTGCCAGAATTCTAATTGCACAGGGCCAGTCCTAAACACATGCTGACACAGATCACTGACGTCCCACTGGTAGTTGATACGGTGCTAAACACACAAAACACACAGACAAAGTGGTAGCGAATCCACCCACACATACACCAAACACAAGTGACACTAGAGCGCCAGAGTGCTTCTCTAAAAGCCTTTTATGCGCTAGGCTGCACCCCAAACACTCACACCCAGTCGGACAGGGTGTCGCCCATGGGCCAATTCCGAGCTGCCACATCACCAGAGCAGTCAGCTTCCGAGCACCAATGAGAAGGCGCCACATCACGGACATGCTCAGTAAGATGATTTCTGGACCTAAACTCCAGAGAGTGGGGCTGCCTCTGTATACCACTGGTTACCATAGACTTTAGCTGGAGAGCCAGCAGTAACCACATGTATAATAGGAACCTGAGCAAGATGCTGGGAAAAACGTCTGTGCTAAGCAGCTGACACAGCAGCTGGACCTGAACGGGAGACCAGAGCAACAAACAGTTCCTGATATATATGCAGGGAAGTCCTGGCCTCTATCAGCTTCTCCTGTACTTTTTGCAATGTTAAACACAATCAGCACTTGGATGTCACATTATTATTATTATTATTATTATTATTATTTATTTATATAGCACCATTAATTCAATGGTGCTGTACATGTGAAAAGGGGTTACATACAGGGTTATAGATATCGTTAACAGTAAACAGGTTTACAGTGACAGACTGGTACAGAGGGGAGAGGACCCTGTCCTTGCAGACTCACATTCTATGGGAATGGTCACCATCTGCGTTTTTCACGGAACCATAGACTTGTATTGGCCCTTGTCATCTATGCTGATAGAAAAAAATGGATATGTGCATAGCACCATAGGTTATAATGGATTCATGTGGTATCCATTAAAATGGATACCACACGTACTAGAAACACGGATGTGTGAAAAATGTCAAAGTAGGTTTTCTGCTGCACGTTATGCAACCAGGGTTGTATAGAACTTCAAAGTACAATCAAGATTTGATGTTTTACTGTATTTACAAATTATATTCTTTACAATTTTCTATAACCTATTAGAAACTGAAAATATTAGATTTGCTGCTATATATTTTTATTTCCAACCCTCAGAAAATGTTTTTATCGGTAATATATTTAAACATGCTGCATTACACATTTTTAATCACATTGGGGTCAAAGATGACTTTTTAACAACATTAAATATTAATATGAAATGAATAAAGCAGAGCAGTAGGCATGGCATTGTTCCAGTCAGATGCTCTTGTAAACTATTCCTGTGCTGAAATCCCCTGCAAACATACCCAAAGGGGTCATAAATCAATGTTTCCTGCTTAATAATTGATTATCTCAAAGGAGAAAGACAGCAGCACCTGCAGAATGCACAACTGTCAGAAAAAGCCGGATCACAGAGAAGTCATGGCTTTTTATGTTAAACTAAAGACTGTTATCCTGTTTGTCTTCACAATTATATGTTGTTATCATGTTACTCATTTATAAATTCACACATTATGTTATGTAGTAAATATATTTGATGTATATATATATATATATATATATATATATATATCTACAGTACAGAGCCAAAGTTTGGACACACCATCTCATTTAAAGATTTTTCTGTATATTCTTGACTATGAAAATTGTACATTCACACTGAAGACATCAAAACTATGAATTAACACATGTGGAATTATATACTTAATTTCAGTTGTTTCACACTTTTTTGTTATGTCTTATATTCTAGATTTTTCAAAGTAGCCACCTTTTGCTTTTATGACTACTTTGCACACTCTTGGCATTCTCCTTATGAGCTTCAAGAGGTAGTCACTAGTGTTGAGCATTCCAATACTGCAAATATCGGGTATCGGCTGATATTCGCTGTATCGGAATTCCGATACCGAGTTCCATGCAATGATGCACTTAAATGGAGTGTGGGCAGTGCATGGGCGGAGACTGCGTGTGTGTGCGGGCGGGGTCTGTGAGTGACCGTGGGGGGTCTGTGCGTGCCTGCTGGGGCTCTGTGCGTGTGTGCTGGGGCTCTGTGTGTGTGCGCAGGGGCTCTGTGTGGCGTGCCATGGCTCTGTGCGGAGTGGCGAAGCTCTGTGCGGAGTGCTGGGGCTCTGTGCGGGCCTGCCTGGGCTCTGTGTGGGCCTGTCGGGGCTCTGTGCGGGCCTGCCGGGGCTCTGTTAGGCGTGCCGTGGCTCTGTGCGGAGTGCCGGGGCTCTGTGCAGTGTGTGGGACTCTGTGCGGGCCTGCCGGGGCTCTGTGTGGGCCTATGGGGGCTCTGTGCTGGCCAGCCTGGGCTCTATGTGGCGTGCCGGGGCTCTGTGCGGCATGTGGGGCTCTGTGCGGCATGTGGGGCTCTGTGCTTGTGTGCTGGGGCTCTGTGCGTGTGTGCTGGTGCTCTGTGCAGTGTGTGGGACTCTGTGCGGGCCTGCCGGGGCTCTGTGTGGGCCTGTGGGGGCTCTGTGCTGTGTTGTGAATTCTGTGGCTGAATTCACTCCTGTGGTCACAAGTGTTACTGCAGCTTCTGGGCTTCCTCCCTCAGGTGTTCTGGTGAGCTCGTTGGCTGCCTTGTTATTTAACTCCACCTGATTCTGTCTTCCTTGCTCCTTGTCAATGTTCCAGTGTTGGATCTGAGCTTCTGGATCTTTCCTGTGGCCTGCTGCTCTGCTTAGATAAGTGCTTCTTTGCTTTTGTTGCTGTTTTTTCTGTCCAGCTTGTCTATTCGTTTTTGCTGGAAGCTCTGAGACGCAAAGGGTGTACCGCCGTGCCGTTAGTTTGGCACGGTGGGTCTTTTTGCCCCCTTTGCGTGGTTTTTTGCTTTAGGGTTTTTTGTAGACTGCAAAGTTCTCTTTGCTATCCTCGCTCTATCTAGAATATCGGGCCTCACTTTGCTGAATCTATTTCATCCCTACATTTTGTCTTTTCATCTTGCTAACAGTCATTATATGTGGGGGGCTGCCTTTTCCTTTGGGGTATTTCTCTGAGGCAAGTCAGGCTTGTATTTCTATCTTCAGGCTAGTCAGTTCCTCAGGCTGTGCCGAGTTGCATAGGTAGTGTCAGGCGCAATCCACAGCTGCCTTTAGTTGTGTTTAGGATAGGTTCAGGTATTGTGGTCTACAGAGATTCCACGTCTCAGAGCTCGTTCTATTGTTTTTGGGTTATTGTCAGATCACTGTATGTGCTCTGATTACTGGCACACTGTGTTACTGGATTGCCTTCATAACAGTACAAGGAGCCAAACTAATGATTTTCAATAGAGGGAAAAAAAAAGTTCTGACATCATTTTTTTTTCTCAGCTCTGTGTTCAGTCTTTTTTTTCCCCTAGACATTAGGGTGCTTCAGGACACAGCTGTGGACATGGATATTCAGGCTCTGTGCTCTTCAATGGATAATCTCGTTATAAATGTACAAAAGATTCAAGATACAATTGATCAGAAATCTATGCTAGAACCAAGAATTCCTATTCCTGATTTGTTTTTTGGTGATAGAACTAAGTTTCTGAGCTTCAAAAATAATTGTAAGCTATTTCTGGCCTTGAAACCTCATTCTTCTGGTAATTCAGTTCAACAGGTTTTGATTATTATTTCTTTTTTGCGCGGCGACCCTCAGGACTGGGCATTTTCTCTTGTGCCAGGAGACCCTGCATTGAGTGGTGTCGATGCGTTTTTCCTGGCGCTCGGATTGCTGTACGATGAGCCTAATTCAGTGGATCAGGCTGAGAAAAATTTGCTGGCTTTGTGCCAGGGTCAGGATGATATAGAAGTATATTGTCAGAAATTTAGGAAGTGGTCAGTACTCACTCTGTGGAATGAATCTGCGCTGGCAGCTTTGTTCAGAAAGGGTCTCTCTGAGGCTCTTAAGGATGTCATGGTGGGTTTTCCTATGACTGCTGGTTTGAATGAGTCTATGTCTTTGGCCATTCAGATCGGTCGTCGCTTGTGCGAGCGTAAATCTGTGCACCATCTGGCGGTATTGTCTGAGATTAAACCTGAGCCTATGCAGTGCGATAGGACTATGACCAGAGTTGAACGGCAAGAACACAGACGTCTGAATGGGCTGTGTTTCTACTTTGGTGATTCCACTCATGCTATTTCTGATTGTCCTAAGCGCACTAAGCGGTTCGATAGGTCTGCCGTCATTGGTACTGTACAGTCCAAATTCCTTCTGTCCATTACCTTGATATGCTCTTTGTCATCGTATTCTGTCATGGCGTTTGTGGATTCAGGCGCTGCCCTGAATCTGATGGATTTGGATTATGCTAAACGTTGTGGGTTTTTCTTGGAGCCTTTGCGGTGTCCTATTCCGTTGAGAGGAATTGATGCTACACCTTTGGCCAAGAATAAACCTCAGTACTGGGCCCAGCTGACCATGTGCATGGCTCCTGCACATCAGGAAGTTATTCGCTTTCTGGTGCTACATAATCTGCATGATGTGGTCGTGTTGGGGTTGCCATGGCTACAAACCCATAATCCAGTATTGGATTGGAACTCTATGTCGGTATCCAGCTGGGGTTGTCAGGGGGTACATGGTGATGTTCCATTTTTGTCTATTTCGTCATCCACTCCTTCTGAGGTCCCAGAGTTCTTGTCTGATTATCAGGATGTATTTGAAGAGCCCAAGTCCGATGCCCTACCTCCGCATAGGGATTGTGATTGTGCTATCAATTTGATTCCTGGTAGTAAATTCCCTAAAGGTCGTTTATTTAATGTATCCGTGCCTGAACACACCGCTATGCGCAGTTATGTGAAGGAATCCCTGGAGAAGGGACATATTCGCCCATCGTCATCACCACTGGGAGCAGGGTTCTTTTTTGTAGCCAAGAAGGATGGTTCGCTGAGACCGTGTATTGATTACCGCCTTCTTTATAAGATCACTGTTAAGTTTCAGTATCCCTTGCCATTGTTATCTGACTTGTTTGCTCGGATTAAGGGGGCTAGTTGGTTCACTAAGATAGATCTTCGTGGTGCGTATAATCTGGTGAGAATCAGGCAAGGAGATGAATGGAAAACGGCATTTAATACACCCGAGGGTCATTTTGAGTATCTAGTGATGCCGTTCGGACTTGCCAATGCTCCATCTGTTTTTCAGTCTTTTATGCATGACATCTTCCGTGAGTATCTGGATAAATTCCTGATTGTTTACTTGGATGACATTTTGATCTTCTCAGATGATTGGGAGTCTCATGTGAAGCAGGTCAGAATGGTTTTCCAGGTCCTGCGTGCTAATTCTTTGTTCGTGAAGGGATCAAAGTGTCTCTTCGGTGTGCAGAAAGTTTCATTTTTGGGGTTCATCTTTTCCCCTTCTACTATCGAGATGGATCCGGTTAAGGTCCAAGCCATCCAGGATTGGACTCAGCCGACATCTCTGAAAAGTCTGCAAAAGTTCATGGGCTTTGCTAATTTTTATCGTCGCTTCATCTGTAATTTTTCTAGCATTGCCAAACCATTGACCGATTTGACCAAGAAGGGTGCTGATTTGGTTAATTGGTCTTCTGCTGCCGTGGAAGCTTTTCAGGAGTTGAAGCGTCGTTTTTGTTCTGCCCCTGTGTTGTGTCAACCAGATGTTTCTCTTCCGTTCCAGGTCGAGGTTGATGCTTCTGAGATTGGAGCAGGGGCGGTTTTGTCACAGAGAGGTTCTGGTTGCTCAGTGTTGAAACCATGTGCTTTCTTTTCCAGGAAGTTTTCTGCTGCTGAGCGTAATTATGATGTGGGCAACCGAGAGTTGCTGGCCATGAAGTGGGCATTCGAGGAGTGGCGTCATTGGCTTGAAGGAGCTAAGCATCACGTGGTGGTATTGACTGATCATAAGAACCTTACTTATCTCGAGTCTGCCAAGCGCTTGAATCCTAGACAGGCCCGTTGGTCGTTATTTTTTGCTCGCTTCGATTTTGTGATTTCGTACCTTCCGGGCTCTAAAAATGTGAAGGCGGATGCTCTGTCTAGGAGTTTTGTGCCCAACTCTCCGGGTTTATCTGAGCCGGCGAGTATCCTCAAGGAAGGAGTCATTGTGTCTGCCATCTCCCCTGATTTGCGGCGAGTGTTGCAAAAATTTCAGGCTAATAAACCTGATCGTTGTCCGGCCGAGAAACTGTTCGTCCCTGATAGGTGGACTAGTAAAGTTATTTCTGAACTTCATTGTTCGGTGTTGGCTGGTCATCCAGGAATCTTTGGTACCAGAGAGTTAGTGGCTAGATCCTTCTGGTGGCCATCTCTGTCACGGGATGTACGTACTTTTGTGCAGTCCTGTGGGATTTGTGCTAGGGCTAAGCCCTGCTGTTCACGTGCCAGTGGGTTGCTTTTGCCCTTGCCGGTCCCGAAGAGGCCTTGGACACATATTTCGATGGATTTCATTTCTGACCTTCCGTTTCTCAAAAGATGTCAGTCATTTGGGTGGTCTGTGATCGCTTTTCTAAAATGGTCCATCTGGTGCCCTTGGTTAAATTGCCTTCCTCCTCTGATTTGGTGCCTTTGTTCTTCCAGCATGTGGTTCGTTTGCATGGCATTCCTGAGAATATTGTTTCTGACAGAGGTTCCCAGTTTGTTTCAAGGTTCTGGCGAGCCTTTTGTGGTAGGATGGGCATTGACCTATCTTTTTCCTCGGCTTTCCATCCTCAGACTAATGGCCAGACCGAACGAACCAATCAGACCTTGGAAACATATCTGAGATGTTTTGTTTCTGCAGACCAGGATGATTGGGTGTCCTTTTTGCCGTTGGCTGAGTTCGCCCTTAATAATCGGGCCAGCTCGGCTACCTTGGTCTCTCCATTTTTCTGCAATTCTGGGTTCCATCCTCGTTTCTCTTCAGGACAGGTTGAGTCTTCGGACTGTCCTGGTGTGGATTCTGTGGTGGACAGGTTGCAGCAGATCTGGACTCAGGTAGTGGACAATTTGACCTTGTCCCAGGAGAAGGCTCAACTTTTCGCTAATCGCAGACGCCGTGTGGGTCCCCGACTTTGTGTTGGGGATCTGGTTTGGTTATCTTCTTGTCATATTCCTATGAAGGTTTCCTCTCCTAAATTTAAACCTCGTTTTATTGGTCCGTATAGGATTTCTGAGATTCTCAATCCTGTGTCTTTTCGTCTGACCCTCCCGGACTCCTTTTCCATACATAATGTATTCCATAGGTCGTTGTTGCGGAGATACGTGGCACCTATGGTTCCATCTGTTGAGCCTCCTGCCCCTGTTTTGGTGGAGGGGGAATTGGAGTATATTGTGGAGAAAATTTTGCATTCTCGTGTCTCTAGACGGAAACTCCAGTATCTGGTTAAATGGAAGGGTTATGCTCAGGAAGATAATTCCTGGGTTTTTGCCTCTGATGTCCATGCTCCAGATCTTGTTCGTGCCTTTCATGTGGCTCATCCTGGTCGGCCTGGGGGCTCTGGTGAGGGTTCGGTGACCCCTCCTCAAGGGGAGGTACTGTTGTGAATTCTGTGGCTGAATTCACTCCTGTGGTCACAAGTGGTACTGCAGCTTCTGGGCTTCCTCCCTCAGGTGTTCTGGTGAGCTCGTTGGCTGCCTTGTTATTTAACTCCACCTGATTCTGTCTTCCTTGCTCCTTGTCAATGTTCCAGTGTTGGATCTGAGCTTCTGGATCTTTCCTGTGGCCTGCTGCTCTGCTTAGATAAGTGCTTCTTTGCTTTTGTTGCTGTTTTTTCTGTCCAGCTTGTCTATTCGTTTTTGCTGGAAGCTCTGAGACGCAAAGGGTGTACCGCCGTGCCGTTAGATCGGCACGGTGGGTCTTTTTGCCCCTTTTGCGTGGTTTTTTGCTTTAGGGTTTTTTGTAGACTGCAAAGTTCTCTTTGCTATCCTCGCTCTATCTAGAATATCGGGCCTCACTTTGCTGAATCTATTTCATCCTTACGTTTTGTCTTTTCATCTTGCTAACAGTCATTATATGTGGGGGGCTGCCTTTTCCTTTGGGGTATTTCTCTGAGGCAAGTCAGGCTTGTATTTCTATCTTCAGGCTAGTCAGTTCCTCAGGCTGTGCCGAGTTGCATAGGTAGTGTCAGGCGCAATCCACAGCTGCCTTTAGTTGTGTTTAGGATAGGTTCAGGTATTGCGGTCTACAGAGATTCCACGTCTCAGAGCTCGTTCTATTGTTTTTGGGTTATTGTCAGATCACTGTATGTGCTCTGATTACTGGCACACTGTGTTACTGGATTGCCTTCATAACAGTGCTGGCCTGCCTGGGCTCTGTGGCATGTCGGGGCTCTGTGTGGCATGGGGGGCTCTGTGTGACATGCCAGGGCTCTGTGCGGCGTGTCGGGGCTCTGTGCTTGTGTGCCAGGGCTCAGTGTGGCGTGACGCGGCTCTGTGCGGAATGCCGGGGCTCTGTGCAGAGTGCCGGGGACTCTGTGCAGTGTGTGGGGCTCTGTGCGGCATGTGGGGCTCTGTGTGTGTGTGCCGGGGCTCTGTGCAGAGTGCCGGGGCTCTGTGCAGTGTGTGGGGCTCTGTGCGGCGTGTGGGGCTCTGTGTGTGTGTGCCGGGGCTCTGTGCGGCGTGCCGGGGCTCGGTGCGACGTGCGCGGCTCTGTGCGGAGTGCTGGGGCTCTGTGCGGAGTGCCGGGGCTCTGTGCGGCATGTGGGGCTCTGTGCGGCGTGTGGGGCTCTGTGCGTGTGTGCTGGGGTTCTGTGCGTGTGTGCCGGGGCTCTGTGTGGCGTGCCATGGCTCTGTGCGGAGTGCCGGGGCTCTGTGCGTGTGTGCCAGGGCTCTGTGCGTGTGTGCCGGGGCTCTGTGTAGCGTGCCGGGGCTCTGTGCGGTGTGTAGGGCTCTGTGCGGCGTACCAGGACTCTGCGCGGCGTGCCGGGGCTCTGTGCGGCATGCCGGGGCTCTGTGCTGCGTGCCGCGGCTCTGTGCCTGTGTAGCATGTATGTAGTATGTATGTATGTATGTAGCATGTATGTAGTATGTAGCATGCATGTAGCATTTATGTAGCATGTATGTACCATGTATGTAGCATGTATGTATGTAGTATGTATGCTGGGGCTCTGTTCGGGCCTGCTGGGGCTCTGTGTGGCGTGCGGGGCTCTGTGCGGCATGCTGGGGCTTTGTGCATGTGTGCTGGGGCTCTGCTGTGCGGCGTGCCGCAGCTCTGTGCAGAGTGCCGGGGCTCTGTGCAGAGTGCTGGGGCTCTGTGCAGAGTGCCAGGGCTCTGTGCGGCGTGCGGGGCTCTGTGCATGTGTGCCGGGGCTCTGTGCGTGTGTGCCGGGGCTCTGTGTGGCGTGCCATGGCTCTGTGCGGAGTGCCGAGGCTCTGTGCGGAGTGCCGGGGCTCTGTGCGGCATGTCGGGGCTCTGTGCGTGTGTGCTTGGGCTCTGTGCGGCGTGCCGGGGCTCTGTGCGGCGTGCCGGGGCTCTGCGCGGCGTGCTGGGGCTCTGTGCGGCGTGCTGGGGCTCTGTGTAGCGTGCCGGGGCTCTGTGCCTGTGTAGTATGTATGTAGTATGTATGTATGTAGCATGTATGTAGCATGTATGTAGTATATAGCATGTATGTAGCATGTATGTAGCATGTATATAGTATGTATGCCGGGGCTCTGTGCGGGCCTGCTGGGGCTCTGTGTGGCATGCGGGGCTCTGTTCGGCGTGCTGGGGCTCTGTGTGTGTGTGCCAGGGCTCTGTGCGGCGTGTGGGGCTCTGTGCGGCGTGTGGGGCTCTGTGCGTGCGTGCCGGGCCTCTGTGCGTGTGTGCCGGGGCTCTGTGCGGCGTGCCGGGGCTCTGTGCGGCGTGCTGGGGCTCTGTGCGGAGTGCCGGGGCTCTGTGTGGTGTGTGGGGCTCTGTGCGGCGTGTGGGGCTCTGTGCGGCGTGCCGGGGCTCTGTGCGGCGTACCGGGGCTCTGTGCAGCGTGCGGGGCTCTGTGCGGAGTGCCGGGGCTCTGTGCGGAGTCTCAGGGTTCTGTGCGGCGTGTGGGGCTCTGTGCCGCGTGTGGGGCTCTGTGCGTGTGCGCCGGGGCTCTGTGCGTGTGTGCCTGGGCTTTGAGCGTGCGTGCCGGGGCTCTGTGCATGCCTGCTGGGCCTCTGTGCAGCGTGCTGGGGCTCTGTGCGGCGTGTGGGGCTCTGTGCGGCCTGCCGGGACTCTGTGCAGCGTGCCGGGGCTCTGTGCCTGTGTAGTATGTATGTAGTATTTATGTATGTATGTAGCATGTATGTAGCATGCATGTATGTAGTATGTATGTGGCATGTATGTAGCATGTATGAAGCATGTATGTGGCATGTATGTAGTATGTGTGTAGTATGTAGCATGTATATAGCATGTATGTAGTATGTATGTAGTATGTATGTTTTTTTTTTAATTCAACACATTAGCCGGATGATGGGACTACTCCTGTCTAGTGTTGAGCGATACCTTCCGATATCGGAAAGTATCGGTATCGGTTTGGATCGGCCGATATTCAAAAAATATCGGATATCGCCGATACCGATACCCGATCCCAATGCAAGTCAATGGGACCAAAATATCGGAATTAAAATAAACCCTTTCTTTCCTTGTAGGTTCATTCTACATGAAGGAAAACAACTAAGAATAATGCCGGATGTATTTGGGGAGGTGGCGGAGACATTAAAGTCATAGAGGTTTATCCCAATCAAATAGAATAGCATGTTTTTTGTTTTTTTTTAAGACGTTCGGAGTGACAAAGATATTGACTATGTAAATTTTTTTTTTATTTTGTCAGATATTGATGTTTCACTATTCCACGCCCTTCCCCTTCTTTTTTTTCTTTTTTTTTTTCTTTTCCCACACTTTCATCTTCATCATCATCAGCATCTTTGACATCAACTTCTTCACCTTATTCATCTTCTTCTTCATCTTCTACCTATTTTTTTTTTTTTATTACATTCTTCATATTCATTTTATTCAACTATTATTATTCTTCTTATTCTACATATTCTTTTTATTCCACTGTTATTATTCTTCCTATTCTACTTCTTCATCATATTCTCATTTGTGACAGGCATTCCCGTAGTTGTTATCTATAAAAGTTTGAAGATTACACCTTCCGTTCTGCCAGTCACAAAAGTTACATTTGTCCGCGTTCAGTTTGGCCTGCAGCATCAGGCTTTATCCAGGGGCACCACGAGGAGGAACGGACTCACCCCCATACACTGCTTAGTCTTCTTCTGCATATAATTTAGATAATATCTTTTGCTCTGATATTAAGTCTTATGCTTAATGTTCTTCTGCTCTTTGTTCTGCAGCCTCTTGTTCTTCTGCTTCTCGGTCTTCCATGTTGTCGTCTCCAGGGTCGTCGTCTCCAGTGTCGTCATCTCCGCCGTCGTCGTCGTCGTCATCGGGGTGGTCTTCCGTGTCGTCGTCATCGTGGTGGTCTTCCGGGTCGTCGACGTTAGGGTCTTCAACTTGGAAATGTAGCAGAAGGTACAAGAAGGCTGAGAAAATGCCAAGAACCAGCTGATGGAACTGGAACTCGGATGGCTACCCGAAGGTTCAAGAGCCTATGGAACTACCGAGGACCAGCTGACGTTACTGGAACCCGGTTACTAAGCAGGAGGTACCCGTGCTAAAAAGCACTACCAAGGACCGCCTGACGTTGACGGAACTCGGATACCCAGAAGGAGGCACCTAAGCCAAAGGCTCTGCCCGGAACCAGCTGACGTTACTGGAACCAGGATGGGGAGCAGAAGGTACAAGAGCAAAAGACACTGCCGAGAACCAGCTGACGGTACTGGAACCCGGATGGGTAGCCGAAGGTCCAAGAGCCAATGGAACTACCGAGGACCAGCTGACGTTACTGGAACCCGGTTACTAAGCAGGAGGTACCCGTGCCTGAAAGCACTACCAAGGACCACCTGACGTTGGTGGAACTTGGATACCCAGAAGGAGGCACCTAAGCCAAAGGCTCTGCCCGGAACCAGCTGACGGTACTGGAACCAGGATGGGGAGCAGAAGGTACAAGAGCAAAAGACACTGCCGAGAACCAGCTGACGGTGCTGGAACCAGGTGGTG